>NC_029789.2:107246795-107326211 GCF_000816755.2 Arachis ipaensis
TTAAAAATCAAATCTTTTCAAAATTTAAATCTTTTTCAAATCCTTATCTTATATTGTTGACTTTTTTGAAAATTCAAAATTTAATTTTCAAATTTCAATTTTCAAATTTAAATTTTCAAAATTTCAAATTTCAAATTTCAAATTTCAAATTTCAAATTTTAAAATTTAATTTTCAAATTTAAAATTTAAATTTCAAAACTTTTTAATTTAAATTCCTTATCTTCTCTTACCTAGCTTATCTTATCTTTTCTAATCTCAAATCTTAAAATCAAATCTTTTTCATATCTTTTCTTTTCTTTATTTTATTTTATTTTATTTTATTTTCTTACAAGTATCTTTAATTTTAAGACATATCTTTTTCAAAACTTCCTAACCAATTTCTCCCCCTTCATTTTTTTCGAAAATCCTCACACACATCTTTTTCAAATCTTTTTAATTAATTAATTTAGTTTTCAATTTTCTTTTATTTCTTTTTCTTCTAATTTTTGAAAATATAGTCAATTTTTTATTTATTTTATTTTATTTTATTTTATTTTAATTTCGGTTTTCAAAAAAAAAATATTTTGCAATCCGCATCATCTCCCTTTCTCCATCATGGACCTAAGTGGAAATGAGCTGTCCAAAAGGACTCTGGGGTCATATACTAAACCCATTACTGCTGCATATGGGAGTAGCATCTGTATACCTCCCATCAAAGCAAGCAGTTTTGAGCTAAATCCTCAGCTCATTGTCATGGTGCAGCAAAATTGCTAGTATTTCGGTCTTCCACAGGAAGAACCTACTGAGTTTCTGGTGCAGTTCTTGCAAATTGCTGACATAGTGCGTGACAAGGAGGTAGATCAGGATGTATACAAGCTGTTACTATTTCCGTTTGCTATAAAAGATCAAGCTAAAAGGTGGTTAAATAACCAACCCACAGCAAGCATAAGGACATGGAAACAATTATCAGACAAATTCCTGAATCAATATTTCCCTCCAAAAAGAATGACACAGCTAAGGCTGGATATCCAAGGCTTTAAACAAAAGGATGATGAATCCCTTTATAATGCCTGGGAGAGGTACAGAGGGATGCTAAGGAAATGTCCCTCTGAAATATTTTCAGAGTGGGTGCAGTTAGACATCTTCTACTATGGGCTTACAGAAGGAGCTCAGATGTCCCTAGACCACTCAGCTGGTGGATCTATACACATGAGGAAAACTATTGAAGAGGCTCAAGAGCTTATCGATATAGTTGCCAGAAATTAGCATATGTACATAAGCAGTGAGTCCTCCATAAAAGAAGAAGCCAAAGCAGTGTCTACTGAACTTGGTCCTCCAGAACAAGTTGCTGAACTCAATCAACAATTGTGTTTTCTAACAAAACAGCTAGCAGAATTTAAGGAGATGCTACAAGACACTAAAAATGCTAATAAAAATATGGAGGCACAATTGAATCAGACAAAACAGCAATTATCAAAGTAGATAACAGAGGAGTGCTAGGCAATTCAATTAAGAAGTGGGAAAACATTAAATACCTCACTTCAGAGCAGCAGAAAGCCAAGAAAAGAACAACTGACAGAGGATGAGCAAAATATCATCCAAAATCCCTCTAAGGACAGTAAGAGCCCAGAGAGGAATAATTCTGGCGTTCAAACGCCAGAAACAGGCAAGGAACGGGCATTAAACGCCCAATGGAAGCTCAGTTTTGGCGTTCAAACGCCAGAAATAAGTAAGAGGCTGGCGTCCAACGCCAATCAAGCTTCTAACCCTGGCATCCAAACGCCAGTGAGGGATCAGACACATATAAGTGCTGATAGCAACCCCTCTAAAAAGGCTTCTCCAACTACTTCTGTAGGAAATAAACCTGAAGTAACTAAGGTTGAGGAATACAAAGCCAAGATACCTTATTCTCAAAAACTCCGCCAGGAGGAGCAGGATAAGTAATTTTCTCGCTTCGCAGACTATCTCAGGACTCTTGAAATAAAGATTCCGTTTGCAGAGGCACTTGAGTAAATACCCTCTTATGCCAAGTTCATGAAAGAGATCTTGAGTCATAAGAAGGATTGGAGAGAAACTGAAAGAGTTCTCCTCACTGAAGAATGCAGTGCAGTCATTCTGAAAAGCTTTCTAGAAAAGCTTAAAGATTCTGGGAGCTTTATGATACCATGCATATTAGAGGGTGATTGCACCAAGATAGCTTTATGTGATCTTGGGGCAAGCATCAACCTAATACCTGCATCCACTATCAGAAAGCTTGGTTTAACTGAAGAAGTCAAACCAACCCGGATCTGTCTTCAACTTGCTGATGGCTCCATTAAATACCCATCAGGCATAATTGAGGACATGATTGTCAAGGTTGGGCCATTTGCCTTCCCTACTGACTTTGTAGTGCTGGAAATGGAGGAGCACAAGAGTACAACTCTCATTCTAGAAAGACCATTCCTAGCAACTGGACGAACCCTCATTGACGTACAAAAAGGGGAGATAACCCTGAGAGTCAATGAGGATGAGTTTAAGTTGAATGTTGTCAAAGCTATGCAACATCCAGACACATCAGAAGACTGCCTGAGCATTGATATTATTGACTCCCTGGTGGAAGAGGTCAATATGACTGAGAGTCTCAAATCAGAGCTAGAGGACATTTTTAAAGATGTTCAGCATGATCTGGAGGAACCAGAGGAAATAAAAGAACCTCTAAAAACTCCTCAGGAAGACAAAGCATAACAAGTATTTAATTCATGCTCTTTTATTTTTCGCAATCCAAACTGATAATTATAATTGATATCCTGACTAAGAATTACAAGATAACCATAGATTGCTTCAAGCCAACAATCTCCGTGGGATTCGACCCTTACTCACGTAAGGTATTACTTGGACGACCCAGTGCACTTATTGGTTAGTGGTATGAGTTGTGAAAAGTGTGATTTACAATTCGTGCACCAGAATCCAACTCTTGGAGATTCTTCAGTGACTTCTATAGGTATCATGGATTTTATGCCATAAGCAACTCGGAAAGTAGATTCCCCGGTTGTTGAGTGTGTGGTTGTCCGATATGTCCATAGGACTTAATGGAGCTCATCATCCCATGCTCCCTTTGCGTCTTGTAATCGGTGCTTCAGCTTGGCCAACACGACTTTGTTTGCAGCTTCTGCTTGTTTGTTGGCTTGGGGGTGTTCCACCAACGTGAACTGGTGCTTAATTTTGAAGCTTGCCACTAAGCTTCTGAATGCTGAATCAGTGAATTGAGTTCTATTGTCCATAGTGATGGAGTATAGAAATCCATACCGGGTGACAATGTTTTTGTAGAGAAATTTCTTACTTCTTTGGGTTGTAACAGTTGTTAGAGGTTCTGTCTCGATCTACTTAGTGAAATAATCAATACCTACTATAAGGTACTTTACCTGCCTGGGTGCCTGTGCGAATGACCGAGGAGGACTAAGCCCCATTTTGTAAATAGCCAACGTGAGGTGATACTAATGAGCTCTTCTGAGGGTGCCACATGGAAGTTAGCATGCTTTTGGCAATGCGGGCATTTTTAATGAATTCGGCAGCCTCCCTTTGTAAAGTCGGCTAAAAAAGCTGGCTCGGATCACCTTTTTAGCTAGTAACCGTGCTCCCAAGTGGTTTCCAATTAGGCCACCGTGGACTTCTTCTAAAAATTCATTAGTCTTGGAGGTCGGGACATACTTTTTAGATATTCATCTTTTATAGAGAACGTTTTGAACCACGGCGTAGTTTTGTGCTTCTATTATGAGTCTCCTTGCTTCCCTTTCTTCTTTACGGGTGATATTAAATTTAAGGTATTCGACAATGGAGGCCATCCAACCTACGCTTAGATTGGAGATAGTCATTGTACTCGACTTGTTGACTTCCTTAGGCATGATGGTGTGTGGAGAGTTTTCTAGATCAAGCTTCTACCCTCTAGCTTGGTGCTGGCCAACTTAGAGGGAACATCAACTTAGATATTGGATTTTGGAGCTACATGTCGGGCCTCTGCCTTCGAAAATTAAGCTAGTTGTACCAGTGTTTCTTCCAAGTACTTCTTCATGTTGGGATCTTTAGCCTAATAAGTCCCATTTACCTGAGAGGTTATCACTTGATCATCGAATTTTCGTATCTCTACAAAATTTTTTTCGGCAAGTATACCGAATTGTTATCAAGTAAAAACTCACAAAGAGTGAGGTCGAATCCCACAGAGATTGATTGACTGAGCGACTTTAGTCAGTAGGATATTCTAGTCAAACTAGTCATTGATGGGTATTGAGTACAGGAATTTAAATGACAGAATTGTAAATGACTTGAAAAGTAAATAACTGAATTAAAGAGTGGGAATGTAAAGAACTAGAACCTTAAATTGCATAAAGTAAATGAAAGTGATAGAGAAAGAAATCTAAATGTCTTAAATGTAAAGGGGAATGGGTTGATGAACAAAATTTAAACAAAGCTATAAATAATGGGAAGATAAGAATATGGAAGATTCATTGGGGTTAAGAGGTATTGCATTCTTCGGATCAACACCTCATCATCTCTTCCTCAATTATGCAGCTCATTGACCTCTTGGCAATCATGAGTGATCAAATCCCAATTCTTTGGTGATTCAATCTCTCTCACTTGATCAATAGCCCAATTCCTTAGTCTAATTGCTCATGCAAAGAGATAAAGCTTGGTGCCTGATTATACCACACAATCTCATAAATCCAAACAGTGGGTAGATTTAATATCACCATAGCCAATCCCAAAACCCAAATCTACTCAATTGTGAGAAAAGATATCAAGCGTGATTTTATGAATCCTTTTCCAAGGATCTCAGAAAAGCCAATTACATTCAATCTCTTTGCCAAGATAATTGAATGTTAAAATAAAGAATGAATGCTTTCTAGTAAATCAAAGAGAGATGAAGAGAAGAAGAAATTCAAATCACTATTGATCCATCAAGTACAATAGAGCTCCCTCCCCCAATGAGAGGGAGTTTAGCTACTAATAGCTCATAGAGAGTACAAGAGATGGAGAAGTGAAGTACATAAAAGTGTACATGTATCCAAAAGTAAAAGTCCTCTACTCAGTACCCCCAAAGGGGTTTAAATACTACTCCTATCTGAAAGATGAAAATTACAAAAAATGCCAAATTACAAATTCTCTAACTAACTCCTAATTGGACTCCTTTCTCTGAGTGAAGGCATGTTGAGTGGCATTCCACTTGAAAGTGCACGCCCATGATGATGCATTGGCATGCCACGCCCTGAGCTTGTGGTTGGCACGCCCTCTTTGGTGATTCATAGGCCATTCTCTATTAGATAAGCCTGGCGTGCCACGCCCATGGATGTCCATGGATACGCCAATAATGATAGCTAGGTGTGCCATGCCTTCGAGCACGCTAGGGGCACGCCCATAGTGCTGGGTCAAGGTTGCCTTCTGTGTAATAAGCCTGGCGTGCCACGCCCTGACACGCCAGCGAACACGCCCATGTTGAGGTCTTGGCGTGCCACGCCCTTGCAAGCGCCAGTGGCACGCCCATTGTGCTGCAGCCTTGTTTCTCCTCTGGATACTTGGCCTGGTGATAAACCACTATTTTATGGTTTATCTTGTACTAATTTGAGTGGTTTTTATCAACTCTTTAATCACTTATTCATATGAGTTGCATGATTTTACAATTCCTTCCCAATTTTATTCTATGTTTGAAAACTTGCTTCCTAGACATCTAAATTGCATATTTTTAATCCCCCTTCATACCATTCGATGCTGTGATCTGTGCGTTAAGTGTTTTCAGGCTTTATAGGGCAGGAATGGCTTAGAGGATGGAAAGGAAGCTTCAAAAAGGGAAGGAGCACAAGGAATAAAGGAGATAACCAGCGAGGAGCGACGCGTGCGCGTACTTGACGCGTACGCGTACTTGACGCGTATGCGTGAGATGCAAAGATGACTAGCGACGCGTATGCGTGACTGACGCGTACGTGTGACATGCGCGACCTGCAGAAATCACAGAAAATGCCGGGGGCAATTTTGGGCTGAGTTTAGACCCAGTTTTTGGCCCAGAAACACAGACTAGAGCCAGGGGACAGCATAGACTCAACACACATTCACATTATGCATAGTTTAAGTTTTAGTTTGGAATCTTAGAGAGAATTCTACTGCTTCCTCTAGGGTTATTCGTATTCATAGTTTTTAGAGTCTTATACTTTTGCTTGGGATATTGAGAAGAGTCACTACCTCCGTTGAAGTTTCATTATTCTAGTTTGTTTTCCTATTCCTTTACTCTTGTATTGCCCATTAACCCTATTTGGATAAGTATGTTTATGATTTTTGGGATTTATTAATGCAAAGTACTCTTTTTACTTTCAATTAATTTCCAACTACTATTTATTTCATCATGTCTTCCTTTTATTCCCTTTATATGTCCCTGAACGTTATATTCATGTTAATGGAGTAGTTTCCTAACTTGATTGAGAGTTGATTAAGAGGAGAACCTTGAGTTGGAATACTCAAGTGTTAATCTTAACTGGAAGTTGTTGGCTGACTCTCTAGTCTCTGACTCTAATCCTCCCTTAGGAGAGGATTAGGACTTGGGTGATAGAGTTGGTTAGTTAGTTACTTGACTTTCCCTTATTAAGTAAGGGATGACCAAGTAGAACAACAACCTTTTACTATTACACTTGGGAAAATCCAACAAGGATAGAACTTTCAATTAATCTTCTCCCGGTCCAGGCTTTTATTTGAATTATATAAATTCTCTCGTTAATTTCCATTGCTTCAATTTACAATTATTTATTTCTCTATTTCTCAAACTCAAATATTTCTTGGAAAACCTCTAACCAATAAGCTGCACTCTTTTGTCAACTCGTTGGGAGACGACATGGGATTTCTACTCCCAGTATTTTGTTCTTAATTTTGTGACAACTCTTTTCTAACTTGTTAAGCGAATTTTAGTCGGTTAAGAACTGTACTTGCAACGCTATTTTCTCTATAAATTCTTAATCGTCAGTTTTTTGCCACATCAATTTTTGGCGCCGTTGCCGGGGAGTTGCAACAGTGTGCTAATTTATTGGTTAAAATTTATTTATTTAAATTTTATTTTATTTTATTTTATTACCATGAGCTGTATGTTTCTTTCGTTGAATGACGCGTTCACTGCCTGATCCGAGCTTAGCCGCATTTGATCCTGAAATTGAACGAACTCTTTCACGTATTAGGCGAGCTCGGCGTCGGTTAGCCTCTGAGGGTGGTGAAGTGGTTATTGCCAATTCACCAGTCTTATCTGAGAGCGAATCTAAAGCACCATTTGAGGAGAAAACCATCTCCTCTACTACTGATTCGGTTGATTTACGTGCAGGTAATATGGCGGAGCCCAGGAGGATCACTCTCCAGGAAGCTGGAGCTCCAGACTTTACGCTGCAACCGTATCAAGCACGTCACCCAAATTTGGCTGCAGATTTTAAACTGAAGACTGCGCTAATCAACTTGATACCTAAGTTTCATGGCTTACCTGCTCAGAAGCCTATAAAGCACCTCAGAAATTTCCAGACAGCCTGTTCTACTGTAAGGCGTCATGGTGCAGATGAAACTTCTATTCTGCTAACCGCCTTCCCATTTTCTCTTGAGGGAAAGGCGAGGGAGTGGTACTACACTCAAACTGAAGCGGTTGCTACCAACTGGGACACGCTCAGGAGAGAATTCTTGGAAAAATACTTTCCAGCTGAAGTTACTGGTAGACTAAGGAAGGAAATCTCCTACATTATCCAAGGCGAGTCAGAAACCCTTTATGAGTATTGGGAGCACTTCAAGAATCTTCTGGACGCATGCCCCCACCACATGATTGACAAGTTGGTGTTGATCAGCTACTTCACATAAGGCATGAAGCCTCAGGATAAGACTACATTGGATGGTGCTAGTAATGGTTCTCTGAAAAAGTACAAGACCGTAGATGAAGCGTGGCTACTGATCAGCGATCTAGCTGAGTCCACTCAAAATGCCAGACACAGGAACAACCATCCCAAGGCTGTTGCAGAAGTTTCCTCTAGCAATGAGAATCCTACTCTCACACAGACTCTGTGTGAGATGACCAACCTACTAAAGTAGATACACCTGAGTCAACAACAATCTAAACCTCCCTCACCACAACATAGTCAACAACTGGTTCCTCAGAGAGTGTGTGGAATATGTGCTGATTATAGTCATTATACTAATGAGTGTCCAAAGCTCCAACAGGAAGACAACACCTTGTAGCTACTCACAATTTCTATGACTGCTTGAATCAAGGATCCTATCAACAAGGCAGCAACAATAACCAAGGTGGGAACTATAACCAAGGTTGGCAAGACAACTCCATCCAGGGCTAGAGAGATAATTCCAACCATGGCTGGAGGGACAACTATAACAGAGGAGGCAGAGACAACCAGGGAAATCAGAGGTGAAATAATAATAATAATCAGCAAAATTGGTATCAGCAGAATCCTCCCTATCAACAGTAGAACCAGAACCAGCCTTACAGAACACCTCACCTAAGGCAGTCCCAAGCGTCTCAGAACAACCAACAGCAGACCCCGCAGATTACTTATCCCTCTTCTTCTTCTAAAGACGAATTGCTTCAGTCTATTGAGCACAGACAAAAGGCCATGGAGAGCACGCTTAGCTCCACCTTAAACGGTCTGACCTCTGCTGTGCAAGCTCTTGCCTCATAGATTGGATCAATGAACACTTCCAACAATCAACCTTCAAGCTCCAGCGCCATTCCTTCTCAACCTTTACCCAACCCCAAGGGTGAAATCAATGCCATCACTTTGAGGTCTCGAACCACACTACAAGAGAGGAATCATGAGGAGCCAAGCCCACAAGAAAATGCCCCAGTTGAGGACATGGTTGAAGTGGAGGATGTTGAAGAGGAAGAAAAAGTACAAGACATAGTTGAAGAAGAACCCATCCCTATTCCATTTCCACACCTTGCAAGGAAGCCCAGAAAGCAGATGGAGCTCGATCCCAAAATGGTAGAAATCTTCAAAAAGGTTGAGGTAACTGTTCCCCTTTTTGATGTTATTCAGCAAGTACCTAAGTATGCGAAGTTTCTGAAGGATTTATCCATGCATAAGGATAAAATTAATGAATTAGAAACTATTCCTTTAGGTAGTTCTATATCTGCTTTAATGGGGGATATACTTGAAAAATGTAGTGATCCAGGTCCATGCATGGTTAACTATACCATTGGGGGTGTAATATTTTCTGACTGCATGTGTGATTTAGGAGCGTGCGTGAGTATTATGCCTTTGTCTATATATGATGCTTTGAGGATCCCTCCCTTAAAAAGGTCGGTAGCTCGTTTTGTTTTAGCAGATAAAAGCATCATCACAGTGGTTGGAATTGCTGAAGACGTGCTGGTGAGCATTAAGGGGCTCACATTTCCTGTTGACTTCTATATCTTGGAGATGCCCCCTAATGAGTCAGGAAGACCATCATCAATCTTGCTTGGAAGGCCATTCCTGAAGACTTCAAAGTTCAAATTATATGCCTTCTCAGGAACTTATTCTTTTGAGATAGATGGCAGAGCAGTCAGTTTCAACTTGGAAGAAGCTATGAAGCACCCTCCGGAAGATCATTCCATCTTCCAGTGCGACATCATTGATGAGACTGTAGCTACAGTTCACCAAGAAGACATAGAAGAGATGCACATGGAGCAAGGTCCAAGTGTGGGGAAACCCTCTGAACACAATGAAGACACTTTGCCATTATCACTAGCTCCAGATGCTCAAGTGCCTAGCCATGAGCAGAAATTAGAATTAAAGCCCCTTCTACCCCACCTCAAGTATGCTTACCTTGAGGATAATCAGAAGCTCCCAGTTATTATTGCAAGGGAACTCACTTCCCAACAGGAGTAGCAGCTGCTTAGTGTGCTGAGAAGACACAAGAAAGCAATTGGATGGAGCTTGGCGGATATAGTAGGCATCAGCCCTCAAGTTTTTGAACACATGATATTTTTAGAAGAGGGAGCAAGGCCTGTCCGTCAACCCCAAAGAAGACTGAATCCCACCATCTTGGAGGTTGTCAGGAAAGAAGTGACCAGACTGCTGGAAGCTGATATCATCTATCCAATCTCAGATAGCGAGTGGGTTAGCCCAGTACAAGTGGTGCCCAAGAAGTCTAGAGTCACTACAATGAAGAATGAGCAAGGAGAGCTCATAGCAACTAGAGTGCAGAACGCCTAAAGGGTCTGCATTGATTACAGGTGCCTCAACCAGGCTAATCGTAAGGATCACTACCCCCTGCCATTTATTGATCAGATGCTTGATCGTTTGTCAGGTAAATCACACTACTACTTCTTAGATGGTTATACAGGTTATTTTCAAATTCATATAGCTCCTGAAGATTAGGAGAAAACTACTTTTACATGTCCCTTTGGAACGTATGCATACAAAAGGATGCCTTTTGGCTTATGTAATGCACCGGCTACCATCCAAAGGTGCATGATAAGTATTTTCTCAGATCTTCTTGAAGACTGTATGAAAGTTTTCATGGATGATTTTAGTGTGTACGGTGATTCCTTTAGCTTTTTCTTGGATAGTTTATCTAGAGTATTAGACAGGTGTGCTAGTTCAAACCTTGTTTTAAATTTTGAAAAATGTCATTTTATGGTTAAACAAGGCATTGTTCTAGGACACGTTGTCTCTAATACTGGTATTTCTGTAGATCCATCAAAGGTAAATGTCATTTCTAGTCTATCTTACCCCTCCTCCGTGAGAGAAGGTTGTTCGTTCCTTGGTCATGCAGGTTTCTACCGGAGATTTATCAAGGACTTCAGTAAGGTAGCACTGCCCTTATCCAGACTGCTACAGAAGGATATTGAATTCGAGTTGAGTGAGGACTGTATGGAAGCGTTTGATAAGCTAAAGATCACCTTGACTCAAGCTCCGATTGTGATAGGTCCAGACTGGAGCTAGCCATTTGAGATTATGTGTGATGCCTCGAACCATGCAGTAGGAGCGGCGCTGGCTCAGCACGAAGGTAAGGATCCTTTTATAATTGCTTATGCATCTAAGACATTAGATGCTGCTCAGTCTAATTACACTACCACTGAAAAAGAGCTTCTGGCTATTGTTTTTGCTCTGGATAAATTCCGAGCCTATTTACTTGGTACTAAGGTGGTAGTGTACTCAGACCATACAGCTCTAAAGTATTTATTAGCTAAAAAGGAGTCTAAAACAAGGCTAATATGTTGGATATTATTGTTGTAAAAATTTGATTTAGAAATTAAGGATATGAGTGGTTCCCAAAATTTAGTGGCAGATCACTTGAGTCGCCTTGAGCACACTAAGGATGACTGCACTCCTATCAATGATGCTTTTCCATTTTACAGCTCGCATGCAATATCCGAAGTAGTTCCTTGGTTTGTGCCTATAGCTAATTATCTAGTTAGTCATACCTTCCCTCCCAATTTTACTAAGCATCAGAGGACAAGCTGAAAAGTGAGTCCAAATATTATATATGGGATGACCCATATTTATGGAGGTATGGTATTGATCAGATAATTAGAAGGTGTGTACCTCAATCAGAATTCCAGTCCATTTTAGAGGCCTGCCACTCCTCTGAGAATGGTGGACATTTTGGCCATCAACGAATAGCTAGAAAAATTTTAGACTGTGGATTCTGGTGGCCCACTCTTTTTAAAGATGCTATTGCCTTCTGTAAATCTTGTTCCCATGCCAGAGGTTTGGTAATATATCCAAGAGGGATGAGATGCCCCAACAAATTATGTTGTTCTGTGAGATTTTTGATATTTGGGGCATTGACTTCATGGGTCTGTTTCCAAACTCTAGCAGTTTTTTATATATATTGTTAGCTGTAGATTATGTTTCTAAATGGGTGGAAGCAATTCCTGTCCGAACTAATGATGCTAACACTGTTGTCTCTTTTGTTAGAAACTATATTATCTGTCGCTTTGGATCACCACGAGCAATCGTGAGTGATCAAGGCACCCATTTTTGTAACAGGAGATTGACCGCTCTACTGAAGAAGCATGGCGTTATTCACAAGGTAGCAACTGCTTACCACCCGCAGACTAATGGACAAGCAGAGGTGTCTAACAGAGAGATAAAGCGTATCTTGGAGAAGATAGTCAAGCCTCATAGGAAGGACTGGAGCACTAGGCTACAAGATGCACTTTGGGCATATCGGACAGCGTACAAGACACCAATCGGGATGAGCCCCTTGCGCCTGGTTTATGGAAAAGCTTGTCACCTCCCAGTGGAGGTAGAGCACAAGGCTTTCTGGGCAGTAAGAGAAATCAACATGGGATTTGAGAAGGTCGGAGCTGAAAGGAAGATGCAATTACAAGAATTAGAGAACCTTCGCCTAGAAGCATATGATAACTCCAGGCTATACAAAGAGAAGATGAAGGCTGTGCATGACAAGCACATCAAAAGGAGAGAGTTCAGACCAGGGGAGTTAGTCCTCCTTTATAACTCCAGACTGAGGCTCATGCCAGGCAAGCTGAGATCCAGATGGAAAGGTCCCTACAGAGTAGAAAAGGCAGAGCCATACGAAGTCTTTCACCTGAGTCATCATTCAAGCTCCAAATTCATCAAGGTCAATGGACATCGCTTAAAGCTATATCATGGTGAGAAGATGAAGAAAAGCAAGGAGCTGGAGATCTTCCTCTTGGAGGATGCACCAACAGTAGAAGACTAAGCTAGTGGACCGTCCAACTTAAGGACGTTAAAGAAAAGTGCTAGGTGGGAGACAACCCACCATGGTACGATCTTTCATTTTTATTCTTAACTTTATTTTATTTTGTTTTTTTCAGTATCCATTCATAATCTCTGCACAATTAGTTGCAAACTGCATTCTGCATAAAAAAAAGGGTGTACGACGCGCAAGCGTCGCTGACACGTACGCGTCATGCGTAAGTACGCAACACCAATGAAGTGAACAGAGAGTTGCGTGGGAGTGATGCAGGAAGTGTGCATTGCACACAAACATGCTCACGCATACACGTCCATGACGCGTGTGCGTCATTTGAAATTTTGGCACTCCACGCGTGCGCTTACGCTTCCAGCACGCGAACGCGTGGAAGATGAAATCGGCGTAAATGAGTATTTGGGCAGATAGTTATAATGGCTTGGGGCTAGAATTGTGCTAAAGGCACAAACATGATCACGTGTATGCGTCCCTGACGCGTGCGCGTCCTTTTCCCTTATGGCCATCCACACGTGCGCGTGCATGATGCGCACGCGTTATATGAGGTTTTTGCCCCATGCCCAGAGCGAACAGAGAGTTGTGCGTACGCGTTGATGCCTTCACGCGATTCACACAAACCAAGAGCACGCGTACGTGTGCCAGGCGCTTACGCGTCACTATGAAAATCGCTCCCCACACGTACGCGTGCCGTACGCATAAGCGTCGCATGCGCCGCCTCACTTAAACCTATACGCCGCCCAGTTTCCATTCCCCTTCCCCCCCTAAATCCT
Organism: Arachis ipaensis; assembly: GCF_000816755.2. Lineage (NCBI taxonomy): Eukaryota > Viridiplantae > Streptophyta > Magnoliopsida > Fabales > Fabaceae > Arachis > Arachis ipaensis. The sequence goes on from NC_029789.2 coordinate 107,260,223, forward strand.
AATTTTCTTCCTTCTTTCTTACTTCTTACTTCTTTCTTCTTTCTTTTTCCTTCCCTCTTCTCACTCTTACTTTCTACTTCTTTCTTCCTCTTCTTTTCATCTTCCTCATCAGGTTTCTTCTCTTTCTCTCCTCTACTATTTCATTCTTTATTTAATTATTGCATTTACTTACTTTTTTCCTTTCTTCTTTCTTTTCTTCTTACTATTTTTCTATTCTTTTTTGCATTCTTTTAATTGGTGTTAGAAATTTAAATGGGTGATTGTTTTCTTCTATGTTTAACTTGGATATATTAGGAAGTAATTTGATAATTAATATTAACTTTTTGGGTTGCATGCATGTTTGGATTTCATACTTTCCCTAACATATTTTACATGCACACCAAATATTTGTGGAAAGTCCGTATGGCATTGTGGATTCTTAACTATTCTATTCTTCTACTCTACTGCTTGTTTTTCACAAAACCTTTGCAATCTTTTATTAATTAAATATAATTATCAATACAAACGTGATTGTTAGTTTGTTACATTTGATAATCAAATTGAGCTAATAAATAAATAAATAGGGGACAAAATTACTCCAATGTTAAATTTAATAAAAGATCAATGCATATGTGATAAAATTAAAGAAAAGTTGATACATGAGTATGTGAAATGTACAAAAGTGGGAATTTTGGGTAGCTAGGCATAATTTTAGAGTGTGTGTGTATGAGTAGGTGAGAGCTTAGGTTAGTCAAGGATTCAATTTATAGCTCACTTAGCCATACATATATATATTCTCACCTTTATCTTAGCCCCATTACAACCTTGAAAAGACCTCATGATGTTTGCATTGGTACATTAAATATTTGTTGATTGGTTAGATGAAGAACAAAGTTTTAGAAAGCATGACTAGAGAAGACTATAGTGGATTACCCTATACAATTGCGAGATTAGAGTGCATATACACTACCAGTGAGCTATCTTCTTACAAGTTTACTTGTCTTTTATTGTATGATTTGAATTAGTGGAATTTGATTTATGTTTGTCTTGGAGAACTTGTTTACTTTTAACCAAGTAGATAGAAACATCTTAGCATATAGTTGCATTCATATACATAGGTTTTGTTCATGCCCTGGGTCGAGCTATACAACCCGGGCTGATGGAAGATAAGTCGACCGACCTCTTCAGGTCGGGATTACCCGAGCTCCTCTTAAAGAGCTCGGCCAAATCGCTACAGGGAGCCCAAACTGGCCCAAATAAAGGGACGAAGCCCAATCTAAAGGCAACTAAAGCCTGAAAAGATAAGGGCGACTCCCCTCAAGATAAGATGACTTCACTCAAAAGATAAGATAAGATAACTATCATATCTCATCCAGAAGGGTCACTCCACACTATTATAAATACACTGGAGCACCCAGGTATAACTCATACTCTGATTCTACTAAAAACTTGCTTAAAGCCCATGCTAACTTAAGCATCGGAGTCTCTTGCAGGTACCACCACCCTCCGGTGACAAAGGATCAGCTACATCGGCACCACCACCACCTCCAACAAGTCGGATGTATCAGCTCCGGCCGCCACCGCAGATATCATCTAAGATCGACCTAGCAGTTTTAGGTAACCCGCAGAACATTGGCGCCATTGCTGGGGAACCTAGAAGTCATTCCATCATCATGGCGGATAACCTTGACAACGACCACAACTCCGGATTGGAGGAGAGATCTCCGCATAAGAACACTGACACCACACTAAAGGATACGCCCCAACCAAACAAAGACAAGAATTCGCCAAACATAGAAATCATGGAGGCTCTACAAGCTCAACAAGATCGCCTCAAACAGCTCAAAAAAAAGGTCGAACATCAACGGAAAGCCGAAAAAAACCTCCAGAGAGAAACTAGGCGACGCCGAGAGTTGGAGGACAAACTCATAAAACTCAAAGCCGACCTGAAAATCAAAACCATCTAAACCGGTTGTGAAAACACCCCCCATAAGGATCAAGACCCCTTCATCAAGGAAATCATGAAAGCTAAGGTTCCAAAGGATTTTAAAGCTCCCGACATGACCTCATATGACGGTACCTTCGATCCCAGCCATAATATCAGCAATTTCAGAAGCAGAATGTATCTCACTGATGCCTCAGACGCTACTCGATGCAAAGCCTTCCCGACCACTTTAACAAAAATAGAAATTAAGTGGTTCGATAATCTGCCCCCTAGATCCATCACAAGTTTTGACGACTTGGCCAAGAAATTTCTTGCTAGATTTTCTATCCAGAAAGATAAAGCCAAACACGCCCCAAGCTTATTAGGGATCAAGCAAGGAGATCGGGAGAGTCTTCGCAATTACATAGAAAGATTCAACAAAGCGTTTCTGGACATACAAGATTTGCCAACAGAAGCCGCTATTATGGGTCTCATCGATGGCCTACGTGAATGACCATTTAGTCACTCCATATCAAAGAAACATCCTATGTCTCTGAATGAAGTACAAGAGCAAGCAGAGAAGTATATCAACATGGAGGAAAACTTTCGACTTGGAGAGACCTCAAAATCTGGATTCCCCTACCCCTCTCGAGACAAGGATAAAGAGCCCAAGAAAAAAGAAGAACAACATAGAGAGAAGATTAAAAAATATCACAATTTCACCCCTCTTCGGGTATCTCTCGTGGAAGTTTACCGAGAAGTATGCCACACTGAGAAGATTCCACCACCTCGACCAATCAAAAGCAAAAGAGGAGGTGGAAATCGGACAGAATATTGTGAATATCTTCGAATCTACGGACATCCCACCAATGAGTGCTTCGACTTGAAAGACATCATAGAAAAATTGGTAAGAGAGGGAAGACTAGATCGGTACTTAGCTAGCAAGTAGGATGAGCCCAGGAAAAGAAGAAGGGACGAGGAGGTCGGACAAACTGAACAACCACCTCCCACCCCACAGAGACATGTCCACATGATAAATGGAGGATTTGCAGAAGGAGGAATCTCCAAGTCATCTCGCAAGAGACACCTTAAGGAGATATATCATGTCGAGGGAGGGGAAGGAGCACCCGACCTCCCTACTATTACTTTCACCAAAGAGGACGCGGCAAGCATCATCTCGGGACATGACGATCCCATGGTCATCACTGTCATATTGGCCAATGCTAATCTCCACCGCACACTGGTGGACCAAGGAAGCTCGACTGATATCTTGTTTAAATCCACCTTCGACAGACTCGGCCTACAGGAAAAAGAGCTCAGAGCATATCCGAACAGCTTGTTCGGACTAGGAGACACTCCAATCCAACCACTTGGATACATCTCACTACACACAACTTTCAAGAAAGGAGACCGATCAAGGATACTCAAAATAGACTACATCGTAGTCGACATGGGCTAATCCTACAATACCCTGATAGGTCGGACAACGCTAAATTAGCTCGCCGTGGTAGTTTCAACTCCACATCTATGCATGAAATTCCCAACTTTAGAAGGGATTGCCACGATAAAAGAAGACCAGAAAACCGCACGACAATGTTACAATGAAAGTCTGAACCTTAGAGGCCAAGGAGAAGATATCAACACTATCGAACTCGGGGGAGTTCGAGGTCGGGAAGAGCTTCGTCCACAACCAGAGGGCGAGATTGAGAAAGTCCAGATCGGGGAAGTCCCATATAAGACAACAAATATTGAGGCAACTTTAAAAAGAGACATAAAGGAATCTCTGATACAGTTCCTAAAAGATAATGTCGACCTCTTTGCATGGAAGGTAGTAGACATGCCCGGCATAGACCCCAAACTAATGTGCCACAAACTAGCAGTATACCCAGGATCTCAGCCAGCACAACAGAAGCGTCAGAAGCTCGGGCCAGAAAGATCCCATGCCGTGGAAGAACAAGTACAAGCTCTACTGGAGGTAGGATTCATAAGAGAAGTCAAGTATCCACTATGGCTGGCCAACGTTGTATTGGTGAAAAAGTCAAATGGGAAATGGCGAATGTGCACCGATTACACCGATCTCAATAAAGCCTGTCCAAAAGACCTTTATCCACTCTGAAGCATAGACACTCTAGTGGATGCCTCCTCCGGATACAAGTACCTCACCTTCATGGATGCTTACTCGGGATATAATCAAATCCCAATGTACCCGCCGGATCAAGAAAAGACCTCATTCCTAACCCCAAAAGCAAATTACTATTATGTCGTCATGCCATTCGGACTAAAAAACGCAGGGGCTACCTACCAAAGATTAATTAATAAGGTCTTCGCGGACTGATAAACCACTATTTTATGGTTTATATTGTGTTTAATTGTGTGGTCTTATCATGGTCTTTACCCATTTATTCGTTAAATAAGCATGCATTTATAATTCCTTCCTAAAGTTATTGCATGATTGAAAACCTACTTCCTAGAGACTTTTAATTATATATTTTATTTCTCCTTTATTCCATTCGATGCCGTGATCTGTGTGTTAAGTGTTTCAGGCTTTATAGGGCATGAATGAGTTGGAGATTGGAGAGGAAGCTTGCAAAAATAGAAGGAACACAAGAAATTGAGGAGATGACCAGCGAGAAGTGACGCGGCCGCATGAATCACACGACCGCGCGAAAGAAAGTAAATCGCAGTGACGCGGCCGCATGGATGACGCGACCGCGCGGCATGGAATAGCACAAGAGACGCGACCGCATGGATGACGCGACCGCGTGACATGCGCGACCTGCATAATCTGCAGAATCGCTGGGGGTGATTTCGGGCCCTATTTTGACCCAATTTTTGGCCCAGAAAAGCAGACTAGAGCCAGAGAATATGCAGAAACCAATAACAACATTTATTCCGTATAATTTTAGTTTTTAGATCTAGTTTTCCTCTCCTCTAGGTTTTTCTCTCTACACATTCATAGTTTTTAGGATTTGTTATGTTTATTATTTTTGCATTGGGATATTGAGAAGAGTTATTGCCTCATGAAGACTTCGACCTTCTAGTTCGTTCTCTTTACTTGTCTCTTACTATTCCATGTTCCTTAATTTACTTAATTTTACTATTGGATTATTTTAGCATTTATCAATACAAGAACTACTTTTATTTTCAATTAATCTTTTGTTCATTATTTATCATGTCTTTCTTTAATTCCCTTTCTTATGTTATGAATTTTACATTTACAATGAGCGAGTAGTTCCCTAACATGATGGGGAGTTGATTGAAAGGAACCCTTGAGTTAGGATGCTCAAGAGAGAGATTGTAATTGGATTTATTGTTGGATTGCTCCCTAGTCACTAACACCAATCCTCCCAAGAGTGGATTGGAACTTGTGGATAGAACAGCATTCCAACTCGTTTGACTTTCCCTTACTTAGTAAGGGACAACTAAACATAATAACCCTCAATTGTCAATTAATCTTGAGAGTACTCAAACACGAATAGGGCTTCCAGCTAATCAACTCCCAGTCAAGGCTTTTATTTAAATTTATATAAATTCTCTAATTTAATTTTCTGCCATTCAACTCAAACCTTTTTGAAAACATCTGATTAATAAAATAGCACACTTTTCTGCAACTCGTTGGGAGACGACTTGGGATTCATACTCCCAGTATTTTAATTTTAATTTCTGTGACACCCTTCTAAATTGATGAGCGGATTTCTGGTTGGTTGAGAACTATACTTGCAACGCATATTTTATAATCATTCTTAACTCGCCAATTTTCACACCCATCAATTTTTGGCGCCGTTGCTGGGGAGTCGCAATAGAGTGCTAAAGTTATTAATTGGAATTTATTTATTTGCATTTTATTTTATTTTGCTACTATGAGCTGCTTGTTTCTTTCGTTAGATGACACGTTTGCTTCCTGATCCAAGCTTGCTAGTATTCGATCCTGAGATTGAAAGAACTATTTCACGAATAAGGCAAGCTCGGCGTCGGTTAGTCATCTCTGAGGGCGGATCTGAAACGTCACCTGAGAAAAAAACCAGCCCCCGTTCTACTGATTCGGTTGTTTTACGTTCAGGTAACATGGCAGCAGCCCGGAGAGTTACTATCCAGGAGGTTGGAGCCCCTGATTTTACAATGCAACCATTTCAAGCGCATCACCCAGCGGTGGCTACAGACTTTGAAATAAGGACCGCACTGCTCAATTTGATGCCCAAGTTTCATGGCTTACCTGCTCAATAGCCTATCAAGCACCTGAGAGATTTTTAGGCAGCCTGTTCTACTGTCAAGCGTGATGGTGCAGATGAAACTTCAATTTTTCTGAAAACTTTCCCATTTTCTCTTGAGGGGAAGGCAAGAGAGTGGTACTACACTCAACCAGCAGCAATTGTATCCAACTGGGATACACTGAGAAGAGAATTCTTGGAAAAGTTCTTTCTAGCTGAAGTTACTGATAAACTGAGGAAAGACATTTCCATGATTGTTCAGGATGACTCTGAAACTCTTTATGAGTACTGGGAGCGCTTCAATAATCTTCTGGAAGCTTGCCCCCACCATATGATTGACAAGATAGTGTTACTCGGTTATGTCACACAGGGCATGAGGCCCCAAGATAAGACCACATTGGAAAGTGCTAGCAATGGGTCTATGAAAAAGTACAAGACCACTGATGAGGCATTCACAATTGATTAGTGACTTAGCTGAATCTACTAGGAATCACATGCAGAAACAAGGCCGTGCAAAAGCCGTTGCAGAAGTATCCTCTAGCAGAGGGACTGCTGCTCTAACTCAGAGTATCTTGGAAATGACCAACTTGCTGAAGCAGATGCAATTGAACCAACAACAAGTTCAACAAGCTCAACCTTCTCCACCACAGCAAAACCAACACTTAGTCCCACAGAGAGTTTGCGGAATCTGCGCTGATTATAGCCACTATATTGATGAATGTTCGCAGCTCCAACAGGAAGACAACACCGTGGTAGCCACTCATAACTTCTATGACCGCCCCAACCAAGGGTACAATCAAGGTGGCAATTACAACCACGGATGGCAAGACAAGTCTAACTAGAATTGGAGAGACAACAACAACAACAGAGGAGGCAGAGATAATCAGGGAAATCAGAGGTGGAATAACAACAACAATAGACAGCAGAATCAGAATCAGCCTTACAGAACAACTCACCTAAGGCAACCCCAAGGACCACAGAATACCCAACAGCAGACCTCTCAATTTACCTATCATTCTTTATCTGCTAATGATGACTTACTACAATCTATTGATCGGAGACAGTAGACCATGGAAAATAACATTAATGCCACTCTAAATGGTCTGACCGCTACTTTGCAAGCTCTTGTCTCACAGATAGGATCAATGAATAACTCCAATAACCAACCTTTGAGCTCCAGTGGAATTTCCTCTCAACCATTACCCAATCCCAAGGGTGGTATTAATGCCATCACCCTGAGGTCTGGAACCACCTTGCAGGAGAGGAATCAGGAGGAGACAAGCCCACCAGATCACGCCTCAGCTGAAGAGGTAGTGGAAATAGAAGATGTTGAAGAGGAAGTGGACATACAGGACATAGCTGAAGAAGAAGAAGTGCAACCACAAGAGAAAGCATTACAAGGCACAGACACTGCAGAAGACACCGCTCCTATTCCATTTCCATAACTTGCAAGGAAGCCCAGGAAGCAGCTGGAACCTGATCCCAAAATGGTAGAGATATTCAAAAAGGTTGAGGTAATTATTCCTCTTTTTGATGTTATTCAACAGGTACCTAAATATGCAAAGTTTCTAAAAGATTTATGTATCCACAAAGACAAAATTAATGAATTAGAAACTATTCCCTTAGCAAGTTCCATATCTGCTTTAATGGGAGGTTTACCTGAAAAGTGTAGTGACCCAGGTCCTTGTATGGTTAATTGTACTATTGGTGGTGTAGTATTTTCTGATTGCATGTGTGATTTAGGAGCATTTGTGAGTATAATGCCTTTATCTATATATGATATTTTGAGGCTTTCCCCCTTAAAAAGGTCGGCAGCTCGTTTTGTGTTAGCAGATAAAAGCATTATTACAGTGGCTGGAGTTGCTGAAGATGTATTAGTGGGCATTAAAGGGCTTACATTTCCCATTGATTTTTATATCCTGGAGATGCCCCAAAATGACTCAGACAAGCCATCATCAATCCTTCTTGGAAGGCCATTCTTGAAGACCTCAAAGTTTAAATTAGATGCTTTTTCAGGAACATACTCTTTTGAAATAGATGGCCGAGTAGTGATCTTCAATCTGAATGGAGTTATGAAGCATCCTCTAGAGGATCACTCTATCCTCAAGTGTGACATTATAGATGAAACCGTGGCTGAAGTTCACCAGGAGGAATTTGAAGAGAAGCACACGGGAAAAGGTCCAAGTGTGGGGACACTCTCAGAGGACAATGACAGTGCCTTACCACTGTTACCAACTCTAGACAACCCAGAGCCTGAACATGATCAGAAGTTAGAATTAAAACCCCTTCCTCCACACCTCAAATATGCTTACCTTGAAGACGGGCAGAAGTTTCCGGTTATCATTACGAGGGAACTCACTTCTCAACAGGAAGAGCAGCTACTTGGTGTGCTGAGGAGGCACAAGAGGGCAATTGGTTGGAATTTGGCAGACATAGTAGGCATCAATCTCCAAGTCTGTGAGCATAGGATATTTTTAGAAGAGGGAGCAAGACCTGTCCGTCAATCCCAGAGAAGACTGAACCCCACTATCCTAGAGGTTGTCAAAAAGGAAGTGACCAGATTACTAGAGGCAGATATCATCTATCCCATCTCAGACAGTGAGTGGGTAAGTCCAGTATAAGTGGTGCCAAAGAAGTCTGGAGTCACTGTAGTGAAGAATGAGCATGAAAAGCTCCTGACAACCAGAGTTCAAACGCCTAGAGGGTCTGCATTGACTACAGACGCCTTAACCAAGCAACCCGTAAGGATCACTATCCTCTTCCATTCATTGATCAAATGCTGGATCACCTGTCAGGTAAATCGCATTATTGTTTTTTAGATGGTTACACAGGTTATTTCCAGATTCATATAGCTCCTGAGGATCAGGAAAAGACCACTTTTACATGTCCTTTTGGGACTTATGCTTACAAGAGAATGCCCTTTGGCTTATGCAATGCACCAACCACTTTCCAGAGGTGCATGATGAGTCTTTTCTCTGATCTTATTGAGGACTGTATGGAGGTTTTTATGGATGATTTTAGTGTTTATGGCGATTTCTTTAGCCTTTGCTTAGATGGATTATCTAGAGTATTAGATAGATGTGTCAGTACAAACCTGGTATTAAATTTTGAAAAATGTCACTTTATGGTAAAACAAGGTATTGTACTAGGACATGTTGTGTCTAATACTGGCATTTCTGTAGATCCAGCAAAGGTGGATGTTATTTCTAGTTTACCTTACCCCTCTTCTATGAGAGAGGTCCGTTCTTTCCTTGGCCATGCAGGTTTTTACAGGAGGTTCATTAAGGACTTCAGTAAGGTAGCACTTCCCTTATCCAGGCTACTACAGAAAGATATTGAGTTCGAGTTCAGTGAAAATTGCAAACAAGCATTTGATAAGCTGAAGACCGCACTGACTCAAGCTCCAATTGTAAGAGGACCAAACTGGAGCCAACCATTTGAAATAATGTGCGATGCTTCCAACCATGCAGTAGGAGCAGCACTGGCTCAGCGTGAAGGTAAGGATCCTTTTGTTATTGCTTATGCGTCTAAGACTTTAGATGCCGCTCTGTCGAATTACACTACTACTGAGAAAGAGCTTCTTGCTATTGTTTTTGCTCTGGATAAATTTCGAGCCTATTTACTTGGTACTAAAGTAGTAGTGTATTCAGACCGCGCAGCTCTAAAGTATTTATTATCTAAAAAGGAGTCCAAACCAAGGCTTATACGTTAGATACTGCTATTACAAGAATTTGATTTAGAAATTAAGGATAGGAGTGGTAACCAGAATTAAGTGGCAGACCACTTGAGTCGCCTTGAACATATTACAGATGACTCCACTCCTATAGCCGATAATTTCCCATTTGATAACCTGCAAGCAGTATCTGAGATAGTCCCTTGGTATGCACCTGTAGCTAATTATCTAGTTAGCTGCACCTTTTCTCCAAACTTTTCTAAGCATCAAAGAGACAAGCTGAAAAGCGAGTCTAAATATTATATATGGGATGACCCATATTTATGGAGATGTGGCACTGACCAGATAATTAGACGGTGTGTGCCTCAATCAGAATTCCAGTCCATCTTAGAGGCCTGTCACCCATCTAAGAGTGGAGGACATTTTGGCCCTCAAAGAACTGCTAGAAAAATCTTAGATTGTGGATTTTGGTGGCCTACTCTTTTTAAGGACACTGCTGAATTTTGTAAATCTTGTTTCCCATGCCAGAAATTTGGTAATATATCCAGGAGGGACGAGATGCCTCAACAGATTATGCTTTTCTGTGATATTTTTGATGTTTGGGGCATTGACTTCATGGGTCCATTTCCAAATTCTAATGGTTATTTCTATATATTGTTAGCTGTGGATTATGTTTCCAAATGGGTAGAAGCAATTCGTACCCGCAATGATGATGCTAACACTGTTGTTTCCTTTGTGAGAAACCATATTATTTGTTGCTTTGGATCACCACGAGCAATCGTGAGCGATCAAGCCACCCATTTTTGTAACAAGAGACTAACCGGATTAATGAAGAAGCATGGGATAATTCATAAGGTTGCAACAGCCTACCATTCTCAGACTAATGGGCAAGCCGAGGTGTCAAATAGAGAGATAAAGCGTATCTTGCAGAAGATAGTCAAACCTCATAGAAGAGACTGGAGCACCAGGCTACAAGATGCACTCTGGGCATACAGAACAGCATACAAAACACCCATTGGGATGAGTCCTTTTCGCTTAGTTTATGGAAAAGCTTGTCATCTCCCTGTTGAAATAGAGCACAAAGCCTTTTGGGCAGTAAAGGAATGCAACATGGAAATTGAGAGAGCCAGAGCTGAAAGGAAGTTGCAACTGCAGGAACTGGAAAGCCTTCGCCTAGAAGCTTATGAGAACTCAAGACTATACAAGGAGAAGATGAAGGCTGTACATGATCAGCACATCAAGAGGAAAGAGTTCCAACCTGGGGACTTAGTCCTCCTTTACAAGTCTCGACTAAGGCTCATTCCAGGCAAGTTGAGATCAAGATGGGAAGGTCCATACAGAGTAGAAAAAGCCGAACCGTACAGAGTCTATCATCTAAGTCATCCTTCAAGCTCTGAACCTATCAGAGTTAATGGACATCATTTAAAGCTGTACCATGGCAAGAAGCTGAAGAAAAATAAGGAGCTTGAGATCTTCCTCTTGGAAGATCCCCACATAGCTGAAGATTGAGCTAGTGGAGCGTCCAGCTTACGGACGTTAAAGCAAAGTGCTAGGTGGGAGACAACCCACCATGGTATGATCGTTCTTTTCCTTATTTTTAATTTTCTTATTCAATAACTCTTCTCTTCATTAGTACATTTCGTGCATCTGCATTCCTTTATTTTTAATTATAAGAAAAAAAATCACGCGACGCGACCGCATCATTGACGCGTCCACGTCGCAAGGAGATGGGAGACAATAATAATATGAACAGAGAGTTACGCAGGAGCAGGGCTGGAGGCGTGCCAATGGCACAAATCGTTCCACACGACCGCGTCGCCGACGCGACCGCATCATATGGAAATAATGGCCTCCCACGCGACCGCGTGCCCCACGCGGCCGCGTGACCAGGATTTCGACGTCAAAGGGGTGCACACCCGAAAGTTGTGCTAGAGTGGTGCTGGACTGGCGCTGGACGCGCAGTCCCTCTCACGCGATTGCGTGCCTCACGCGACCGCGTCGTATCCTAATAATTGACCACTCACGCGATCGTATGCCCCATGCGATCTCGTCACCCAAAATTTGGTACTAATAAGATTTTGAACAGAGAGTTGTGCGAGTGCGAGGCTGCCCTTGCGCCAATGGCATAAAATGGGTCACGCAACCATGTGACCAACGTGATCGCGTCATTTACTTCAGCGCAAGTCGCGCGACCGCGTGCCCCACGCAACCGCGTCGCTTGCGCCGTACAGTTTTCCCTAATTTGCCAATTATCATATCTTTTTCTCCCCAAATCCTATTTTCTCTTTTCCCTCCTTATTTCTTCTCCCTCCCTTCCTCCCTTCTTCCTTCTTTCTCACCTTTTACACTCTCTCATCCCCATTAACAAGGTTTTTCTTTCTCCTTCCCTCCTTACTTTTCTATTATTCTTCTTATTTTATATGTCATCTTCTTTTCTTTTCTTTTTCCCTTCATTCTTCATATTTTCTTTTCCCTTCTTTTTCCTTTTTACTTGGTGTTATCAATTTATTTGAGTCACTATTTATTATTATATACTTGTGGATTGTTGTAAATTTATTTGACAATTATATATTGCTTTTTAAGGGATTACTTGCATGTTCAAATTATTATTTTCAAAAGCTTCTTCTACATGCATGCTATGTGTTTGTGAAAAAGCCCACATGGCATTATGAACTTCTCTACATTTTTCTACTCTAATATTCAATGCTTGCTTTTCACAAATTCCCTTTACCATTTTATTCATTGAATTTAATTGTCAATACAAATGTGATGGTTTGTTACGAGTGATGCTTGATCTATGCTACTCATGCCCTTTGCCGGCATGCCAATAAACACCTTGCATTCACTTGTCATCATATGCACTAGTTATTTTTCATTAATGAGTTTTCACATGTACTCATGAGCGTGTGTTAATATCATTTACCTTTTTATGTGCATTTATAACCATCCTTTCCGTTCTCTTCCTTGCTCTACCCCTTTAAAATTTAATTTACTTTCTCTTTCCTTTTTCAGGATGGCCACCAAGAAAGGAAAAGAGAAAGCTACTCCCAAACAACCAGCAAGAAGAAGTACAAAGAGAGCATTAGTGGCAGAACCCTCTTCAACTGCGGTTAAACCCTCAACAAAGAAAATTAAGAGGATTATAAAGGTTGATGATAAAGAAAGAGCCTTCCCAGCCAAGGACACTGCGCGATTCTCTAATCGCTACTGTGAGCAGATGTTCCCCATCCTGGCAGAAAGGAACTACAACAACGAATACCTTCTTCTCCTCCCGCCCAACATTGCTACATTTGTTGAGCCACAGATTGCCCGAAGACAATGGAATTTCCTACAGAGACAGCCAAGGCAGGTCAATCTTTCTTGGGTAGTCGAGTTCTACTCCAACTTCCACCTACCAACCCTGCAGTCTGTCTACGTCCGTCAGAAGCAAGTCCCCATTACTGAAGAAGCCATTCAAAAAGTTCTAAGTCTTCCCCCTATTCCAGAAGGATTGGATGCCTTTCAAGAAGCCGCACTCAAGCGTCAGATGTACCAATTTGACTGAGACGCCGTTCTCAGAGTTATCGCACTACCTGGCAGCCGATGGATCTACGGATACCATCGTACCCGCCCTAAGGGAATTTCGGCTTCAGCACTTACCTTGGAGGCTCGCGTATGGGCACAGATTATGTCCCATTACGTCTTTCCGAGCACTCACGAGTCCTCCTTCACTGCGGACATGGCCGTTCTACTATGGTGCATCCTTACAGACCAACCTCTGAATCTACCAAGACATATCCGGAATGCCATGGGAGACGTACAAATTGCGGGCAACTTACCTTTTCCCGCCCTGGTCTCAGATCTTATTTCAGCAGCCGAAGTCTCCTATAGAGCTGGGGTCACCAAAGGCATGCTTCCACGGGATGATCAGTTTGTCCCCAACGGGAAATACCTTAGACTTCCAGCAGCCACTCTCAGCCAGCCTACTGAACCAGTTGAAGATATTCCTTCTTCAACACCACAAGCACCTACAACAGCCCAACTGCTCCAGCAGATACTTGAAAAGTTGGATCGGCAAGAACACAAAGCTAAGATGAGAGAGCGCCGTAACAAGCGCCGATTCACATACCTCAAGGAGCTGATCATGGGAAAATTCAAGGACTCAGATACCCCGGACTCCACTTCTTTTACCAGCACGGGGAGCCATGATGGTCCCGACTGTGGAGATACTGCTACCAGCCCACCTTTGTTCTTGACAGATGGCACCGAAGACGGTGCAAAGCCTTAAGTGTGGGGAGGTCGGTCAGTACCTGACTTCCGGAGGTAATTTCTCTTCCCTAGCATCAATAAATTAGGATATTCTGTTAGATTTTTCTTTTATAGAATAGGATAAATTGCATAGTTATAGATTAGTTGCATGCATGTTCTGCTTGATTGAAAAGACAATGAGTTTCTTCTAAGACTCTATCTTTGGAACAAAATTTCACTAATTTTAATTAATTATTTTATGTTAAATTTGCTTGAAGTTGTATTTGGAACATAATTTTTGAGCTAAAGAACACACAACCTGTGAGATTTGAGCCTTTATAAATGGTTACATTATTTAACCATAATTATTTTATTCTTGTGTGTTTACTTCTCTATGATTGTAATCTACATTTTGTTTCATCCTATATGTCCAATGTTTATTATATTTATATGTTTGCACATGATAGAGGTCATTATTTGTTGAGCTTACTTATCCAAATTAAGCCTACCCTTTCAATTACCTTTGTTAGCCACTTTGAGCCTTTAAATCCCATTTGTTCTATATTTTACCACATTACTAGCCTTAAGCAGAAAAACAAGTATATACCCCAAATTGAATCTTTGGTTAGCTTAAGATAGAATTGTGTATGTTATTTAAGCATAGGAAATTGTGGAAACAAAGGATAATAAGGGAATGAGTCATGATAATATTATGGGAATTTGGATACCTACTCATGTGAAACTATAAGAATTAAAAATCTATGTGCATTGATAAGCTATGTTATTTTTATATTTCTATGTTTATGAAAAAAAAATCCAAAAATACTCAATAAATAAATAAGGGGACAAAATTACCCCAATGCTAAGTCAAGCATTCAAAGATCAATGCATGTATGATAAAATCAAAATAAAAGGTTGATACATGAGTATGGATGTGAAAGGGATTTCTAGGTAGCTAGGTATGAATTCTAAAGTTATATAGAATATATATATAGGTTATGTTAAAGCTTGGGTTAATTAAAGATTCAATTTATAAGCTTACTTAGCCATATATATATCCTCACCCTTACCTTGACCCCATTACAACCTTGAAAAGACCTCATGATGTTTGTATTGGTATATTAAATGTTGTTGATTGGTTAGGAGAAGAAAACAAAAATTAGAGAGCATGATTAGAGAAGGATAGAGTGATGACCCTATACACTAGAGAGACTAGAGTGTACATACATCATCAGTGAGGGTTCCATGCTTGAATTTCTATGTTCCCTGCTTTCATGAGCTATCTTCTTGCATTTTTATCTGTTCTTACTGTATAAGAATTGAGTTAGTGGAATTTGATTTGTAATTGTTTTGAAGAGCTTACTTACTTTTGATCAAGTGGACAAAAATCATATAGTTGCATTCATATATATAGGTTGCATTGCATTTCATAGGTTTTACATGTTCTTACTCATTCATTTTTCTCCTTCAACTAAGCATGAGGACATGCTAATGTTTAAGTGTGGGGAGGTTGATAAACCACTATTTTATGGTTTATATTGTGTTTAATTGTGTGGTTTTATCATGATCTTTACCCACTTATTCGTTAAATAAGCATGCATTTATAATTCCTTCCTAAAGTTATTACATGATTGAAAACCTGCTTCCTAGAGACTTTTAATTATATATTTTATTTCTCCTTTATTCCATTCGATGCCGTGATCTGTGTGTTAAGTGTTTCAGGCTTTATAGGGCATGAATGAGTTGGAGATTGGAGAGGAAGCTTGCAAAAATGGAAGGAACACAAGAAATTGAGGAGATGACCAGCGAGAAGTGACGCGGCCGCATGGATCACGCGACTGCGCGAAAGAAAGGAAATCGCAGTGACGCGACCGCATGGATGACGCGACCGCGTGACATGCGCGATCTGCATAATCTGCAGAATCGCTGGGGGCGATTTCTGGCCCTATTTTGACCCAGTTTTCGGCCCCAGAAAAGCAGACTAGAGCCAGAGAACATGCAGAAACTAATAACAACATTCATTCCGCATAATTTTAGTTTTTAGATCTAGTTTTCCTTTCCTCTAGGTTTTTCTCTCTACACATTCATAGTTTTTAGGATTTGTTATGTTCATTTTTTTGCATTGGGATATTGAGAAGAGTTATTGCCTCATCAAGACTTCGACCTTCTAGTTCGTTTCTCTTTACTTGTCTCTTACTCTTCCATATTCCTTAATTTACTTAATTTACTATTGGATTATTTTAGCATTTATCAATACAAGAACTACTTTTATTTTCAATTAATCTTTTGATCATTATTTATCATGTCTTTCTTTAATTCCCTTTCTTATGTTATGAATTTTACATTTACAATGAGCGAGTAGTTCCCTAACTTGATGGGGAGTTGATTGAAAGGAACCCTTGAGTTAGGATGCTCAAGAGAGAGATTGTAATTAGGTTTATTGTTGGATTGCTCTCTAGTCACTAACACCAATCCTCCCAAGAGTGGATTGGAACTTGTGGATAGAATAGCATTTCAACTCGTTTGACTTTCCCTTACTTAGTAAGGGACAACTAAACATAATAACCCTCAATTGTCAATTAATCTTGAGAGTACTCCAACACGAATAGGGCTTCCAGCTAATCAACTCCCAGTCAAGGCTTTTATTTAAATTTATGTAAATTCTCTAATTTAATTTTCTGCCATTCAACTCAAACCTTTTTGAAAACATCTGATTAATAAAATAGCACACTTTTCTGCAACTCGTTGGGAGACGACCTGGGATTCATACTCCCAGTATTTTAATTTTAATTTCTGTGACACCCTTCTAAATTGATGAGCGGATTTCTGGTTGGTTGAGAACTATACTTGCAACGCATATTTTATAATCATTCTTAACTCGCCAATTTCCGTACCCATCACGGACCATATCGGGAAATTCATGGAGGTATACGTGGACGACATGTTGGTAAAAATACAAAGGGAGGAATCATTACTCTCTGACCTCACCAAAGTGTTCGACACCATCAGAAAGCATGGCATGCGACTTAATCCCGCAAAGTGTACCTTTGCAGTAGAAGCCGGCAAATTCCTGGGTTTCATGTTAACACAGCGAGGAATTGAGGTAAACCCGGATAAATGCCGAGCTATACTCGACATGAAAAGTCTGACCTGTGTTAAAGAAGTGCAACAACTCAACGGAAGACTGGCAACCTTGTCCAGATTTCTAGCTGGATCGGCCATAAGATCTCTTCCCTTTTATGCCACATTAAGGAAGGGAAAGAAGTTCGAATGGACCACAGAGTGCGAGCAAGCCTTCCAGGATTTCAAAAATTTCCTGGGACAACCACCCATTCTTACTCGACCACGGGAAGGAGAAGCACTCATATTATACCTCACAGTGGGAAGTCGGCAATAGCCTTAGCACTGGTCAGAGATGATGAAAGTGGGCAACAACCCATCTACTTCATCAGCAAAGCCCTACAAGGAGCTGAACTAAATTATCAAAAGATAGAGAAGTTTGCCTACGCTCTTATACTAACTTCTCGACGACTTCGCCCATATTTTCAAGCTCACACCATCGAGGTTCAGACTAACCAGCCCATTAAAGGCATTCTACAGAAGACAGATTTAGCTGGAAGAATTCTACAGTGGGCAGTCGAGCTATGTGAGTTTGATCTTCAGTATGAAGCTCGAACGGCTGATGAGACGGACTTTTGACGGTTTAGAATTTCACAAATGAAAGCTCGTTGCAAGTATAGCTTCTAAACCAATAGTAGTCCCTTCATACAAAAATTTGTTTGTCACAAGTAACAAATCCCTAAATTTATAAATCGAAGTATTGAACCTCGGGTCGTTCTCCCTAGGAATTGCAATAAAGTGTCTTGTTATTGGTTGAGTTATATTTGGGGTTTTTGATAAGAGGCATGAAAAGTAAATGGAAACGAAAATAAACTAACAACTAAAGAGGTCTTGGCAAGGTTTGGTGGTCAAGGATCTCTATCCTAATCACTAACCACAACATGAGAATTGGCACGGACCAACTCCACTAAGTTAACCCCTAACTAATAGTAGAGGAAAGTCAAGTGAGCTATGTCAATCCAAGTCCATAAGTCTTAGTTCTCCACCAAATCAATTAGTGAGATCTAGAGTTAATGGCTCCCAATCGTCAATCACTTGAACATTAGTAACTCAAGAGTTCCTAAGTTACCTTCCCAAGCCAAGAGCACTAAAATCTACTCTAAAATCCAACCAAGCATTTCATCAAACACTTGGAAGGCATAAAAGGAAAGTATAGTAAAAAATGCAAGGAAAGTAAATCTACACTACTCAATTGCAAGAAATTAAACAACAACAAATCAAATGAACAATAAAGGAACATGAAAACATAAATTGCATTGAAATGAAAATAGAAGAAACAAAAGTGCATGAACATAAAAGTAAAGAATTACAAGAATTAAATGCTAAACTAGAGAGAGGAATGGTAGAAGAAGAAGAATTGCAAAAGGAAAAGTAAATCAAAGCATGAATTAAACCTAGATCTAAGAAATTCTAATCTAGATCTAAAACCTAATCCTAATCCTAGAGAGAAGTGAGAGCTTCTCTCTCTAAAACTAACTAAAACTAATCCTCATGTGTAAAATGATGCTATGTTGAGTGAATGATGCCTTCCCCCTTTAATCCTTGGTCCTTGTATGCATTTTGGCGCCAAAGTTGGTTGAAATTGGGCCCCACAGCTCTCAGAAATCACTGGGCACGTTTTCTATTTAAAAAATCACGTGCGCCCATCGGCGCGTACGCGTACAGTGCGCGTGCGCGCCCCTTGAGATTTTCGCAATCCACGTGTGTGCATACAGTGCGCGTGCGCGTGGATGCACATTTCCAATTCTTTGGCTTTTCCATGATTTTCCACTTTGTATGCTTTCCTCTTCACTCCTTTGATTCATTCCTAGCCTTTTCAACTTGAAATCACTTAACAAACAAATCAAGTCATCTAGTGGAATCAAAGGTAAGTCAAATTTAGCTAATTAAGGACCTAGAAAGCATGTTTTCACACTTAAGCACAAATTGGGAAACAATCATGAAACCATGCTATTTTATTGAATAAATGTGGTTAAAAGGTGATAAAATCCCTTAAATGAAGCATAAGATAAACCCTAAATATAGGGTTTATCGACCTCCCCACACTTAAACCAAGCATGTCCACATGCTTAAACCAAGAAGGAACAAAGGGTATGGCATTTACTCAATGAAACATAACTAAATGCAATCTACCTAAATGCAACTATCTACATGGATGCAATTGCTTGGTCAAAATAAATAAATTTCCCAGAAGCATATATGTACAAGCGCTAAGGACTAACAAGTCTAATCCACAATTGAATCGAGTTATTAAATATTTTTACAAACTTGCATGAAAAGATGATCATTGGTGAAAAACATGTAATTGAGCATCAAACCCTCACCGGATGTGTTTGCACTCTATTCGCTCAAGTGTTTAGGGTTGATTCTCTCAATTCTCCTCTATTTCATGCTTTCTAAGATTTGTTTTTCATCTAACAATCAACATATATTCAATGCATGCATACAATTATCTTGAGGTCTTTTCATCGGTTGTAATGGGGCTAGGGTCAAGGTAGGATGCATATTTGGTCAAGTGAGCTTGAAATTTGAATCTTTGATAAGCTTAGACTTCCTGCCTAACCTATGACAACCTATACAATTCAAAAGCTAACCTAACTACCCATTCTTCACTTTTTAACATACTCATGCATTTTCTTTTCATTTCACAACACTTATGCATTGATCTTTATTGAGCTTCACTTGCTTTGGGGCATTTTGTCCCCTTTTTATTCCTTTTCTTTTTATTTGTTTCTTTCTTTTTCTATTTTTTCTTTTCTTTTCTTTTTATTTTCTTTTGTTTTTCTCATTTTTTTTCTTTCTTTCAAACTATATACAAGAACATCAATGCATAAGGTCTATATATTTAGTCAATACATGAGCATGTACCCAATTCCCAATATTTTTAACAAAAATACAAAACTACCATTTTATTCACACAATGTCCCGAGTTTTCCCACACTTGAATGTTACACACACACACTAGCCTAAGCTAATCAAAGATCCAACTAAAGGACATTTATTGTTTTTCACTTTAGGGCTTGTAATGTGCTAAATTGAAGAACAAGTGGGTTAATCGTAGGCTCAAATTGGCTAACAATGGAAGGTAAAAGGTAAGGCTATTTGGGTAAGTGAGCTAATGAAACAATGGCCTCAATCATATAAATGCATGAATACACAAAATAATGGACATAAAAAATCAAACAAATTAAAGATTACAATCATAGAAAGAGAACAATGCACACAAGAAGAAAAATAAGTGGTTATAAAATGTAACCACACAGTTAGGCTCAAATCTCACTTGCTTGTATTCTTAGCTCAAAAACATGATCCACAATATATATATAATTCAAGCAAGTTCTATGAAAAGTTTTCACTCAAATCAATTGGTGCCCTATAGATAGAAATCTTGGAAACTTCATTATTTTGACTAAGCTTATTATGTATACATATGCAAAAATAAGAAAATGCAAGTAAAAAATCCTAAAAACCTAGAACGGAATGCAAAAGTGTGGAGATTAGAAACTTGTCACCCAAAATCGCCGACCGGTCGGACGACCTCCCCACACTTAAAAGTTTGCACCGTCCTTGGTGCATTCGAATATGAGCAAGGGGTATGACGACTTTCTGGATTGCTACCTTCAGCTGGTAGATCAACCGGTTGCAGCGTGTTGTTTGCGCTTTCATTTTTGCTTGTGGTGCATCATTCATGAAAAAACAAAAATATAACACCATAGGATGAGAAAACAAAAGCAAGGAAGCATGCATTATTGGAATGAGGTACTAATCACTAGAATTGAGTGAGTGAATTAGTGTGACATTAATGACAAATAAGTGTGAGAATTCTAAATTGCGTGCGGTTTAGAACACACATTAGCATAAAAGCTATGTCACTAAAGAAGCATGCACTTTACTTATTCTAGTATGCTTGAGATGCTTTAAGTAAGCTTGTAAGGTAAAACAAGCATTAAAGAAGCATGAGAGCATTCAAGCTATAAACCTATGGATGCATATGATCATGAAGCACAATGAATTAAGATAAATGCTCAACATCCAATATCAAGAAATTGCCAAATTGAGGGAAAGGATTGAAATTACGTGGTGGCCAAATTATGCAATTCAAGAAGAGTTACAAGCTCGAAGGCAATTCTTATCACTTGGTATTCTTAAAAGGTAAGCATGAAAAACTCAAAACCAAGTAGCAAAATATAACCTCAACAATAGAATCCAACAAAGATTGTAAACATAATGAAGTGAAGATGACATCCCGTTTGTACTCAGCAGCAATTAATGGTAAACAAGATTAATGATCCAACACTTACAATGAAAAAGAGAAAAAAGAAATAAAAATTAAACTAACTAACTAATCAACTAACTAACTAACTAATTAACTAACTAACTAATTAAATAACTAAAATAAATGGTTATCAATGGTGTTTGGGAGTGTTGAATGAGGGGTAAAAGAAGGGAAGAAGAAAGGAGAAGGAAAGAAATGGAAAGAGGAGAAGAAAAAATGTGTTGAAGGAAGAACATCCGCGCGTACGCGTGTATGGCGCGCGCGCGGATGGTGGTGCAATGGACACGACACGTACGCGTACATGGCGCGTCCGCGTCGATGGCTTATTTCGAGAGCGGCGTGTACGCGTCATGTGCGCGTAAGTGCGAGTTGGTTTGTGCGAAAGGCACAATGCGCGCGCAACGTTCGCACAACTCTCTGGTTTTTGGCTTGGGGTGGAATTTCTCAATCCACGCGTACGCGTACATAGCGCGTCCACGTGGGTAGGCGAAAATGCTTGATACACGCGTACACGCGCAGTGTGCGTAGCGGATGGTGCTCTGTTTTTCAAAATTTTTTTCTTTTTCTATATTTTTGCACTAATCCAAGCATTTCAAACCTCCAAACAGCTACCAAAACACCTTAAAACCTTATTTAACATACTAAACTATCAATTATACTCAACAAATCAACCAAAAACATGAATTTAAACTAATTACCAATATGTACAAAAAGATAAATGAGAAGAAGTTACCATGGTGGGGTGTCTCCCACCTAGCACTTTTGTTTATTCTCCTTAAATTGGACTTATGGGGAGTGATGAACGGATTCTTGCTAGTAAAGAATTTTTATAAAAATAATCGCATTGTAAGTATAGCTTCTAAACTAACAGGGAATCCTTTCGTACAAAAACTTTGGTTGTCACAAGTAACAAAACCCAATAAAATTTATAACCGAAGTATTTAACCTCGGGTCGTCTCTCAAGAAATTACAGGGAGGTGTGATTTATTATTGTTTATGAAAAAAAGTATGTTTTTGGATTTTTGAAATAGGAAACAAGTAATTTAAATGGCAAGAAAAATAAATTAATAATTATAAAGAAAACTCTTGGCAAGGTATAAGAACTGGGAATCCTATTCTAGTTATCCTTATCAGGTGTGATGAGAATTGGATTTTGCTCCCACTTAGTTAACCCTTACTAAATAAAGGTAAGTCAAGTGGATTAATTAACTTGATTCCTCAGTCCTAGTCAACTCCTATGGAAAGACTAGATTTAGAGGGATCCAAATCAATCAGCAATCCTAATTTCCAATCAACTGCTGAGTTTGATAACTCAAGTGTTACCAATTACTTAACCAAAGAAAAAGGAGAAAATAAATCATAAATTAAATTGAAAGCATTATAAATAGAATAAAACAATCATAAATCTGAAATACCTCAAATAATATTAAATAGAATATTCAATCTTAACATAGGAAAAATCATAAATCAAATTGAAAAGATAAATAACAATTAAAGTAATAGAATAAATAAAACTAGAAAGTAAATTAAAGGAACATTGAACCTGAGAAGAAGTTGAAATCCTATTCCTAAAACTTAAGAGAGAGGAGAGGGCCTCTCTCTCTAAAAACTACATCTAAAACCTAATAATTATGAATATGAATGTTGTATGAATTATTGTTATTGTTCTCCTTTGAATTCCCCATTCTCTGGCTTATATTCTGTATTTCTGGCTTGGATTTGGGCCGAAAGAGGGTCCAGAAATCGTTGAGGGCGTTTTCTACAGATCCTTGCATGTGGCGTCCGTCACGCGTGCGCGTGGATCACGCGTTCGCGTGGTCTGGAGTTTTTTCTTGTCACGCGTACGCGTCAGTCACGCGTACGCGTCAATTGCATTCTGCTCAAGGCACGTGTCCGCATCATCCATGTGTGCGCGTCGCTGCCATTTTGCACTAGGCACGCGTCCGCGTCGTCCATGAGTTCGCGTCGCTGCCCTTTTCTTCAAAACTCCATTTTTGTGCTTTCGTTCCATTTTTGTATGTTTCCTTTCTATCCTCTAAGCCATTCCTGCCTTATGAAACCTGAAAATACTTAACACACAGATCATGGCATCGAATGGTAATAAAGGATAATTAAAATTAATATTTTTAAAGCATAGGAAACATGTTTTCACATATATTATAAAATAATGAAGGGAAAGTAAAACCATGCAATTCTTATAAATAAGTGGGTGAAGAATTGATAAAAATACTCAATTTGAGGACAAGATGAATCATAAAATAGGGGTTTATCAACATCCCCACACTTAAACACTAGCATGTTCTCATGCTAAATCCAAGAGAAAAAGTGAAGGTAGAATGGTGGAATCTTATGCAATGCAACCTATTCTAAATGCAAGCTACCTAAATGAAACATGCAATTCTAACTATCATCCACGTATATATATAGAGCTTACATATGGTTTAATTTGATTCATAATTTCAAGGAATCATATATGCATAGCCAAGCCTAAATCATGTTAAAGCACTTTCACAATTGAGTTGAGTTAAAATATTTCAC
The DNA here is from genome assembly GCF_000816755.2 of Arachis ipaensis. Taxonomy (NCBI): domain Eukaryota; kingdom Viridiplantae; phylum Streptophyta; class Magnoliopsida; order Fabales; family Fabaceae; genus Arachis; species Arachis ipaensis. The sequence continues at coordinate 107,284,168 of NC_029789.2, forward strand.
AAACTTGCAAGACAATTAAATAATTAAATCTGGATATATGGAGATGAGCTATTGAATCCTCACTGGATTTTTGCGTTTACTCTCTAATCACTTAGTGTTTGGGGTTAATCACTCTATTCTTTTCTATTCATGTTTTCTAAAACTTTGTTCTTCATCTAACCAATCAACAAATATCTAATGCATACATACAAACATCATGAGGTCTTTTTAAGGTTGTAATGGGGCCAAGGTAAAGGTGAGAATATATATGTTGTAATGGGGCCAAGGTAAAGGTAATGGTATATATAAGGCTAAGTGAGCTATAAGTTGAATCCTTGATTAGTCTAAGATCTCACCTAACATATATATTCTCTATAAAAATTCAAAATCATCCTGGTCTTCCCAATTTTCCCACTTTCTTATTACATACTCATATACCAATTTTATTTTAATTCTACCTCATGTGCATTGATTTCTTTACTAAACTTATTATTGGAGTAATTTTGTCCCCTTATTTACTTATTTAATTAAAAAGGATTTTTTTTCAATTATAACATATATCAATGCACATGGTTTTTTAATTTAAATTGGTTTCTCATGAGCATGCTCCCAAAATTTCTGATTAATTTCTTAATTTAATACCTTTCCTATCAACCCATGTTCCCACGTTTTCCCACACTTTGTTTTTCTGCTTAAGGCTAGTGATGTGGTTATAGAACAAAAGGGGATTAAAAGGCTCAAGGGGGCTAACAAGGGTGATGTAGGAGGTAGGCTTTTTTGGGATAAGTGAGCAAAAATTCAAATAATGGCCTCAATCACATGCATGTATGTATCTACATTCTATATTGGACATATAGATTGAAACAAAGTTAAGATTACAAGCATAGAAAAGAAGTGCGAAACACACAGGAATGAAATTTATGGTTGAATGTAACCATACAATTAAGCTAAAAAACTCACGGGTTGTATGTTCTTTGGCTCAAAAACCATATATCAATTATGTATGTCATGCAAGTAAAGAGCAAGAAGTTCCATTCAACTCAATGTGAATCTTAGAATGGCTTTTATAAAATTTAGTATTTTTCTTGAAAAATGTTGTCAATTAACCAACATTTATTGCTATATATATAAGGTGTGTGGATTGTTGTGATTCTATTATACTAAAGTTTCTAGTTTACTCTTTTTATTTTCAATTAAACCAATTCATCATATACTAAAAGGGTAAACTAAACTAATTAATCCATATATTCTATATCACAACTAATAAACTAAATGTGCAAACTAAACTAAACTAAATATCTAAGATATATATATAAACCAAAGTACAAAATGCAGAAATAAAGTAAAAATACAAAAAAATATGCAAGTACTAAAAGATAAATAAGATAAGATAAAAATAAAATAAAAATAAAAATAAAATACAGAAAATAAACAAAATAGGATAAAAGAGAGTCTGAAAAGTGGTTCACCAAAATAAAGTTCGCCGGAGATGGCGACCTCCCCACACTTAAATAATAGCATCGTCCTCGATGCTATATCAAACTGTGTGTGAAGAAGTGGCATCTCCGGAAGGATGTGCTGCTGGTGTCTCGGTGGTGGGCTGAGGGTTTGTAGTCTGTATGAAGGTCGGAGGGTCTGCCTGCTAAAGCGGAGGCTTTATCCGTAGAGGGATCTCTGGATCAGCCGGCTGTATCTGATGGGGCTCCTCATGATGTGGCGCAGCCTGCTCAGGTCCTCTCTGCTCAACCTCTGTACGTGCCTCCTCCTCGTGATCGTCCGCCTCCGCATCAGATGGCTCCGATGGTGTGTCAGGCTCGGAGGGCATGTCACTGCTGGATCAGATCATCAACTTTAAGTGCTCATAGCGTCACTTGCTGCGACGCTCCATACGATCCAGGTGCTCGAAGAGGCGGCGCACTAAGTGGTAGATTGGCTCTGAAGCAGGTGGAGGTGCCGTGGTAGTGGCTGGTGCAGCAGTAGATGAAGGGGCAGCGGAAGATGTGGCTGCCTCAGCAGAGGCAGTGAGAAATAGAGGTCTGTAGCCCAAAGCCTGAAACTTTCTGCTGTGAGGGATGATCTTCTTGCAGTCGGCGGCGGTTGGCTTCTCATCTGCTAGCTCCCAGGGCACCTCAGCTCAGCGGCCCAACTGAGTGATCAAATATGGAAAAGGGAGGGTGCCTCTGACATGGACTCTGGCCATGAAATACCGGATAAAGCGGGGAAGATATAAGGCCTTTCCCTCCATCACACAGCAGATGAGGGTGATCATGGCAGCTGGCACCTCCGTCTCATGAGTGCTCGGCATCACGTAGTTACTCAAAATCTACTGCCAAAGTCGAGCCTCATCATTCAGATAAATGGGCTTAATTCCCTTTGGGGCCACTATGGACTTGCTCATGACCCATGGGACAGTAAGATCAAGAGCTATAGTCCTCTTGACTGCATCCCAGTCAAATCTCTTGAATCTCATATCCTCCTCAGCCTTTTGGTAACCGTCTAGCGGATCCGATTTAGGTAGGAGCTGGAGGATTTCTTCTATTGCTTCTTCAGTAACCAGAATCTGCTTGCCTCGAAGCTGTACTGCATTCAGGGAGGTTTTGAAGTAGTTACAGTAGAATTCTCTGACCCAGGATGAGTTAACTTCAGTCAAGTTTCTTTCCAAGAAGAACCAGCCTCTCTGTTTAATTTGTTCTGAAGTGTATTGTTTGAGTTCTTCTGAAATTTTAAGGGTCCTTTCCAGGTATAGGTTCCTGGAAGTGGCAAAACTGGATACTTTAGCTCACAATATCTGTTGGCAAACTTGATAGGGTCTGTGGCAGGCAGTATCTGATCGGCCTTTTCCTGCGTGGTAAAATTCTTTTCCCGCCAGGAATCGTCATGAAGGATATCTAATATAGAGGTAGATGATTCTCCTCTTCTCCTTTTGCCAGTGGTGGCTTTACCCTTTCTTTTACTTTTAGGGTCAGACATCCTGAAAAGTAGAAATTCCAGGATACAGTTTAAGAATTAAAGCAGGAAAATAGGTAAGCAAATAGGAATATATCAATAGAAGCATAGAGGGGCAAAAGAGGATTAAAGTGGCAATATAAGCACGAATTAAGTTAAATTGATGTAAAATTTTGGATTGTAGGCAAGTTAAAAGTTGAAGAATAGAAATCACATTCCAAAATATATGATATGTGAAACTCTTGTTAATTAGGAAAAATAGAAAACATGCCTTGAAGTGGTTTTTTAAAGTGGTTAGTTGAAAACTAAAGAGTTAGAAAGTTAAAAGTGGTTAAGAGTTAAAAATGAAGTTAAAGTAAGTGGCACGGTGTTTTGGTTCCCAATTAACTAAAATTGGACAAAGTTGAAAAGAAGTAACTCAAATTCAAGTAAATATTGCAGATTATTGTTGATTTAATCATAGAAAAGAAATGCAAAATTAAAGTGAAATCATCAATAATGTTGATTTAAACAAATAAGGGAATCAGAAAGAATAAGAAAGCTAGCCCGTGCATTCATGAATTGCGTTGGTTGAAACCAATTAGTGCAAACTTAAAATTTCCAAAACTAATTCATGAATGGTGGTTGAGTTGAAACAATTTGCTGAAAAAAATTCGGCAGCATTTTGTCTAAAAATTGGACATTCCCGGGTAATAAACAACAGCAAAAACAGTTCATATGATAATAAGGTAGTGCAGAAAAGAGTAACAAATAGTAATTCACATGAATTTAAATTAAACAAACTTTAATTTGCATCAAAGAATAGTAAAGAGCAGCATATGAACAATATCAGCATCACAACATATTCAAAATTACGGAATAGATAAAATAATTAACAAGAACAGCGCAATTATCAGGCCTAAATCCACTAACCACATTCTAGCTACCTAACCACCTAAAATCCACTACGATCATGCATCTCTAACTATCCTAATTTTGAAAAAAAAAATGCAACTAACTTATCAACGGGAAAAAGGAATCAGTGTTCGGCGGGACCTGGTGGGCAGAGGCACAAAGCAAGAACTCAGAGAGATGGTAATGGGTTGGGTGGTTGACACGGCAGCGCTGGGGTTTCGCGGTGGTGGCAAGGCTGTGCAGCGACGGTCCTTGGTGGCAGTGGGGGTTGGCAGAGGGAGAGGGGAGAAGAGAGGAAGAGGGGCGAGGATGGTGAGTGTTATGGGGGTGGTGGTGGTCGGCCGGAGGTCCTGGGTGGTGGCGGTGGTGCTGGGCTGTTCGGGGACGGGGCGGCGCGGCAGTGGGGGAGAAGGGTAGTGGAGTGGAGGAAGAAGGGGGGAAGAAGAGAAGGGAGGGGGGTTTCAGCGATGGTGGGCGGCGGTCTTGGTCGGCGATGGTGGTCTGGTGGCTCGGTGAGGGTGGGACGGTGGTGTAGTGGTGGTTGGAGAGATGAGAAGAGAGAGTGCAGAGGGGGATTAGGGGGGTGACGCGAAATGGGTTAGGATTTTGTGTGGGTGGTGTTTAGTGCATTCGAATCCACGCGAACGCGTGGGTCATGCGATAGCGTGATTGAGGCAAAAAGGGCAATGATGCGAACGTGTCATTGATGTGAACGCATGATTATGGGATAATGAAAGTGACTCGTACGCGTTGGGCACGCGTACGCGTCGCTCAGAATTGTGCAAAACGCAAAATTCCAGCGTTGTTTTGGCGCAACTCTCTGTTTCCAATTAGGGGGCTAAGATTTCCACGCGACGCATATGCGTCGCCCACGCTTTCACGTGGTGTGTGTGAAGTGAAAGTGACGCGTTCGCGTCACTGACGCGATCGCATGGGTGAGGTATAATGAAGGTGACGCGTTCACGTCACGGACGCGATCGCGTGGCCCAAATTGTGCCTAATGCACCACAGCCGCACAATTCCAGCCCAACTTTCTGGACGTTGGATTTGTGACGCCGATTTCGATTCGACGCCCACGTGTGGCCCATGCGCACGCGTGATGCGTTTTTTTTTTTTATTTACAGGATGCAACAATGCAATGCTAATGTGGATGCTATGAATAATTCAAGGTTCAATGAAGATAGAATAAAATAAAACTCAAAAACAACCAAAACAAAAAAAAAAGAAATTGAAAAAGGAACGATAATACCATGGTGGGTTGTGTCCTGGTGCACGAATTGTAAATCACACTTTTCACAACTCGTACCACTAACCAGCAAGTGCACTGGGTCGTCCAAGTAATACCTTACGTGAGTAAGGGTCGATCCCACGGAGATTGTTGGCTTGAAGCAAGCTATGGTTATTTTCTAATTCTTAGTCAGGAAATTAATAATAAAAATGTTGGGTTTATAAAAAGTAATTAACATAAAATAAATAATACTTATTATGCAGTAATGGAGAACAGATTGAGGTTTCGGAGATACTTTGTCTTCTGAATCTCTGCTTTCTTACTATCTTCTTCTTCACACACGCATGTCTCCTTCCATGGCAAGCTGTATGTTGGTGGATCACCATTGTCAATGGTTTACCATCCATCTTCTCAGTGAAAATGGTCCAAATGCGCTATCACCGCACGGCTAATCATCTGTTGGTTCTCACTCATGTTGGAATAGAATCCATTGATTCTTTTGCGTCTGTCACTACGCCCAGCACTCGCGAGTTTGAAGCACGTCACAGTCATCCCTTCCCAGATCCTACTCAAAATACCACAGACAAGGTTTAGACTTTCCGGATCTCAGGAATGGCCGCCAATAATTCTAGCCTATACCACGAAGACTCTGATCATGAACCTGAAGGCTAAGAGATACACACTCAAGCTAGTGCAGATAGAACGGAGGTGGTTGTCAGGCACACGTTCATAGGTGAGAATGATGATGAGTGTCACGGATCATCACATTCATCAGGGTGAAGTACGAGTGAATATCTTAGAATAGAAACAAGCGTGATTGAATGAAAAACAGTAGTAATTGCATTAATTCATCGAAACACAGCAGAGCTCCTCACCCCCAACCACGGGGTTTAGAGACTCATGCCGTCAGAAATACAATGTAAAGTGTAAAAATGTCATGAGATACATAGTAAGTCTCTAAAAGTTGTGTTTATACTAAACTAATAGCTAGGGTTTACAGAAAATGAGTAAACTAAGATGGATAGTGTAGAAATCCACTTCTGGGGCCCACTTAGTGTGTGTTTGGGCTGAGCATTGACCTTTACACTTGTAGAGGCTTCTTTTGGAGTTAAATGCTAGGTTGCAGCTTGTTTGTGGCGTTTAACTCTGGTTTGTAACTTTTTTCTGGCATTTAACTTCAGAATAGGGCAGGAAGTTGGCGTTCAACGCCAGTTTGCGTCGTCAAAACTCGGGCAAAGTATGGACTATTATATATTGCTGGAAATCTCTGGATGTCTACTTTCCAACACAATTAAGAGCAAGCCAATTGGGTTTCTGTAGCTCGAGAAAATCCATTTCGCGTGAAGCAGGGTCAGAATCCAACAGCATCTGCAGTCCTTTTTCAGCCTCTGAATCAGATTAAAGCTCAGATCCCTCAATTTCAGCCAGAAAATACCTGAAATCACAGAAAAATACACAAACTCATAGTAAAGTCCAGAAATGTGATTTTTAAATAAAAACTAATAAAATTATACTAAAAAGTAGCTAAATCCTACTAAAACTATAATGAAAATACCCCCAAAAAGTATATAAAATATCCGCTCATCACAACACCAAACTTAAACTGTTCCTTGTCCTCAAGTAACTAGATAAATAAAACAGGATAGAAAGAAGGTCAAGAGGCAATAACATCTCAGAGTTTTACATGAAGCTCAAATTCTCATTAGATGAGCGGGACTAGTAGCTTTTTGCTTCTGAACAGTTTTGGCATCTTCATTCAACCTTTGAAGTTCAGAATGATTGGCCTCTATAGGAATTTAGAATTCAGATAGTGTTATTGATTCTCCCAGTTTAGTATGTTGATTCTTGAACACAGCTACTTTATGAGTGTTGGCCGTGGCCTTAAGCACTTTGTTTTCCAGTATTACCACCGGATACATAAATGCCACAGACACATAACTGGGTGAACCTTTTCAGATTGTGACTCAGAATTACTAGAGTCCCCAATTAGAGGTGTCCAGAGTTCTTAAGCACACTCTTTTTGCTTTGGATCACGACTTTAACCGTTCAGTCTCAAGATTTTCACTTGACACCTTCACGCCACAAGCACATGGTTAGGGATAGCTTGGTTTAGCCGCTTAGGCCGGGATTTTATTCCTTTGGGCCCTCCTATCCACTGATGCTCAAAGCCTTGGACCCTTTTTATTTTACCCTTGCCTTTTGGTTTAAAGGGCTATTGACTTTTTTTTTTTGCTGCTTTTTCTTGCTTCAAGAATCAATTTCATGATTTTTTAGATTATCAATAATATTTCTCTTTTTCATCATTCTTCAAGAGCCAACAGTTTTAACATTCATAAACATCAAATTCAAAAGACATATGCACTGTTTAGGCATTCATTCAGAGAACAAAAAGTATTGCCACCACATATAAATAATTTGAATTTTTTCTTATTAAAACTCGAAAATAAAATTGCCTCCTTATTCTAAAAATCTGCTATTTTATTCATGTTTAATGATGATAAGAAAGATAAATTATCACTTATTTGGGGATAGAAAAATAAAATAAAATAAAAAATAAAGATAAAGGTACTAATTACTACTACTCATATAACTTCTAAGGCAGATTTCTAATAGTAAAAGTTATCACAGATTTAAGGCTTAAGATTAGGACTCAACAACCTTTATTTTGGGAGATGGATGCTCCTTTAGTCTGTGGGGTGCTTGGCTCTTCAAGAGATAGCTTCTGGCGTTTCAGCTCCTGTAGCTCACGCCCTTGCTCCTCTTGTTCCTTCAGCAGTTTGCAGAGCATATTATTTTGAACTTGCTGTTCTTCTTTTAGTTGATCCATAGCTTCTTGCAGCTTGGTGACAGAGGCCTCTAGGCGGGTCCAGTAATCAATCTGAGGGATTTCTGGGAGGAACTCCTGTGCCCTCCTTTTGATGGGGTTGTCTTGCACCTATTGTCCTTCCATTGATTTTTTTGTGATTGGGTGCTCGACTGAGATATTCTCATCCACTCCCATCTTTATCCCAGCATCCTTGCATAGTAGAGATATTAAGCTTGGGTAAGCCAATTTAGCTTCTTTGGAGTTCTTGTTTGCAATTGTGTAGAGCTCACTCGAAATCAGATCTTCAACCTCCACTTTGTTTCCCTGCAAAATACAATGGATCATGACTGCTCTTTTGAGGGTAACCTCAGAGCGGTTACTGGTGGGCAATATGGAACGCCCAATGAAGTCCAGCCAGCCTCTGGCGACTGGTTTGAGATCCCCTCTCTTGAGTTGATTTGGGACACCCTTTGTGTTGGTTGTCCACTTGGTTCCAGGGATGCATATATCCTTCAGAATTTAGTCCAAGGGCTTATCTGATCTCACCATTCTCTTACTGAAGGAATACGGATCATCTTGTAGTTGCTGCAGCTTGAAGATCTCTCTTATTTTGTCAATGTGGAAGTAAATAGCTTTCCCTCTGACCATGGTTCGAAAGGTGTAAAAGGCGATTCCGACCCTTCTCTGCCTATTTGTTTGCCACACATTTGCGTAGAATTCCTGAACCATGTTTCTTCCCACCTTTGTCTCAGGATTAGCTAGGATTTCCCAGCCCCTGTTTTGAATTTGCTCTTGGATCTCCGGATATTCGTCTTCTTTCAGATTGAATTTAACTTCCGGGATCACTGATCTTAGACCCATTATTCTGTAGTAATGGTCTGAATATTCTTTTGTTAAGAACTTCTCCTGATTCCAAAGTGGTTTTGGAATATTCTCTTTCTTTCCTCTTGAAGTGGTTTATTTTCCTCTAGGAGCCATGATCTCAGTGAGTCTTAGCTCAGTGATCATGTAAAACACAACACACCAAATTTAGAAGTTTGCTTGTCCTCAAGCAAAAGAAAGGAAATGAGAGGAATAGAAGAAGAGGCAAGTTCGAATTGTGGAGGAGAGGGGAGGCCGAGTTTGGATTTATAAAGGAGGGGGTGGGTTTAAAAATTTTGAAAAAGATATGATAGAATATATGATTTGTAAAAAGATAATTATGATATACAAAAGATGAAATTTTAAATTTGAAAAGATAATAGGGGGATTTGAAAAAGATAGATTAAATTTTGAAAAGATAATATGATAGTTTGAAAAAGATTTGAAAAGAATTTAAAAAGATAGATGAGTTTTTGAAAAAGATTTGAAACGGAATTAAGAGATATATGGATTCTGAAAAAGATTTTAAGAGGGGTTTAAGAAGAATGAAGAAAGATTTTTAGGATAAAGATTTTTTTGAATTTGAAATTGAAAGATGAGAGTTTGTAACATGTTTATGCAAGAAATTGTGGATGAAATCATGAAAATTTAAAAAAATAGATTTGGAAAACAAAACTTCCTTCTCTCCACAATCCTGGCATTAAACGCCCAACTGCTGCATGTTTTGGGCGTTTAACGCCCCTCTGTAGCCTCTTTTAGGCGTTTAACGCCCAGCTGTTGCTTCTGGCTGGCGTTAAACGCCAAAATCCTTTGTCACTGGGCGTTTTTTTGAACGCCCAGGATGCTGTAAGTGTGGCATTAAACGCCCAGAATGGTACCCATTCTGGCGTTTAACGCCCAGAAAGGTATCATTACTGGCGTTAAACGACTAGTAGATGCTTCTTTTGGGCGTTTAACGCCCAAATATACCTCTTACTGGCGTTTTCTTGCCAGTGAGCTCCATCTCCCTGTTTTGTACTCTGAATCCTTCTGTAACCCTGTAAACTTATGCAATTGATTCTTTACCTTGCTGAGCTTTTAATCTAGCCTCAACTTTGAGCACTCTTGCTCAACATTGCCTTCAAGATAATGCTTGATTCTCTGTCCATTAACAATGAACTTCTTATTAGAATCAATGTCTTGAAGCTCCACATAGCCATATGGTGACACACTTGTAATCACATATGGTCCCCTCCACCGGGATTTCAGTTTCCTGGGGAATAGCCTGAGCCTAGAGTTAAATAGCAGAACCTTCTGTCCTGGTTCAAAGACTCTAGATGATAGCTTTCTGTCATGCTACCTTTTTGCTTTCTCTTTGTAAAGCTTAGCATTTTCGAAAGCAGTGAGTCTGAATTCCTCTAGCTCATTCAGCTGGAGCAATCTTTTTTCTCCAGCTAATTTAGCATCAAAGTTTAGGAATCTGGTTGCCCAGTAGGCCTTATGCTCCAGTTCCACTGGCAGATGACAGGCCTTACCATACACAAGCTGATATGGAGAGGTCCCTATAGGAGTCTTGAATGCTGTTCTGTATGCCCACGAGCGTCATCCAAGCTTCTTGCCCAATCCTTTCTACGGGTACGTACAGTCCGTTCCTGGATTCTTTTTATTTCTCTAATAGAGACTTCAGCTTGCCCATTTGTCTGTGGATGATACGGAGTTGCCACCTTGTGGCTAATTCCATATCGGACCATAGCAGAGTAAAGCTGTTTGTTGCAGAAGTGAGTGCCCCCATCACTGATTAGTGCTCTAGGGACACCAAACCTGCTGAAGATATGCTTCTGGAGGAACTTCAGCACTGTCTTAGTATCATTGGTGGGTGTTGAGATGGCCTTTACCCATTTGGATACATAGTCGACTGCCACCAGAATATAAGTGTTTGAGTATGATGGTGGGAAAGGTCCCATGAAGTCAATACCCCATACGTCAAATAACTCAATCTCTAAGATCCCTTGCTGAGGCATGGCGTAACTGTGAGGCAGATTACCAGCTCTCTGGCAGCTATCACAGTTACGCACAAACTCTCGGGAGTCTTTATAGAGAGTGGGCCAGTAGAAGCCACATTGGAGGACTTTTGTGGCTGTTCGCTCACCTCCGAAATGTCCTCCATATTGTGATCCATGACAATGCCATAGGATCTTCTGTGCTTCTTCTCTAGGTACACACCTACGGATTATTCCGTCTACACATTTCTTAAAGAGATATGGTTCATCCCACAGGTAGTACTTTGCATGAGTAATTAATTTTTTCTTATGTTGCTTGCTATACTCCTTGGGTATGAATCTTGCAGCTTTATAGTTTGCAATGTCTGCAAACCATGGTGTGTTCCTGGATGGCAAACAGTTGCTCATCCGGAAAGGTTTCAGAGATCTCAATAGAGGAAAATGACGTCCCTTTGATGACAAGTCATCTTAGCCTAGTTTCACTAGCCTTTTTCTTTTGTTTTCATTTAGTTTTATGCACTTTCTTGTATTATAAATTAGCCATTTGAATTGGAATTGCATGGTTTCCTTAAATCAATCAACCACCTTTTAATTGATACAAAATCATGAGGTTCAAGCCAACTTTAGTTGATAATTAATTGATTTATAAACCTTGTGAATTTTGTGATACTTTGATTGGTTGTTTTGATTACTTGTAGGTGAAGAAAGGAAACAAAAGGTGTGCCAACATTATGGAAGAAGGTTGCAAGAATGGGTTTGAGAAAATGGAATTCACGTTTGAGCTAACGTTTGCCTCAAACGTCAACTCAAACGTGAGTAGCAGTTGAAGAACACCCTGGGGAAAGCCAACGTTTGCGCCAATGTTTGCCTCAAATGTTGAGGTCAAACGTTGGCTGAAGAATGAAGCTCATGGAAGGCAACGTTTGAGCCAACGTTTGCCTCAAACGTGAGGTCAAACGTTGGCGCCAAAGAGAAGAGAAATGGCATCCCTGGAGGCAGCAACGTTTGAGCCAACGTTTGACTCAAACGTGAGGTCAAACGTTGGCGCCAAAGAGAAGAGAAATGGCATCCCTGGAGGCAGCAACGTTTGAGCCAACGTTTGACTCAAACGTGAGGTCAAACGTTGGCGCCAAACAGCATGAAGGGGGCACACTTCAAACAAGAATAACTTGAGTTGTAGATGTCCAATTGAGGTGATTCCAAGTGGGATAGAAAGCTGACATTCAGAGCTTTCCAACCATATATAATAGTCTCTATTGGGCACAAAAATTGGCAACACAACAAGAGGACAATGTAGCCCCAAGAAGCATGCAAGAGGGAAGAACCACGTTTGAGCTCACGTTTGACCTCAAACGTTAGCTCAAACGTGGATGACAGCAAATGGCCTATGCTGCATAATTTCACTCAAGTAACGTTTGAGTCAACGTTTGACTCAAACGTTGGCTCAAACGTGAATGACTCATGGCCCAGTTCACTAATGGATTTCTTCCCAATACCAAGAGCAATCAACGGAGGCTACTATCAACCCAATTCCATCAAGACTAAAGGCCCAATTCAATGCTTAATGATCATTGGAAGAAAGTGTATAAATAGCTTAGGATTTGAAGTTTTGAAAGAGCTTTTTCCTTTGGGAGTTTTTACTGAGTGATTTTGGGAGAGAGCTTTTGGGTTTTGAGCTACTTGGAGTGATCTTTAATTTCTTTGTCTTGGGGAAGGAGAATTCATTCCTCTTCCTCTTAGTTTTATTGCTTTCAATTTCAATTACACTTGTCTTGGATCTTGGGTTGGAGATTTGAAGAAATTCTGTTTCAATCTCATCCTTGGATCTCTCTGCTTATTTACTGAATTTAAATTTCTGTCTCTGTTACTTACTTCTCATCTACTTTCCTTGCAATTTACAATTCCCTTGAAATTGTTCTTGTTGGATCTAGGAAGGCATTGAGATCTAGACTTGGTTTTCTAGTCTCTGGGCCCTGAGATCTAAATTCCCAATTTTACATTTTGTTTCTTGCTTTTAATGTTCATTTACTTTACTGCTTCAAGATCCGCTTCAATCCCAATTCCTTTTTACTCTTCTGTTTAATGCAATTCAACTTCTCTTTGTTTAAATTCTGCAAATCCATTCCCCAATTCCCTTTATAATTCTAGCCGTTTACATTTCTTGCACTTTAAGATTCCACAATTTACATTTCTTGCATTCTAAGTTTCTGCTATTTAATTTCTTGTTCTTTAAGATTCAGCACTTTAATTCCCTGTTCTCTTTACTCCCATGCAATTTAATTTCTGCAAATCACAAATCACCCAACCAAAACTTGATTCGCTTGACTAAATCAACCACTAAACAAAAATTGCTCAATCCTTCAATCCCTGTGGGATCGACCTCACTCCCGTGAGTTTTTATTACTTGATGCGACCCGGTGCACTTGCCGGTTAGTTTTGGGTATTTTGGAAGATTCAGTTTTCCACAAATTTTCCCATCACCCTTCTACTGGCTCTATCCGGGACAGATGATCAGCTACTTGGTTCTCTGTCTCTTTTCTGTCTCTTATTTCTATATTAAACTCTTGTAGAAGCAACACCCATATTATGAGCCTGGGTTTTGAATCCTGCTTTGTGAGTAGATATTTAAGAGCAGCATGGTCAGTTTACACAATCACTTTTGATCCTACTAAGTATGATCTAAACTTGTCAATGGCATAAACCACTGCAAGCAATTCTTTTTCTGTGGTTGTGTAATTTTTCTGGGCATCATTTAAAACACGGCTAGCATAATAAATGACATACAGAAGCTTGTTATGCCTCTGTCCCAGTACTGTACCAATGGCATGGTCACTGGCATCACACATTAGTTCAAATGGTAATGTCTAGTCTAGTGCAGAAATAACTGGTGCTATGACCAGCTTAGCTTTCAGAGTTTCAAACACCTGCAGACACTCTGTGTCAAACACAAATGGCGTGTCAGCAGCTAGCAGATTTCTCAAAGGTTTTGCAATTTTTGAAAAATCCTTTATAAACCTCCTATAGAATCATGCATACCCCAGAAAGCTTCTGATTGCCTTAACATTGGCAGGTGGTGATAATTTTTCAATTACTTCCACTTTAGCTTGATCCACCTCTATTCCCTTGTTTGAAATTTTATGCCCAAGGACAATTCCTTCAGTCACCATAAAGTGACATTTTTTCTAGTTTAAAACTAAGTTAGTCTCTTGGCATCTTTTCAGAACAAGTGCTAAATGGTCAAGGCAGGAGCTGAATGAATCTCCAAATACTGAAAAGTCATCCATGAAGACTTCCAGAAATTTCTCTACCATATCAGAGAAGATAGAGAGCATGCATCTCTGAAAGGTTGCAGGTGCATTGCACAGACCAAAAGGCATCCTTCTGTAGGCAAACACTCCAGAAGGACATGTGAATGTTGTTTTCTCTTGGTCCTGAGGATCTACTGCAATTTGGTTATAACCTGAATAGCCATCCAAAAAGTAGTAGTATTCATGACCTGCTAGTCTTTCTAGCATCTGGTCTATGAATGGTAAAGGAAAGTGATCCTTCCTGGTAGCTGTATTGAGCCTTCTGTAATCAATACACATATGCCACCCTGTAACTGTTTTTGTAGGAACCAGTTCATTCTTTTCATTATGAACTACTGTCATGCCTCCTTCTCGGGGACAACTTGGACAGGGCTCACCCAGGGGCTATCAGAGATGGGATAAATAATCCCAGCCTCCAGTAACTTGGTGACCTCTTTCTGCACCACCTCCTTCATGGCTGGATTTAGCCGCCTCTGTGGTTGAACCACTGGCTTAGCATCGTCCTCCAATAGGATCTTGTGCATGCATCTTGCTGGGATGATGCCCTTAAGATCACTTATGGACCATCCAAGAGCAGCATTGTGTGTCCTTAGCACTTGAAGTAGTGCTTTCTCTTCCTGTGGATTTAAAGCAAAGCTTATGATCACCAAAAAAGTGTCACCTTCTCTTCAGAGGCTCTTTTATTTCCTTTGATTCCTCCAGATCAGGCTGGACATCTTTAAAGATATCTTCTAGCTCTAATTCGAGACTCTTAGCTATGTTGATCTCCTCTACCAGGGAGTCAATAATATCAACACGCATGCAGTCTTTTGATGTGTCTGGATGCTTCATTGCCTCAACAGCATTCAGCTTAAACTCGTCCTCATTGACTCTTAAGGTCACCTCTCCTTTTTGGACATTAATGAGGGTTCGTCCAGTTGCTAGGAAGGGTCTTCCTAGAATGAGAGTTGCACTTTTGTGCTCTTCCATCTCCAGCACTACAAAGTCAGTGGGAAAGGAAAATGGCCCAACCTTGACAATCATGTCCTCAATTATGCCTGATGGATATTTAATGGTGCCATCAGCAAGTTGAAGACATATCCGGGTTGGTTTGACCCTTTCAGCCAAGCCAAGCTTTCTAATAGTAGATGCAGGAATTAGATTGATACTTGCCCCAAGGTCGCATAGAGCTATCTTGGTACAAGTACCCTCTAGTGTGCATGGTATCATAAAGCTTCCGGGATCTTTAAGCTTCTCTAATAAGGTTGTTAGGATGACTGCACTGCACTCTTCAGTGGGAAAAAATTTTTCTATTTCTCTCCAATCCTTCTTATGACTTAAGATCTCTTTCATGAACTTAGCATAAGAGGGTATTTGCTCAAGTTCCTCTGCAAACGGAATCTTTATTTCAAGAGTCATGAGATAGTCTGCAATGCGAGCAAATTATTTATCCTGTTCCGCTTGGCGGAGTTTCTGAGGATAAGGTATTTTGGCTTTATATTCTTCAATCTTAGTTGCTGTAGGTTTGTTTCCTACAGAGGCAGGTTGAGAAGCCTTCTTGAGGGAGTTAGTATCAGCACTTGCAGGTGTCTGATCCCTCACTGGCGTTTGAACGCCAGAACTGGACATGGATTGGGCATTTAACGCCAGATTCCTACCTTTTTCTGGTGTTTGAACGCCAGAACTAGACGTGGAATTGGAGTTTAACGCCAATTTTTCACCTATTTTTGGCGTTTGATCGCCAGACATATTCCTCTCTGGGCTCTTACTGTCCTTAGAGGGATTTTGAGTAGCAGGTTGCTCATCCTCTGTCAGCTGTTCTTTTCTTGGCTTTCTGCTGCTTTGAGTTGGAGTATTTAACGTTTTTCCACTTCTTAATTCAACTGCTTGGCACTCCTCTGTTATCTATTTTGATAACTGCTGTTTTGTCTGATTTAATTGTGATTCCATATCCTTGTTAGCAATTTCGGTTTCTTGTAGCATCTCCTTAAATTCTGCTAACTGCCTTGTTATAGAAGATAGTTGCTGATTGAGTTCAGCAACTTGTTCCTGAGGACTAATGTCAGTTGATACTGCCTTAGCTTCTTCTTTCATGGAGGACTCATTACTTATGTACAGATGCTGATTTCTAGCAACTATATTAATAAGCTCTTGAGTCTCTTCAACAGTCTTTCTCATGTGTATGGATCCACCAGCTGAGTGGTCTAGAGATGTCTGAGCTTTTTCCGTAAGCCCATAGTAGAAGATGTCTAATTGTACCCACTCTGAGAATATTTCAGAGGGGCATTTCCTTAGCATCCCTCTGTACCTCTCCCAGGCGTTATAAACGGATTCTTCATCCTCTTGTTTAAAGCCTTGGATGTCCAGCCTTAGCTGTGTCATCCTTTTTGGAGGGAAATATTGATTCAGAAATTTGTCTGATAACTGTTTCCATGTTCTTATGCTTGCTGTGGGTTGGTTATTTAACCACCTCTTAGCTTGATCTTTTACAGCAAATGGAAATAGTAACAGCCTGTATACATCCTGATCTACCTCTTTGTCACGCACTGTGTCAGCAATTTGCAAGAACTGCGCTAGAAACTCAGTAGGTTCTTCCTGTGGAAGACCAGAATACTGGCAATTTTGCTGCACCATGACAATGAGTTGAGGATTTAGCTTAAAACTTCTTGCTTTGATGGGAGGTATACAGATGCTATTCCCATATGCAGCAGTAATGGGGTTAGCATATGACCCTAGAGTCCTTCTAGACTGTTCATTTCCATTCAGGTCCATGATGGATAAAATGGAATTGATATGAATTGCAAACAAAATATATTTTTATTTTTATTTTATTAAAAAAATGGATAAATAAAGAAAATGATATAAAATAATATAAAGTAAAGTAATTAGAAATTAAAATATAGATTTCGAAAAGTAAAAGAAAAAGGAAAAATAAATTCAAAAACCAAATTAATTGCTTAATTAAGAAGATTTGAAAAACTTTAGATATGATTTTTGAAAAAGATTTTGAATTTTGAAATTTTAAAACTAAAATAGGAAAAAAATAAAAATTTTAAAATAGAAATTTGAATTTTTGAATGAGATTTTCGAAAATTCAATTAGTTAGAGAGAAAACATATTTTTGAAATTAATGAGGTAAGAGAAAAAATAGTAAAAATGACACCAAACTTAAATTTTTAGATCAAAATAAAGAAAACAAATAGGAACACTTTGAATATCACGATGAACGCTATGAACAACTGTTGAAAAATTTTTAAGAAAACAGAAACACAGAGGACACCAAACTTAAATACGAAACTAAACTCAAACAGAAAAACTCAATTACTAGTTTATAAAAATTTTCGAAAAAATTTTAAAAGGAAAATAAGGATTTAAAAATAGTTTCAACCAAAAACAAGAATAAAAGACTCTAAACTAAAAAGAAAAATTTTTTTCCTAATCTAAGCAACAAAATAAACTATCAGTTGTCCAAACTCGAACAATCCCCGGCAATAGCGCCAAAAACTTGGTGCACGAATTGTAAATCACACTTTTTACAACTCGTACCACTAACCAGCACGTGCATTGGGTCGTCCAAGTAATACCTTACGTGAGTAAGGGTCGATTCCACGGAGATTGTTGGCTTGAAGCAAGCTATGGTTATTTTCACTACAAGAAAAACACCCATTCAGGTACACTTGAAAAGTGTAGCCAAAAGTGAAAAAAAAAATGATGCCTTAGGCTACGGCTACGCTTTTTGAGCTACGGCTACGCTTTTTGGGGTGATTCCTATTTGGCCGTTGCCTATTCTCAAAGGCTACGCTTTTCTGCACCAAGGGCTACGCTTTTGGCGTTTGGGAATAGGCTACGCTTTTCAAGTGATGCAGTCTAGGACCAAAGGCTACGGTTTTCAGCTTTCGTTCTTCAGAATAGGCTACACTTTTCAACCCTACTGCATCACTTGTAAAGCGTAACCACATTGTATACCATATCTACTTTTTATAAGCGTAGCCTTAGGTCCCTCTTTTTTTTTTTGGTATACTATAGCTACTGTATATAAGTGTAGCCTTAGGTCTCTTTTTTTTTTTTCTGTATACTATAGCTACTGTATATAAGCGTAGCCTTAGATCCCTTATTGTTTTTTTTTTATTTTCTATATATATATATAAACAGAAATTTCTAATAATCTTTTTATCTAAAATCTAATGAAAATATAATTATATATATAATCCTGTATTTTTAATTAAATTAGTTAATTATTATAAAATAAAAATAAATACATAATAATACCATACAATAATCTTTAAATAATAAAAATTATCCTGAAACAAAATATATTTATATAATGAACCAAAAATATTAAAATGATCATAATTTTGAGTATTCATACATCTCACATTAGAATAAGTATATTCATATCAAAATATGCATGAGATCACTTAGAGTTTACTACTAATAAATTAGGAAAAACCAAAATATTGTATCCTACATAACTATCTTCTAAAAAAAGTCATTAATCTTCTGATAACAGAAAAAAACTGTTGATGTCAAATAGAGCACCTAGCATGACCGAATTGAACATATATTGAAGCAAATTCTTGACTTCTCCCATTGAGCGCAACTGATTCCAGGCTTCCAGTGTCCCCTATTCGTAAAGGCCCGTTCTCATTCCTTTGCCTCGGAAAGCTGAGAAGCCATTGCCACAAGTGATATTCAGAAACAAAACATATCAAAATCTAATACTTAAATATTTAAACACTCAAACCATTGTTTATATGACAATTTTTATTTAGAAATTGTGCAAGTAGATAACTAGTTTATAGTCTAAGTTCAACTAAACCAATATTAACAATCATCACCAACATGTATATCCGAACATAGCCCACTAAAATATACTACAAAAATACATATTTTCTAAGTCAATTTGGTTGCAATAAAGTAGCATCTCTGCCATTAATTTAATATAAATTATCTATTTAGACAAACAACTTAATAGGTGCTCATTCACATCAACTTTCGAGTAAGTTCTAGCTGTCTAAAAGAAGCTGAACAACATGAAAAGGACATTCAAAGACTTGTTACTAGGTTGGAAAATAGTTCCTAGTCTTAGAAGTAATTCTCTAGAAACCCATTGAGGTAAAACAAATAAAGAGAAACATAGAATTTATAGTACAAATATAATAAGTTAAATTGCAACTTCAAAACTAACAAATCAAAAGAATTAAAGTATGCATTGTACCTTGCCATGACACGATCAACGTTTTGACAAAATCTTCTTGGAAGACCTTAACCAAAAACTTTCGCCTTCAACCTTAACCACGAATAACTGTAAAAATTACAGACAAAAAAAAATTATAATTGCCATATCCAACCATTTAACCACGAATGTAGCACAATCATCATTTAGCAAGAATTAAATTGATATAATCAAACAGATTTGGGACCCAGCAGCAGTAGCAGTAATTAAATCATTCAACAGATAACGGCAATCTAATTAAGTAAAAATACAAAATATTATTGTGTAAAACTGTGATATTTACCACTCCAATTTTTTAATTAATTAATATTCTTCTGCTCTGTGATCCACTCCAGCATGTTATATCAATATTATATATATACATAGCTCATGATATTCATAACTAGTGTACCCTTGTTTGGCTATTCCATAATGGGAATGGCTCTTTCAGAAAACAGAGCACCCAAGCAATGCAACTATATATCCAGTTGTCAAAGAATGTTCTTTAATAATGAAAAGAGTTGTAATAATAGTAATTTTTAGGGAAACTGTTCTAATTAACTTTATGCAAGCTGATTTTTTCACACAAGTTTGAAGGAATCAAGAAATTTTAAGCGGAGAGAATTTTAATGTTTCCTTTTTTCAGTTCAAATAATTCAGATTCAATTCATTTTCAATTTCATTGGGTTTTGACTTATTTTATTACTATAATTAAAGAGACCAAAGAAATAAATGCCACCTCTCTTTCCTATTTAATTACATGCAGTTTCTTGAATCTCAATCAACAAAGATTAAAGTTAAAGTAGACAAACAATAATCATTTGTTATCATAATAATAATGTGGCATGCATCTTAATTAGATAGTACATGGCACAAAACTATACTCATCACTGTACAGAGCCAATCTTTAGGAGATTATTTTTCAAAAGAAAAAAATTCATCTTAATTTGCTAAAAAAAGGTGGAAAACCATCAACTACAAAATCAGACAAGTATAAAGAGTGAAAATTGAAGGATCTTGCTTTGATGACATGGACTCTTGCATCGATGACTCCAACTTTCAAGAACAAGGTAATCAATTGTGTTATATTTCATGAAATGTGTGATAAATTACATGGGCAATGGCATAGTGTTGTAGCAACATGTCCTAATTAAGTGACACAGGTGCACCATCAACCTCAGCAAAGACAGAACAACAACCACCCTCATACTCCTAATATTATAAACCGTACCCTCAAAACAGTTAAACAGAGCAGGTAGAACAACCCTCAATACTAAACCACCAAGCAACCCCATTTATTAGGATGACCAACCAAAAGACATAGATCCAAGCTAACACTTGTGCATTTTAAGTAATTCAGAAAAAAGCCACACACACACACATATCCTTCAGGAGACCAGAAAATCAGAACCCAGATTTCATAACCATAATAAAAAAAACTATTATTATTATTGTATTAATATAAGAAAAATAAATAAATTAATCAAATTGAAATACCCAGTACGGGGTACAGATTAAAATTAGAAAAAGCACCAGAAATATCTTCACTTGAGGTGATTTAAGTGGGAAAAATTAAAAAAAGGTTTACCAGAATGAGCAAGTTGGCAATGATACATATTGATGTCTAAGAGAACTAAAAATTTATATCAATTTCAAAAAAGAGAGACTACAACGATATTTAAGATCAGTGCAGGACTAACTTGAGTGTTATGTATATATCTTTGGATGACATGAGTATTTTTCTCCATTATAGAATCTTTTTTGGGGGGAGAAATTTAAAAAGCTTTTATAATACCTCAGCCTCCTTGATAGGATCAGCTTGGTTGCGGTACTGATCTAATAGTGTCTGCACGGCTTTCCCTTCTGGAGAGTTCCTCACATTCCTAGCGCGGACGCGAGCTTGAACTCGAACAAGAGCCTGCATGCACCTTAGAGTAATAGTAGCTTGCTTCCTCGCTAGCCTTCCGCAAAATATAGCCTGCAGCCTCACCACTGCCCTCAACGCCCTCAAAGCTTGTCTTGCCTGCAACATTCATCACATAATTAAGGTCAAAAACTCAAAATAAACAAGTAAGAGAAATACAAATACAATCATATGGAATACAAGTTTAACATACTGATAAAACTATCTGAACACAAGGATTAATGTTGCAACTATGGACTACCTCTCTCTGGTCAAATCGAAACCCACCAACATTGTGCTCAAGCATTCCTTAGGAAACTACAAAAAATTATGGCTTGATGTCTTACAATGGACTAAGCTTCAATAGGTCAAAGTCTTACCATGGTTGAACTCATTCAAAATTAGGATCTAGTTAGTAATTCTTCTACAAAAGATCATGCTGTGATCTTAGGAATCCTGATCCTTACCTGACCCAGAATTTTAATAATTTAACATCAACTAACTATTGCATGTTAAAGATACTAGAATTAGAAGTTGAGAGTTTTTATTAAAGGAAAAAAATTTAAATGATATTTCTGGCAAGGATTCAGTATCAATGAATAAGCTAATGAAAAAACCAACCATGAACAAAAGGAGATATGATACATATTGATATTCCTAGATATTATAGTATATAAAAACCTAAAAACAATCAAATTTCAATAAACAAAGTAGGATTTTGTCTCAGATAAGCAGAGATCTAATAACTAATTAACTATGTTGCATTTCGTATCATAGTTTCTTTGATCTTTCTTTCAACTGTTTAATGTAGTTTGAATGCTTTTAAACTTGATAACACCATTCAGTAGGCGTATATATAAGGAAGTAGGTCACGAAGATGAAAAAATTGTAATTTGTAATTTTCCACTAATGATAATAAGTATGACTTCGTGCTAATGCTAATAGCATCACTATCATATAGGTTTAGTCAACATTAAAATAGAGCATATGGGAATAGAAAGATCTGGCAACAGTTCAAGAAAAATTGATAGACCAACTACAATAATTTAATTTCTAACTTATATCATATTAGTCAGAAAATTCTCTATCACACTAATTTATTCATTGATTCTAAGAAAGGAAAACTATATTCATGAAACACAACAGAATAGTTATAAATTGCTACCTACGATATCCTCAATTAGTTCTTCAACAGAATTTAAAGAAGAGCACCATTAAGGACAGCTTTTCCAGCCATATCCTTCATCTATTTCACCTTCTTGTGCACCATACTATCTTTGTCCATCAACTGTTTCAGCCCTTTTTCTCTATGCATATACAAGTAGAACCATATACTTTGCTCTCTTGTGACCTCTAATTAAAGAACCATATACTACTTTTAATTTCTATGCAGAAGAACTATTTAATGCTTTTTTCTATATAGAAGAAACCTTGATTCATAGAATTATTCGTGACAGAAATATATTAAGGAATCTCGATTTTCTTGTCTTACCGAAGGCAATTAGTTCCATGTGATGGCAGTGACTGCATTTTATTTTTCTATTACCCAAACAAATATGGTTTAGAACAACAAGCAACCTCTACTCAATTCAGATTTCAGTAAACAACAACTGAATCACTTGAACTAAACCAAACTTTAAATTTCACTGATAACAGGCAATTAATGTACCAAACCCCCAAATTAAAAACCCTAAATCGGAACCCTAAACCTCTAATTTCAGAACCAAATGAAAATCTATACACACCTTCTCGACGATGGTGAGCAGAGAGAACGATGATGCTAGGCGCGCGGCGACGGTCGGCATAGAGACAACAAGGGTGAGATGCAACGGTGAGAGCAGAGACAACTTGGTTGAGCGGCGACAGTGAGCACAGATACGACGATGGTGACCAGTGATGGTGAGAGCAGAGACTACGAAGGTAGATGAACGGTCTGGGCGGCGCGCTACGATCAGTGCAAGAGGGCGACTTAGCTTCGAGCGACAGTCAGTGGTTAGTGGTGAGTGGTGTGTGGCGGTGAGTGGTGAGTGGGGGTCAGTGGTTAGCTTCGATTCGCGATGTAGGAGGGTTTTCTGAGGGTGATGACGAGCGAGCTGAGGGTGATCGATGACGAGCTGAGGGTGATGACGATGAGGGTTTTCTTCTAAAAAGGTGAAATGGTTTTCTTTGTGAGCTGAGTGTGAGCTGAGGGTTTTTCTTTGTGAAAGATGAAATGGTTTTCTTCTCTTGGAGGGAAACTTTTCACTAAGTGTGAGCTGGATAAAAAGTTAAGAGGGAAAAAATTTACAAGTGTTAAGAGGGAAAAAATTTACAAGTGTTAAGTTTAGTTCTAGATACATTAGGCATCACTTTTAAAACGCACCCAAAACTTAATAAATAGGCTACCCTCTAAAAGTGTTCCCTTTGATACGAAAAGTGAATCTATAGGTATCAATCTACGGCTACGCTTTATAAGTGATTTCTATAATACCTAAGGCTACACTTTTTAAATGATGCCATAATTGTGTATTCTTTTCTCTCATAAAAAGGCAACACGGAGAAAAGCGTAGCCTATTCATAGAATAGGCTACGCTTTTCAAATGTAGTTTAAAAAAAGTGTGGCTGAATGGGTATTTTTCTTGTAGTGTTTGTAATTCTTAGTCAGGAAATTAATAATAAAAATGGTTGGGTTTATGAAAAGTAATTAACATAAAATAAATAATACTTGTTATGCAGTAATGGAGAATAGATTGAGGTTTTGGAGATGCTCTGTCTTCTGAATCATTGCTTTCCTACTGTCTTCTTCTTCACACACGCAGGTCTCCTTCCATGGCAAGCTGTATGTTGGTGGATCACCGTTGTCAATGGCTACCATCCATCCTCTCAGTGAAAATGGTCCAAATGCGCTGTCAACGCACGACTAATTATCTGTTGGTTCTCACTCATGTTGGAATAGAATCCATTGATTTTTTTGCGTCTGTCACTACGCCCAACACTCGCGAGTTTGAAGCACGTCACAGTCATCCCTTCCCAGATCCTACTCGGAATACCACAGACAAGGTTTAGACTTTCCGGATCTCAGGAATGGCCGCCAATAATTCTAGCCTATACCACGAAGACTCTGATCATGAACCTGCAGGCTAAGAGATATACACTCAAGCTAGTGCAGATAGAACAGAGGTGGTTGTCAGGCAAACGTTCATAGGTGAGAATTATGATGAGTGTCACGGATCATCACATTCATCAGGGTGAGGTGCGAGTGAATATCTTAGAATAGAAACAAGCATGATTGAATGAAAAACAGTAGTAATTGCATTAATTCATCGAAACACAGTAGAGCTCCTCACCCCTAACCATGGGGTTTAGAGACTCATGCCGTCAGAAATACAATGTAAAGTATAAAAATGTCATGAGATACATAGTAAGTCTCTAAAAGTTGTATTTATACTAAACTAATAGCTAGGGTTTACAGAAAATGAGTAAACTAAGATGGATAGTGTAGAAATCCACTTCTGGGGCCCACTTAGTGTGTGTTTGGGCTGAGCATTGGCCTTTACACGTGTAGAGGCTTCTTTTGGAGTTAAATGCTAGGTTGCAGCTTGTTTGTGGCGTTTAACTCTGGTTTGTAACTTGTTTCTGGCGTTTAACTTCAAAATAGAGCATGAAGTTGGTGTTCAACGCCAGTTTGTGTCGTCAAAACTCGGGCAAAGTATGGACTATTATATATTGCTGGAAAGCCCTGGATGTCTACTTTCCAATGCAATTGAGAGCACGCCAATTGGGTTTCTGTAGCTCGAGAAAATCTATTTCGCGTGAAGAAGGGTCAGAATCCAACAGCATCTGCAGTCCTTTTTCAGCCTCTGAATCAGATTAAAGCTCAGATCCCTCAATTTCAGCCAGAAAATACCTGAAATCACAGAAAAATACACAAACTCAAAGTAAAGTCTAGAAATGTGATTTTTAAATAAAAACTAATAAAATTATACTAAAAAGTAGCTAAATCCTACTAAAACTATAATGAAAATACCCCCAAAAAGCGTATAAAATATCCGCTCATCACAACACCAAACTTAAACTTTTGCTTGTCCTCAAGCAACTAGATAAATAAAACAGGATAGAAAGAAGGTCAAGAGGCAATAACATCTCAGAGTTTTACATGATGCTCAAATTCTCATTAGATGAGCAGCACTAGTAGCTTTTTGCTTCTGAACAATTTTGGCATCTCCATTCATCCTTTGAAGTTCAGAATGATTGACCTCTATAGGAATTTAGAATTCAGATAGTGTTATTGATTCTCCTAGTTTAGTATGTTGATTCTTGAACACAGCTACTTTATGAGTCTTGGCCGTGGCCCTAAGCACTTTGTTTTCCAGTATTACCACCGGATACATGATGAGCGGATATTTTATACGCTTTTTGGGGGTAATTTCATGTAGTTTTTAGCATGTTTTAGTTAGTTTTTAGTATATTTTTATTAGTTTCTAGGAAAAATTCATATTTCTGGACTTTACTATGAGTTTGTGTGTTTTTCTGTGATTTCAGGTATTTTCTAGCTGAAATTGAGGGAGCTGAGCAAAAATCTGATTCAGGCTGAAAAAGGACTCCAGATGCTGTTGGATTCTGACCTCCCTGCACTTGAAATGAATTTTCTGGAGCTACCGGAGTCTAAATGTTGCGCTCTCAATTGCGTTGGAAATTAGACATCCAGGGCTTTCCAGCAATATATAATAGTCCATACTTTGCTCAAGGATAAATGACGTAAACTGGCGTTCAACGCCAGTTCCATGTTGCATACTGGCGTTAAATACCAGAAACAGGTTACAAGTTGGAGTTAAATGCCAGAAATAGGTTACTAATCAGTGATGGGGGTACTCACTTCTACAACAAACAGCTTTACTCTGCCATGGTCCGGTATGGAATTAGCCATAAAGTGGCAACTCCATATCATCCACAGACAAATGGGCAAGCTGAAGTCTCTAACAGAGAACTAAAAAGAATCCTGGAACAGACTGTAAGTACTCGTAGAAAGGATTGGGCAGGAAGCTTGGATGATGCTCTGTGGGCTTACAGAACAGCATTCAAGACTCCTATAGGGACCTCTCCATACCAGCTTGTGTATGGTAAAGCCTGTCATCTGCCCGTGGAACTGGAATACAAAGCCTACTAGGCAACCAGATTCCTAAACTTTGATGCCAAATTAGCTGGAGAAAAAAGATTTCTCCAGCTGAATGAGCTAGAGGAATTTAGACTTACTGCTTTCGAAAATGCCAAGCTTTACAAAGAGAAAGCAAAAAGGTGGCATGACAGAAAGCTGTCATCTAGAGTCTTTGAACCAGGACAGAAGGTTCTGCTGTTTAACTCTAGGCTCAGGCTATTCCCCGGGAAACTGAAATCCCGGTGGAGGGGACCATATGTGATTACAAGTGTGTCACCATATGGCTATGTGGAGCTTCAAGACATTGATTCTAATAAGAAGTTCATTGTTAATGGACAGAGAATCAAACATTATCTTGAAGGCAATGTTGAGCAAGAATGCTCAAGGCTGAGGCTAGATTAAAAAGCTCAGCAAGGTCCAGCTAAAGACAATAAAGAAGCGCTTGCTGAGAGGCAACCCAGCCATTAGCAAAACTTTTTTTGTTATTTTATTTTATTCTATTCTTCATTTTATTTATTTTTAAAGCATATAAGTTCAATATTAACAAGGTAAAGAATCAATTGCATAAGTTCACAGGGCTACAGAAGGATTCAAAGCACAAAACAGGAAAGAGGAGCTCACTGGCAAGAAAACGCCAGTAAGAGGCACAATTGGGCGTTAAACGCCCAAAAGAAGCATCTACTGGGTGTTTAACGCCAGCAGAGATAGCCATCTGGGCGTTAAACGCCAGAAAGAAGCAGCTTCTGGGCGTTTAACGCCAGATTTACAGCATCCTGGGCGTTCAGAAAAACGCCCAGTGACAAAGGAGTTTCTGGAGTTTAACGCCAGTTGGAAGCAACAGCTGGGCGTTAAACGCCCAGACCAAGCACCAATTGGGCGTTAAACGCCCAAAACATGCAGCAATTGGGCGTTTAATGCCAGGATTGTGGGGAGTAGGCAATTTCATTTTCAATTCAAATTTTTTCCATTTTTTATGTTTTAATTCATGATTTCTTGCACAAACATGTTACAAATCCTAATTTTTCAAATCCTTTTTCAAAAAGATATCAAATGTATCTTAATTCATAAACCCTTTTTTTATCCTCTTCAAATTATTTTCAAATCCTTTTCAAAACAAATCTATCTCTTTTCCTTCTACAATCTTTTCAACTCATTAATATCTTTTTCAAATCTTCACAACATCTTTTTCAAAACAAAGCTATCTTTTTCAAATATCTTCCATATTATTCATATCTTTCAAATTTTAAAGTGCATCCTTTTCCTATCAGACTTATCTTTTTACAAATCATATCTTTTATCATATCTTCTTCAAAATTTTTGAAAACCTACCCCCCTTCCCTTTAAATCCTAGTTCGACCTCCCCCCCACCTCCACAATTCGGACTTGGCTCTCCTCATATCCCTCTCCTTTCTTTTCTTTTGCTTGAGGACAAGCAAACCTCTAAGTTTGGTGTGTTTATCCGTGATCACTAAGCCAATACCCACTAAGATCATGGCTCCTAAGGGAAAACAAACCAACTCAAGAGGCAAGAAAGAGAATATTCCAAAACCACTTTGGAATCAAGGGAAGTTCTTAACCAAAGAACATTCAGACCATTACTACAAAATAATGGGTCTAAGGTCAGTGATCCCGGAAGTTAAATTCGATCTGAAAGAAGACGAATATCCGGAGATCCAAGAGCAAATTCGAAACAGGAACTGGGAAGTCCTAGCTAATCCTGAAATAAAAGTGGGAAGAAATATGGTTCAGGAATTCTATGCAAATCTGTGACAGACGGACAGGCAGAGAATAGCGGGAACCGCATTCTATGACTATAGAACTCTGGTCAGAGGGAAGATTGTTCACACCCACCCTGACAAAATAAGGGAGATCTTCAAGTTGTCTCAACTGCAAGATGACCCAGACTCCTTTAATAGGAGAATGATGAGATCAAACCTGAACTTGGACAAGATCCTAGAGGACATATGTCTCTATGGAGCTAAATGGACAACCAACACAAAGGGTGCCCCGAACCAACTCAAAAGAGGAGATCTCAAACCAGTCGCCAGAGGCTGGCTGGACTTCATTGGGCGCTCTATATTGCCCACTAGCAACCGCTCTGAGGTCACCATCAGAAGAGCAGTGATGATTCATTGCATTATGCTGGAAAAAGAAGTGGAAGTTCATCAACTGATTGCTTGTGAGCTTTACAAGATTGCAAACAAGAACTCCAAAGATGCCAGATTGGCTTATCCAAGCTTGGTCTCTCTGTTATGTAAAGATGCTGGGATAAAAATGGGAGTAGATGAGTACAACCCAGTTGAGCTACCAATCACCAAAAAGTCTATGGAAGGACAACAAGTGCAGGACGAACCCATCAAGAGGAGAGCACAGGAGTTCCTCCCAGAAATCCCTCAAATTGAATACTAGGAGCGCCTAGAAGCATCTGTCACCAAGTTGCAAGAAGCTGTGGATCAACTGAAGAAAGAACAGCAAAATCAAAACAGCATGCTCTGCAAACTGCTTAGAGAACAAGAAGAGCAAGGGCGTGAACTGAAGGAACTGAAGCGCCAGAAGCTATCTCTTGAAGGGCCAAGCACTCCACAGACTAAAGAGGCATCCACCTCCCAAATTCAAGGTTGTTGAGTTCTAATCTTAGCCTTAACTCTGTGATAATTGCTCTTATTAGAAATTTACCTTAGAAGTTATATATGAGAAGTAGTAATTAGTATCTCTATTTTGATTTTATCTCTAATTAAGCTATAATTTATTTTTCTCATCATCATCAAACATGAATAAAATAGCAGATTTTTAGAATAAGGAGGCAATATTTTTTCGAGTTCTTAATAAGGAAAATTCTAATTATCTATATGTGGTGGCAATGCTTTTTGTCTTCTGAATGAATGTCTGAACAGTGCATGTTTTTTATATTGAATTTTATGAATGTTAAAATTGTTGGCTCCTGAAAGAATGATGAACAAGAGAAATGTTATTGATGATCTGAAAAATCATGAAATTGATTCTTGAAGCAAGAAAAAACAGCAAAAAAAAATGGAAAAGAAGAAGGAGCAGTAGAAAAATCCAGTAGCCCTTAAAACTAAAAGGCAAGGGTAAAAAGGATCCAAGGCTTTGAGCATTAATGGAAATGAGGGTCTAAAAGAAATAAAATCCTGGCCTAAGCAGCTAAATTAAGCTGTCCCTAACCATGTGCTTGTGGCGTGAAGGTGTCAAGTGAAAACTTGAGACTGAGCGATTAAAGTCGAGGTCCAAAGCAAAAATAGAGTGTGCTTAAGAACTCTGGACACCTCTAATTGGGGACTTTAGCAAAGCTAAGTCACAATCTAAAAAGGTTCACCCAGTTATGTGTCTGTGGCATTTATGTATCCGGTGGTAATACTGGAAAACAAAGTGCTTAGGGCCACGGCCAAGACTCATAAAGTAGCTATGTTCAAGAATCAACATACTAAACTAGGAGAATCAATAATACTATCTGAATTCTGAGTTCCTATGGGTGCCAATCATTCTGAATTTCAAAGGATAAAGTGAGATGCCAAAACTGTTCGGAAACAAAAAGCTACTAGTCCCGCTCATCTAATTAGAATTTGAGCTTCACTTAAAACTCTGAGATATTATTGCTTCTCGATTTCTTTTTATCCTATTTTATTTGTCTAGTTGCTTGGGGACAAGCAACAGTTTAAGTTTGGTGTTATGATGAGCGGATATTTTATACGCTTTTTGGGGGTAATTTCATGTAGTTTTTAGCATGTTTTAGTTAGTTTTTAGTATATTTTTATTAGTTTCTAGGCAAAATTCATATTTCTGGATTTTACTATGAGTTTGTGTGTTTTTTTGTGATTTCAAGTATTTTCTGGCTGAAATTGAGGGAGCTGAGTAAAAATCTGATTCAGGCTGAAAAAGGACTACAGATGCTGTTGGATTCTGACCTCCCTGCACTCAAAATGGATTTTCTGGAGCAACAAGAGTCCAAATGGCGCGCTCTCAATTGCGTTGGAAAGTAGATATCCTGAGATTTCCAACAATATATAATAGTTTATACTTTGCTCAAGGATAAATGATGTAATTTGGCATTCAACGCCAGTTCCATGTTGCATACTGGTGTTAAATGCCAGAAACAGGTTACAAGTTGGAGTTAAATGCCAGAAACAGGTTACAACCTGGCGTTTAACTCTGGAAACAACCTAGGCACGTGTAAAGCTCAAGTCTTAGCCCCAGCACACACCAAGTGGGCCCCAGAAGTGGATTTCTGCACTATCTATCTTAGTTTACTCATTTTCTGTAAACCTACGTTACTAGTTTAGTATTTAAACAACTTTTAGAGATTTATTTTGTACCTCATGACATTTTTAGATCTGAACTTTGTACTCTTTGACGGTATGAGTCTTTAAAATCCATTGTTGGGGGTGAGGAGCTCTGTTGTGTCTCAATGAATTAATGCAATTATTTCTGTTTTCTATTCAAACATGCTTGTTTCTATCTAAGATGTTCATTCGCACTTCAATATGATGAATGTGATGATCCGTGACACTCATCACCATTCTCAATCTATGAACGGTTGCCTGACAACCACTCCCGTTCTACCTTCGATTAAATGAGTATCTCTTGGATTCCTTAATCAGAATCTTCGTGGTATAAGCTAGAATCCCTTGGCAGCACTGTTGAGAATCCGGAAAGTCTAAACCTTGTCTGTGGTATTTCGAGTAGGATTCAGGGATTGAATGACTGTGACGAGCTTCAAACTCACAAGGGTTGGGCATAGTAACAAACGCAAAAGGATCAATGGATCCTATTCCAGCATGAGTGAGAACCGACAGATGATTAGCCGTGTAGTGACAGCGCACCTGGACCATTTTCACTGAGAGGACAGATGGTAGCCATTGACAACGGTGATCCACCAACACACAGCTTGCCATAGGAGGGACCTTGCGTGCGTGAAAAAGAAGACAGGGGGAAAGCAGAGATTCAGAAGACACAACATCTCCAAAACTCCAACATATTCTCCATTACTGCATAACAAGTATTTATTTCATGCTCTTTTATTTTTTGCAATTTAAACTGATAATCATAATTGATATCCTGACTAAGAATTACAAGATAACCATAGATTGCTTCAAGCCAATAATCTCCGTGGGATTCGACCCTTACTCACGTAAGGTATTCCTTGGATGATCCAGTGCACTTGCTGGCTAGTGGTACGAGTTCTGAAAAGTGTAATTCACAATTTGTGCACCAATACATAAATACCACAGACACATAACTGGGTGAACCTTTTCAGATTGTGACTCAGCTTTACTAGAGTCCCCAATTAGAGGTGTCTAGAGTTCTTAAGCACACTCTTTTTGCTTTGGATCACGACTTTAACCGCTCAGTCTCAAGCTTTTCACTTGACACCTTCACGCCACAAGCACATGGTTAGGGACAGCTTGGTTTAGCTGCTTAGGCCGAGATTTTATTTCTTTAGGCCCTCCTATCCACTGATGCTCAAAGCCTTGGACCCTTTTTATTTTACCCTTGCCTTTTGGTTTAAAGGGCTATTGGCTTTTTTTTTTGCTATTTTTTCTTGCTTCAAGAATCAATTTCATGATTTTTCAGATTATCAATAACATTTCTCTTTTTCATCATTCTTCAAGAGCCAACAGTTTTAACATTCATAAACATCAAATTCAAAAGACATATGCACTGTTTAGGCATTCATTCAGAGAAGAAAAAGTATTGCCACCACATATAAATAATTTGAATTTTTTCTTATTAAAACTCGAAAATAAAATTGCCTCCTTATTCTAAAAATCTGCTATTTTATTCATGTTCAATGATGATAAGAAAGATAAATTATCACATATTTGGGGATAGAAAAATAAAATAAAATAAAAAATAAAGATAAAGGTACTAATTACTACTACTCATATAACTTCTAAGGCAGATTTCTAATAGTAAAAGTTATCACAGATTTAAGGCTTAAGATCAGGACTCAACAACCTTTATTTTGGGAGATGAATGCTCCTTTAGTCTGTGGGGTGCTTGGCTCTTCAAGAGATAGCTTCTGGTGTTTCAGCTCCTGTAGCTCATGCCTTGCTCCTCTTGTTCCTTCAGCAGTTTGCAGAGCATATTATTTTGAACTTGCTGTTCTTCTTTTAGTTGATCCAAAGCTTCTTGCAGCTTGGTGACAGAGGCCTCTAGGCAGGTCCAGTAGTCAATCTGAGGGATTTCTGGGAGGAACTCCTGTGCCCTCCTTTTGATGGGGTTGTCTTGCACCTGTTGTCCTTCCATTGATTTTTTTGTGATTGGGTGCTCGACTGAGATATTCTCATCCACTCTTATCTTTACCCCAGTATCCTTGCATAGCAGAGATATTAAGCTTGGGTAAGCCAATTTAGCTTCTTTGGAGTTCTTGTTTGCAATTGTGTAGAGCTCACTCGAAATCAGATCTTCAACCTTGGTGCACGAAATTATGATCATCAACAATGGTGCCAAAGGACTTGGAGCTCTCAAACGTGAATCACACTTTGTCACAATTCCGCACAACTAACCAGCAAGTGCACTGGGTCGTCCAAGTAATAAACCTTACGTGAGTAAGGGTCGATCCCACGGAGACTGTCGGCTTGAAGCAAGCTATAGTCACCTGGTAAATCTCAGTCAGGCAAATTCAGATGGTGATGGAGAATTATTGAGTTGAATAGAAAAACAATAGTAATTGTATTAATTCATGAAGAACAGCAGAGCTCCACACCTTAATCTATGGTGTGTAGAAACTCCACCGTTGAAAATACAAGAGTGATAATGGTGTAAGCATGGCCGAATGGCCAGCCCCCAAGGTCTAGGGACTAAACGTCCAAAAGATCTCTCTAATACAATAGCAAAAGGTCCTATTTATAGAGAACTAGTAGCCTAGGGTTTACAGAAATCAGTAATTAATGCAGAAATCTTCTTCCGGGCCCACTTGGTGTGTGCTTGGGCTGAGCATTGAAGCTTTCATGTGTAGAGACTTTTCTTGGAGTTAAATGCCAGTTTGGGCGTTTAACTCCAGCTTTTGTGCCAGTTCCGGCGTTAAACGCCAGAATTCTTGAGCTGACTTGGAACGCCTGTTTGGGCCATCAAATCTTGGGAAAAGTATGGACTATTATATATTGCTTGAAAGCCCAGGATGTCTACTTTCCAACGCAATTGAGAGCGCGCCAGAATATACAATGAATTCCAAAAACATCTATGAAGATCAGTATTAATTAGATGAGCGGGGCTTTTAGCTTTTTGCTTCTGAACTGTTTTGGCATCTCACTTTATCCTTTGAAGTTTAGAATGATTGGCTTCTATAGGAACTCAGAATCCAGATAGTGTTATTGATTCTCCTAGTTAAGTATGTTGATTCTTGAAACAGCTACTTTATGAGTCTTGGCCGTGACCCTATGCATTTTGTTTTCCTGTATTACCACCGGATACATAAATGCCACAGACACATAACTGGGTGAACCTTTTCAGATTGTGACTCAGCTTTGTTAGAGTCCCCAATTAGAGGTGTCTAGAGCTCTTAAGCACACTCTTTTTGCTTTTGGACCACGACTTTAACCGCTCAGTCTCAAGTTTTCACTTGACACCTTCACGCCACAAGCACATGGTTAGGGACAGCTTGGTTTAGCCGCTTAGGCCAGGATTTTATTCCTGTGGGCCCTCCTATCCACTGATGCTCAAAGCCTTGGATCCTTTTTATCACCCTTGCCTTTTGGTTTAAAGGGGTATTGGCTTTTTCTGCTTGCTTTTCTTTTTTTCTCTCTTTTTCTTTTCTCTTTTTTTTTTCGCATATATCCTTTTTTTCTGCAAGCTTTTCACTACTTTTTCTTGCTTCAAGAATCAATTTTATGATTTTTCAGATCATCAGATAACATTTCTCCTTTTCCATCATTCTTTCAAGAGCCAACAATTTTAACATTCATGATTAACAATATCAAACTTATGCACTGTTCAAGCATTCATTCAGAAAAACAATAGTATTGCCACCACATCAAAATAATTAAACTGTTTTAAAATTTGAAATTCATGCACTTCTTTTTCTTTTTCAATTAAAAACATTTTTCATTTAAGAAAGGTGATGGATTCATTTTCATAGCTTTAAGGCATAGACACTTAGACACTAATGATCATGTGATAAAGACACAAACATAAATAAACATAAAGCATAAAAATTCGAAAAACAGAAAATAAAGAACAAGGAAATTAAAGAACGGGTCCACCTTAGTGATGGCGGCTTGTTCTTCCTCTTGAAGATCTTATGGAGTGCTTGAGCTCCTCAATGTCTCTTCCTTGCCTTTGTTGTTCCTCTCTTATGGTTCTTTGGTCTTCTCTAATTTCATGGAGGAGGATGGAATGCTCTTGGTGCTCCACCCTTAGTTGTCTCATGGGTTTATCCTCATCAATGAGAATGTCTCCCTCTATGTCAATTCCAACTGAATTGCAGAGGTGACAAATGAGGTGAGGGAAGGCTAACCTTGCTACAGTAGAGGACTTGTCCGCCACCTTGTAGAGTTCTTGGGATATAACCTCATGAACTTCTACTTCCTCTCTAATCATGATGCTATGAATCATGATAGCCCGGTCTATAGTAACTTCAGACCGGTTGCTAGTAGGAATGATTGAGCGTTGGATGAACTCCAACCATCCCCTAGCCACCGGCTTGAGGTCATGCCTTCTTAGTTGAATCGACTTCCCTCTTGAATCTCTCTTCCATTGAGCGCCCTCTTCACATATGTCCATGAGGACTTGGTCCAACCTTTGATCAAAGTTGACCCTTCTAGTGTATGGGTGTGCATCTCCTTGCATCATGGGCAAGTTGAATGCCAACCTTACATTTTCTAGACTAAAATCTAAGTATTTCCCCCGGACCATTGTAAGCCAATTCTTAGGGTCTGAGTTCACACTTTGATCATGGTTCTTGGTGATCCATGCATTGGCATAGAATTCTTGGTGAGAACTTCCTAACCTCTTCTTCGGATCTCATGTCGGTTCTCCAGATATTCGCCCTTTTTGAGCTTAAAAGGGACCTTGGGGATCACCTTCTTCTTGGCCACAACTTCATAGAAGTGGTCTAGATGCACCCTTGAGAGGAATCTCTCCATCTCCCATGACTCGGAGGTGGAAGCTTTTTCCTTCCCTTTCCTCTTTCTAGAGGTTTCTCCAACCTTTGGTGCCATTAATGGTTATGGAAAAACAAAAAAAAAACCTTTAGCTTTTACCACACCAAACTTAGAAGGTTGCTCGTCCTCAAGCAAAAGAAGAAAGAAGAGAGTAGAAGAAGAAGAAATAGAGGAGATGGAGTGGGCTTTGTGTTTCGGCCAAGGGGGAGAGGTAGTGTGTATGTTGTGTGAAAATGAAGGAGTGAAGATGGGTTTATATAGGAGTGGAGAGAGGGGGGTATGGTTCGGCCATTATGGGTGGGTTTGGTTGGGAAAGTGGTTTGAATTTGAATGGTGAGGTAAGTAGGGTTTTATGAAGGATGGATGTGAGTGGTGAAGAGAATGGTGGGATTTGATAGGTGAGGGGTTTTTGGGGAAGAGGTAGTGAGGTGATTGGTGAATGGGTGAAGAAGAGAGAGAGAGGTGGGATAGGTGGGGATCCTGTGGGGTCCACAGATCCTGAGGTATCAAGGATTTCTCATCCCTGCACCATGTGGCATGCAAAACACCCTTTGCTGCTGATGAGCGGATAATTTATACGCTTTTTGGCATTGTTTTTAGTATGTTTTTAGTAGAATCTAGTTACTTTTAGGGATTTTTTGATTAGTTTTTATGTTAAATTCACATTTCTGGACTTTACTATGAGTTTGTGTGTTTTTCTGTGATTTCAGGTATTTTCTGTCTGAAATTGAAGGACTTGAGCAAAAATCAGATTCAGAGGTTGAAGAAGGACTGCTGATGCTGTTGGATTCTGACCTTCCTGCACTCAAAGTGGACTTTCTGGAGCTACAAAACTCAAAATGGCACGCTTCTAATTGCGTTGGAAATTATACATCCAGGGCTTTCCAGCAATGTATAATAGTCCATACTTTGGCTGAGTTTAGAGGACGTAAAAGGGCATTGAACGCCAGTTCTACGCTACTGTCTGGAGTTAAACGCCAGAAACACGTCACAAACCAGAGTTGAACGCCAGAAATACATTACAACCTGGCGTTCAACTCCAGAAAGAGCCTCTGCACGTGTAACATTCAAGCTCAGCCCAAGCACACACCAAGTGGGCCCCAGAAGTGAATTTATGCATCAATTACTTACTTCTGTAAACCCTAGTAACTAGTTTAGTATAAATAGGACTTTTTACTATTGTATTAGACATCTTTGGAACATCTTTTGATCATTTTTAGATCTCTAGACCTCCATGGGAGGCTGGCCACTCGGCCATGCTTACCCTATTTTCACTTATGTATTTTCAACGGTAGAGTTTCTACACTCCATAGATTAAGGTGTGGAGCTCTGCTGTTCCTCAAAGATTAATGCAAAGTACTACTGTTTTTCTATTCAATTCAACTTATTTCGCTTCTAAGATATTCATTCGCCCTTCAACCAGAATGTGATGAACGTGACAATCATTATCATTCCCTATGAACGCGTGCCTGACAACCACTTCCGTTCTACCTTAGATTGAATGAGTATCTCTTGGATCTCTTAATCAGAATCTTCGTGGTATAAGCTAGATTGATGGCGACATTCATGAGAGTCCGGAAAGTCTAAACCTTGTCTGTGGTATTCCGAGTAGGACTCTGGGATTGAATGACTGTGACGAACTTCAAACTCGCGAGTGCTGGGCGTAGTGACAGACGCAAAAGGAGGGTGAATCCTATTCTAGTATGATTGAGAACCTCAGATGATTAGCCGTGCTGTGACAGAGCATTTGGACCATTTTCACAAGAAGATAGGATGCAGCCATTGACAGGGGTGATGCCTCCAGACGATTAGCCATGCAGTGACAGCGCATCGGACCATTTTCCAGAGAGGATTAAAAGTAGCCATTGACAACGGTGATGTCCTTACATAAAGCCAGCCGTAGAAATGAGTAAGACTGATTGGATGAAGACAGCGGGAAAGCAGAGATTCAGAGGAACGAAAGCATCTCTATACGCTTATCTGAAATTCTCACCAATGAATTACATAAGTGTTTCTATCCTTATTTTATGTTTACTTATTATTTAATTTCGAAAACTCCATAACCTTTTGATATCCGCCTGACTGAGATTTACAAGGTGACCATAGCTTGCTTCATACCAACAATCTCCGTGGGATCGACCCTTACTCACGTAAGGTTTATTACTTGGACGACCCAGTGCACTTGCTGGTTAGTTGTATCGAAGTTGTGAATGAAAAATGATTTATTAAGATGTGCGTACAGAGTTTCTGGCGTTGTTGCCTGAGATCACAATTTTGTGCTCCAAGTTTTTGGCGCTGTTGTCGGGGATTGTTCGAGTTTGGACAACTGACGGTTCATCTTGTTGCTCAGAGGTAATTTTCTTTTTGTTTTATTTTCAAAAATTTTTCAAAAATCTTTCAAAAATTTCTCATCTATTTTTGAAAAATATTCTAAAGTTTTTAAGAATGAATTCTAGAGTTTCATGAAGCATGTTGAAGCCTGGCTGGCTGTAAAGCCATGTCTAAATTCTTTTGGATATGGGCTTCCAGCCATCAGCATAGAGGCAAGTTAATTTGATAAGTAATGAGCAGTATATTCTGATGTTACATGCTAAAGCTTGACTGGCTATTAAGCCTTGTCTAACCCTCAGATTGGAGCTTTAGACTAAGATTGCAAGATTCCTGGAATTCATATTAAAAATTTTGGAATCCTTATTTTTTCTTTTTCATAAAATTTTCAAAAAAACCAAAAAAATTAGAAAATCATAAAAATAAAAAAAAATATATTTTTGTGTGCTTGTTTGAGTCTTGAGTCAATTTTTAAGTTTGGTGTCAATTGCATACTCATCTTGCATTTTTCGAAAATTGCATTCATGCATTCATAGTGTTCTTCATGATCTTCAAGTTATTCTTGATAAGTCTTCTTGTTTGATCTTGATGTTTTCTTGTTTTGCATCTTTTCTTGTTTTACATGTGCATTTTTGCATCCATAGAGTCTAAACATGAAAGATTTCTAAGTTTGGTGTCTTGCATGTTTTCTTTGCATATAAAATTTTTCAAAAATAAGTTCTTGATGTTCATCTTGACATTCAAAGTGTTCTTGGTGTTCATCTTGACATTCATAGTGTTCTTGCATTTATCACATACTTTGATCCAAAATTTTCATGCATTGCATCATTTTTCATGTTTTTTCTTTTTCATCATTAAAAATTCAAAAATAAAAAAAATATCTTTCCCTTTTTCTGTCTCAAAATTTCGAAAATTTGATTTGACTTTTTCAAAAATTTTTAAAATTTAGTTGTTTCTTATGAGTCAAATCAAATTTTCAATTTAAAAATCTTATCTTTTTCAAAATCTTTTTCAAAAATAAAATCTTTTTCATTTTTCTTAGTTATTTTCGAAAATTTTTAAAATATTTTTCAAAAATCTTTTTCTTATCTTTATCTCCTAATTTTCAAAAATAACATCATCAATTAATGTTTTGATTCAAAAATTTCAAGTTTGTTACTTACTTGTTAAGAAAGATTCAAACTTTAAGTTCTAGAATCATATCTTGTGATTTCTTGTGAATCAAGTCATTAATTGTGATTTTAAAAATCAAATCTTTTTCAAAACTAATTTCAATCATATCTTTTCAAAAATATCTTCTTACCTTATCTTTTTCAAAAATTTGATTTTTAAAATATCCTTTCTAACTTCTTATCTTCTTATCTTTTCAAAAATTGATTTTCAAATTTGTTTCAACTAACTAACTAACTTTTTGTTTGTTTCTTATCTTTTTCTAAACTACCTAACTAACTCTCTCTCTCTGATTTTCGAAAATACCTTCCTCTTTTTCAAAAAAAAATTCCTTTTTAATTAACTAATTATTTTAATTTTTGATTTTATTCCTAATTTTCGAAAATTACTACCCTTTTTCAAAAACTATTTTCGAAAATCACTAACTCTTTTTCAAAAATAATTTTTGAAAATTCCCTCTCTCTCTCATCTCCTTCTATTTATTTATTCATCTACTCACACAGGGACCTCTATACTGTGGTAAAAAAGGATCCCTATTATTATTATTTTTCTGTCCTTCTTTTTTATATGAGCAGGAGCAAAGACAAGAATATTCTTGTTGAAGTAGATCCCGAACCTAAAAGGACTCTGAAGAGGAAACTAAGAGAAGCTAAATTACAACAATCTAGCAAGCACCTTTCAGAAATTTTCGAACAAGAAGAGGAGATGGCAGCCGAAAATAATAATAATGCAAGGAGGATGCTTGGTGACTTTACTGCACCTAATTCCAATTTACATGGAAGAAGCATCTCCATCCCCACCATTGGAGCAAACAATTTTGAGCTAAAACCTCAATTACTTTCTCTGATGCAGCAAAACTGCAAGTTTCATGGACTTCCATCTGAAGATCCTTTTCAGTTCTTAACTGAATTCTTGCAGATCTGTGATACTGTTAAGACTAATGGAGTAGATCCTGAAGTCTACAGGCTCATGCTTTTCCCTTTTGCTGTAAGAGACAGAGCTAGAATATGGTTGGACTCTCAACCTAAGGATAGCCTGAACTCTTGGGATAAGCTGGTCAAGGCTTTCTTAGCCAAGTTCTTTCCTCCTCAAAAGCTGAGTAAGCTTAGAGTGGATGTTCAGACCTTCAGACATAAAGAAGGTGAATCCCTCTATGAAGCTTGGGAGAGATACAAAGGACTGACCAAAAAGTGTCCTTC
This sequence comes from Arachis ipaensis, assembly GCF_000816755.2. Lineage (NCBI taxonomy): Eukaryota > Viridiplantae > Streptophyta > Magnoliopsida > Fabales > Fabaceae > Arachis > Arachis ipaensis. Next base: position 107,324,216 of record NC_029789.2, read on the forward strand.
TGACATGCTTTTAGAATGGACCATCCTGGATATATTCTATGATGGTCTGTCTGAATTAGCTAAAATGTTATTGGATACCTCTGCAGGTGGATCCATTCACCTAAAGAAAACACATGCAGAAGCTCAAGAACTCATTGACATGGTTGCTAATAACCAGTTCATGTACACTTCTGAGAGGAATCCTGTGAGTAATGGGACGCCTATGAAGAAGGGAGTTCTTGAAATTGATACTCTGAATGCTATATTAGCTCAGAATAAAATATTGACTCAGCAAGTCAATATGATTTCTCAGAATCTGAATGGAATGCAAGCTGCATCCAACAGTACTCAAGAGGCATCTTCTGAAGAAGAAGCTTATGATCATGAGAACCCTGCAATAGCAGAGGTAAATTATATGGGTGAACCTTATGGAAACACCTATAACCCATCATGGAGAAATCATCCAAATTTCTCATGGAAGGATCAACAAAAGCCTCAACAAGGTTTTAACAATGGTGGAAGAAACAGGTTTAGCAATAGCAAGCCTTTTCCATCATCCACTCAGCAACAGACAGAGAATTCTAAGTAGAATCCATCTAGCTTAGCAAATTTAGTCTCTGATCTATCTAAGGCCACTGTGAGTTTCATGAATGAAACAAGGTCCTCCATTAGAAATTTGGAAGCACAAGTGGGCCAGTTGAGTAAAAGGATCACTGAAATCCCTCCTAGTACTCTCCCAAGCAATACAGAAGAAAATCCAAAAGGAGAGTGCAAGGCCATTGACATAGTCAACACGGCCGAACCTGGAGAGGAAGGGGAGGACGTAAATCCCAGTAAGGAAGACCTCCTGGGACGTCCAGTGATCAATAAGGAGTTTCCTTTTGAGGAACCAAAGGAATCTGAGACTCATCTAGAGACCATAGAGATTCCATTGAACCTCCTTATGCCCTTCATGAGCTCTGACGAGTATTCATCTTCTGAAGAGAATGAGGATATTACTGAAGAGCAAGTTACCAAGTACATTGGTGCAATCATGAAGCTGAATGCCAAATTATTTGGTATTGAGACTTGGGAAGATGAACCTCCCTTGTTCACCAATGAACTAAGTGATCTGGATCAACTGACATTGCCTCAGAAGAAACAGGATCCTGGAAAGTTCGCAATACCTTGTACCATAGGCAACATGATCTTTGAAAAGGCTCTGTGTGACCTTGGTTCAGGGATAAACCTCATGCCCCCTCTCTGTAATAGAGAAACTGGGAATCTTTGGGGTGCAAGCTACTAAAATCTCATTAGAGATGGCAGACACTTCAAGAAAACAGGCTTATGGACAAGTAGAGGACGTGTTAGTAAAGGTTGGAGGCCTTTACATCCCTGCTGATTTCATAGTCCTAGATACCGGGAAGGATGAGGATGAATCCATCATCCTTGGAAGACCCTTCCTAGCGACAGCAAGAGCTGTGATTGATGTTGACAGAGGTGAACTAGTCCTTCAATTGAATGAGGACTCCCTTGTGTTCAAAACTCGAGGTCATCCTTCTGTAAACATGGAGAGGAAGCATAAAAAGCTTCTCTCAAAACAGAGTCAACCAGAGCCCCCACAGTCAAACTCTAAGTTTGGTGTTGAACTCCCATATCCAAACTCTAAGTTTGGTGTTGGAGAGTCTCAACAATGCTCTGAACATCTGTGAGGCTCCATGAGAGCCCACTGTCAAGCTATTGATATTAAAGAAGTGCTTGTTGGGAGGCAACCCAATTTTTATCTAATTTTTATTTTCATGGTTTTTCATGTTTTATTAGGTTCATGATCATGTGGAGTCACAAAATAAATATAAAAATTGAAAACGGAATCAAAAACAGCAGAAGAAAAATCGCACCCTGGAGGAAGACCTTGCTGGCGTTTAAACGCCAGTAAGAAGCACCTGGCTGGCGTTCAACGCCAGAACAGAACATGGTTCTGGCGCTGAACGCCCAAAATGGGCAGCATCTGGGCGTTTGAACGCCAGAATTGCACCCT
>NC_029789.2:107326262-107333755 GCF_000816755.2 Arachis ipaensis
CTCTCTTCCCTATCACCACTTCACCACTCACATCCATCCACTCTTCCCCATAAACCTACCTCATAAAATCCACCTACCTTCAAAATTCAAAATCACTTTCCCACCCAAAACCCACCCTTATGGCCAAACCTTACCCCCCTCCCTTCCCTATATATAGCCCTCCATTCTTCCTCATTTTCACACAACACAACCCTCTCTTATCTTCTTGGCCGAATACACCCCTCCCCCCTCTCCTCCATATTTTCTTCTTCTTCTTCATCTATTCTTTCTTCTCTTGCTCGAGGGCGAGCAATATTCTAAGTTTGGTGTGGTAAAAGCATAAGCTTTTTGTTTTTCCATTACCACTGATGGCACCCAAGACCAGAGAATCCTCTAGAAAAGGGAAAGGGAAGACAAAAGCTTCCACCTCCGAGTCATGGGAGATGGAAAGATTCATCTCCAAAGCTCATCAAGACCACTTCTATGATGTTGTGGCCAAGAAGAAGGTGATCCCCAAGGTCCCTTTCAAGCTCAAGAAGAATGAGTATCCGGAGATCCGACATGAAATCCAAATAAGAGGTTGGGAAGTTCTAACAAACCCCATCCAACAAGTCGGCATCCTAATGGTTCAAGAGTTCTATGCCAATGCATGGATCACTAGGAACCATGATCAAAGTAAGAACCCAAACCCAAAGAATTATATTACAATGGTTCGGGGGAAATACTTAGATTTTAGTCCGGAAAATGTGAGGTTGGCGTTCAACTTGCCTATGATGCAAGGAGATGCACGCCCCTACACTAGAAGGGTCAACTTTAATCAAAGGTTGGACTAAGTCCTCATGGACATATGTGTGGAAGGAGCTCAATGGAAAATTGACTCCAAAGGAAAGCCGGTTCAATTAAGAAGACTGGACTTCAAGCCTGTGGTTAGAGGATGGTTGGAGTTCATCCAATGCTCCATCATCCCCACTAGCAACCGATCTGAAGTTACTGTGGATCGGGCCATCATGATCCATAGCATCATGATTGGAGAGGAAGTAGAAGTTCATGAAGTCATCTCCCTTGAACTCTACAAAATAGCCGAAAAGCCCTCTCCTGGGGCAAGGCTAGCTTTTCCTCATCTTATTTGCCATCTATGTTACTCAGCTGGAGCTTCCATAGAAGGAGACATTCCCATTGAGGAAGAGAAGCCCATCACTAAGAAAAGGATGGAGCAAGCAAGAGAGCCCATTCATGGATCTCAAGAGGCGCAAGAAGCTCATCACCATGAGATCCCGGAGATGCCTCAAATGCATTTTCCTCCATAAAACTATTGGGAGCAAATCAACACCTCCCTAGGAGAATTAAGTTCCAACATGGGACAATTAAGGGTGGAACATCAAGAACACTCCATCATCCTTCATGAAATTAGAGAAGATCAAAAAGCAATGAGGGAGGAGCAACAAAGACAAGGAAGAGACATAGAAGAGCTCAAGGATATCACGATAATTTATACGCTTTTTGGCATTGTTTTTAGTATGTTTTTAGTAGAATCTAGTTACTTTTAGGGATGTTTTCATTAGTTTTTATGTTAAATTCACATTTCTGGACTTTACTATGAGTTTGTGTGTTTTTCTATGATTTCAGGTATTTTCTGGCTGAAATTGAGGGACTTGAGCAAAAATCAGATTCAGAGGTTGAAGAAGGACTGCTGATGCTATTGGATTCTGACCTCCCTGCACTCAAAGTGGATATTCTGGAGCTACAGAATTCAAAATGGTGCGCTTCCAATTGCGTTGGAAAGTAGACATCCAGGTCTTTCCAGCAATGAATAATAGTCCATACTTTGGCCGAGTTTAGACAACGTAAAAGGGTGTTGAACGCCAGTTCTATGCTGCTGTCTGGAGTTAAACGCCAGAAACTCGTCACAAACCAGAGTTGAACGCCAGAAATACGTTACAACCTAGCGTTCAACTCCAGAAAGAGCCTCTGCACGTTTAACATTCAAGCTCCGCCCAAGCACACACCAAGTGGGTCCCGGAAGTGGATTTATGCATCAATTACTTACTTCTGTAAACCTTAGTAACTAGTTTAGTATAAATAGGACTTTTTACTATTGTATTAGACATCTTTGGAACATCTTTTGATCATTTTTAGATCTCTAGACCTCCATGGGAGGCTGGCCACTCAGCCATGCTTACCCTATTTTCACTTATGTATTTTCAACGGTAGAGTTTCTACACTCCATAGATTAAGGTGTGGAGCTCTACTGTTCCTCAAAGATTAATGCAAAGTACTACTGTTTTTCTATTCAATTCAACTTATTCCGCTTCTAAGATATTCATTCGCACTTCAACCTGAATGTGATGGACGTGACAATCATCATAATTCCCTATGAATGCGTGCCTGACAACCACTTCCGTTCTACCTTAGATTGAATGAGTATCTCTTGGATCTCTTAATCAGAATCTTCGTGGTATAAGCTAGATTGATGGTGGTATTCATGAGAGTCTGGAAAGTCTAAACCTTGTCTGTGGTATTCCGAGTAGGACTCTGGGATTGAATGACTGTGACAAACTTCAAACTCGCGAGTGCTGGGCGTAGTGACAGACGCAAAAGGAGGGTGAATCCTATTCCAGTATGATCGAGAACCTCAGATGATTAGCCGTGCTGTGACAGAGCATTTGGACCATTTTCACAAGAGGATAGGATGCAGCTATTGACAGGGGTGATGCCTCCAGACGATTAGCCATGCAGTGATAGCGCATCGGACCATTTTCCAGAGAGGATTAAAAGTAGCCATTGACAACGGTGATGTCCTTACATAAAGCCAGCCGTAGAAAGGAGTAAGACTAATTGGATGAAGACAGCGGGAAAGCAGAGATTCAGAAGAACGAAAGCATCTCTATACGCTTATCTGAAATTCTCACCAATGAATTACATAAGTGTTTCTATCCTTATTTTATGTTTACTTATTATTTAATTTCAAAAACTCCATAACCTTTTGATTTCCGCCTGACTGAGATTTACAAGGTGACCATAGCTTGCTTCATACCAACAATCTCCGTGGGATCGACCCTTACTCACGTAAGGTTTATTACTTGGACGACCCAGTGCACTTGCTGGTTAGTTGTATCGAAGTTGTGAATGAAAAATGATTTATTAAGACGTGCGTACAGAGTTTCTGGCGCCGTTGCCTGAGATCACAATTTCGTGCACCAGCTGCCAATCCTGGCATTAAACGCCAGGCTGCTGCCCATTTCTGGCGTTTAATGCCAGCTTCTTGCCCATTCCTGTCGTTAAATGCCAGTCTGGTGCCCATTTCTAGCGTTAAACGCCCAGAATGGTACCAGACTGGGCGTTTAACGCCCATTCTGCTACCCTTACTGGCGTTTAAACGCCAGTAAGTTTCTCCTCCAGGGTGTTCTGTTTTTCATTTTGTTTTTCCTTCTGTTTTTTCTTTTTCAATTATTTTTTGTGACTTCACATGATCATCAACCTACAGAAAACATAAAATAACAAAAGAAAATAGAGATTTAACATAGATAAGTAAAAATTGGGTTGCCTCCCAACAAGTGCTTCTTTAATGTCAATAGCTTGACAGTGGCTCTCATGGAGCCTCACAGATGTTTAGAGCAATGTTGGAACCTCCCAACACCAAACTTAGAGTTTGAATGTGGGAGTTCAACACGAAACTTAAAGTTTGGTTGTGGCCTCCCAAAACCAAACTTAGAGTTTGATTGTGGGGGCTCTATTTGACTCTATATTGAGAGAAGCTCTTCATGCTTCCTCTCCATGGTGACAGAGGGATATCCTTGAGCTTTAAACACAAGGGAGTCTCCACTCACTTGAATGATCAATTATCCTCTATCAACATCAATCACAGCTGTTGCTGTGGCTAGGAAGGGTCTGCCAAGGATGATGGATTCATCCATACACTTCCCAGTCTCTAGGATTATGAAATCAGCAGGGATGTAATGGTCTTCAACCTTTACCAAGACATCCTCTACAAGTCCATAAGCCTGTTTTTTTGAATTGTCTGCCATCTCCAGTGAGATTCTTGCAGCTTGTACCTCTATGATCCCTGGCTTCTCCATTACAGAGAGAGGCATGAGGTTTATGCTTGACCCTAGGTCACACAGAGCCTTTTCAAAGGTCATGGTGCCTATGGTACAAGGTATTGAGAAATTTCCAGGATCTTGTCTCTTCAGAGGTAATCTCTGCCTAGACAAGTCATCCAGTTCTTTGATAAGCAATGGAGGTTCATCCTCCCAAGTCTCATTACTGAACAACCTGGCATTTAGCTTCATGATTGCTCCAAGGTACTTAGCAACTTGCTCTTCAGTAACATCTTCATCCTCTTCAGAGGAGGAATACTCATCAGAGCTCATGAATGGCAGAAGTAAATTCAATGGAATCTCTATGGTCTCCGTGTGAGCCTCAGATTCCCATGGTTCCTCATCAGGGAACTCCATGGAGGCCAGTGGACGTCCATTGAGGTCTTCCTCAGTGGAGATCACAGCATCTTCCTCCTCTCCAGGTTTAGCCGTGTGGGTTGTGGTTATGGCCTTACACTCTCTTTTTGGATTCTCTTCTGTATTGCTTGGGAGAGTACTAGGAGGGAGTTCAGTAATTTTCTCTAATGAAGGACCTTGTTTCAGTCATGAAACTTTAAGTGGTGTTGATTAGATCAGAGATAATCGTTGCTAAGTCAGAGTGGCTTTGCTTAGAATTCTCTGTCTGTTGCTGAGAAGATGATGGAAAAGGCTTGCTATTGCTAAACCTGTTTCTTCCACCATTATTGTTGTTGATACCTTGTTGAGGTCTCTGTTGATCCTTCCATAAGAGATTTGGATGATTTCTCCATGAAGGATTATAGGTGTTTCCATAGGGTTCTCCCATGTAATTCACCTCTTCCATTGCTGGGTTCTCAGGATCATAAGCTTCTTCTTCAGAGGAAGCTTCCTTAGTACTGCGTGTTGTTGCTTGCATTCCAGACAGACTTTGAGAAATCATATTGACTTGTTGGGTCAATATTTTATTCTGAGCCAATATGGCATTCAGAGTATCAATCTCAAGAACTCCCTTCTTCTGAGTTGTCCCATTATTCATAGGATTCCTTTCAGAAGTGTACATGAATTGGTTATTTGCAACCATTTCAATGAGTTCCTGAGCTTCTGCAGGCGTCTTCTGCAGAGCTATCCAATGACATCTTAGATAGTTCAGACAGACCATCATAGAAAATACCTATGATGCTCCATTCAGAAAGCATGTCAGAAGGACATCTTCTGATCAATTGCTTGTATCTTTCCCATGCTTCATAGAGGGATTCTCCTTCCTTCTGTCTGAAGGTTTAGACTTCCACTCTAAGCTTGCTCAATTTTTGAGGTGGAAAGAACTTTTCCAAGAAGGCATTGACTAGCTTTTCCCAAGAGTTTAGGCTTTCTTTAGGTTGTGAATCCAACCATGTCCTAGCTCTGTCTCTTACAGCAAAAGGAAAAAGCATAAGTTTGTAGACTTCAGGGTCAATCCCATGGTCTTGACAGTGTCACAGATTTGCAAGAATTCAGCTAAGAACTGATGAGGATCTTCCAATGGAAGTCCATGAAACTTGCAATTCTGTTACATTAGAGAAACTAATTGAGGCTTAAGCTCAAAGTTGTTTGCTCCAATGGCAGGGATTGAGATGCTTCTCCCATAGAAGTCGGGAGCAGGTGCAGTAAAGTCACCAAGCACCTTCCTTACATTGTTGGCATTGTTGTTTTCGGCTGCCACGGTTTGTTCTTCCTTGAAAAGCTCTGTTAGGCCCTCTAGAGAGAATTGTGCTTTAGCTTCTCTTAGCTTTCTCTTCAAGGTCCTTTCAGGTTCAGGATCAGCTTGAACAAGTATGCCTTTATCTTTGTTCCTGCTCATATGAAAGAGAAGAGAACAAGAAAGTAGGGAATCCTCTATGTCACAATATAGAGATTCCTTGAGGTGTCAGAGGAAAAGAAGAATAGAAGGAGGAGGTAGATAGAAGAGAATTCGAACTTATCAAGAGGGATAGAGTTCGAATTGCACCTTGAGGGGGAGTGTTAGTCCCTTAAATAGAAGGATGTGAGAAGAGGGGAAGAATTTTCGAAAATAAATTAAAAATATTTTGAAATAATAAAAAGAAATTTGAAAATTTGATTCAGATTTTCAAAAATTAAGATTGGGAAAGAAATTAAGTGATTTTTGAAAAAGATTTTGAAATTAGAAATCAAGAAGATATGATTGAGAGTTAATTTTGAGAAAGATGTGATTGAAAAGATATGATTGAGAAGATATGATTGAAAATCAATTTAAAAAAAAGAAAGTTTTAAAATTAAAGTTGATTACTTGACTAACAAGAAATTAAAAGATATGATTCTTAAAATTTAAAATTTGATCCTTTCTTAATAAGCAAGTAACAACTTAAAAATTTTGAAGTAAATCATTAATTATAGCAAGGATTTTCAAAAATTATATAAAAAAATGGAAAGAAATTGATTTTGAAGAGATATGATTGAAAAGATATGATTTGAAAAAGATTTGATTTTGAAAAATTATGAAAATTTGAAAAAGATTTGAATTAAAAACAAAATCTTCGCTCTAGTGTCATCCTGGCGTTAAACACCCAGAATGGCATCCATTCTGGCGTTTAATGCCCAAAATGCTACCTTTTTGGGCGTTAAACGCCCAGCCAGGTACCCTGGCTGGCATTTAAACGCCAATTTTCCTTCTTCACTGGGCGTTTTGAACGTCCAGCTTTTTCTGTTTAATTCCTCTGATGAATGTTCTGAATCTTCAATTCTCTGTATTATTGACTTGAAAAGACATAGTTTTGAGAATTTTTTTTTGAATTTTTCAATGATGAGAAACAATCAAAATATAATTAATCTTAGGAAACTCAAATCAAACAAACAATGCATGCAGGACACAAAACTTAAAAATTTTCATATAAGAGACACTAACAAATTGAGAATGCTTATGAGAAACAACAAAATACACAAAACAAGAGAATTTAAAGATCAGAGCAATGAAATCATCAAGAACAACTTGAAGATTAATGAAGAACATAATGCATGTTTTCAAAAAATGCAAGAAGAATAAAGACATGCAATTGACACCAAACTTAAAAATTGATACTATACTCAAACAAGAAACATAAAATATTTTTTATTTTTATGATTTTATAATTTTTTTTTGTGATTTTTCAAAAATTGGTTCAAAAACCGCGGCAACGGCCCCTAACAAGCTCAAACCTGTTGACTGCCAAGTAGAACAACGAATCTAATCCATGAAAAGAAAAATAAAAAGTCTTAAAAATTCTTACTTAAGATCTCAAAGTTCCACTACGAGAATAGTAGTGTTTTCGACTAACTAAGAGTAGTTAAATCGACGACTTACATTACAGGACGACTTCGAACCGGTTGGTACAGATTAGAAAAATCTGATTTCGAAATCTGATTGTAACGTACTAAGGACCTTAAGAATAATTTTCAAAAATTAGTGAAATAAAAGAAAAGGTGAGT
>NC_029789.2:107333780-107351081 GCF_000816755.2 Arachis ipaensis
GACTGTCGGCTTGAAGCAAGCTATGGTCACCTTGTAAATCTCAGTCAGGCGAATTCAGATGGTGATGGAGAATTGATAATTGAAAGATAAATAAAACATAAAATAAAGATAGAGATACTTATGTAATTCTTCGGTTGGAATTTCAGATAAGCGTATGAAGATGCTTTGTTCCTCCTGAACCTCTACTTTCCTATTGCCTTCTTCCAATCATTGGTGCACAAAATTTTGATCATCGACAATGGCGCCAAAGGACTTGGAGCTCTTAAACGTGAATCACACTTTGTCACAATTCCGCACAACTAACCAGCAAGTGCACTGGGTCATCCAAGTAATAAACCTTACGTGAGTAAGGGTCGATCTCACGGAGATTGTCGGCTTGAAGCAAGCTATGGTCATCTTGTAAATCTCAGTCAGGCGGATTCAAATGGTTATGGAGTTTAAGGTGATGAAAATAAACATAAAATAAAGATAGAGATACTTATGTAATTCATTGGTGGATTTCAGATAAGCGTATGAAGATGCTTTGTTCCCCTTGAACCTCTGCTTTCCTATTGCCTTCTTCCAATCATTCATACTCCTTTCCATGGCAAGCTTTATGTTGGGCATCACCGTTGTCAATGGCTACATCCCGTCTTCTCAGTAAAAATGGTCCTGATGCTCTGTCACAACATCGGCTAATCAGTTGTCGGTTCTCGATCATGTCGGAATTGGATCCATTGATCCTTTTGCGTTTGTCACACGCCCCACAATCGCGAGTTTGAAGCTCGTCACAGTCATCCCTTCCCAGATCCTACTCGGAATACCACAAACAAGGTTTAGACTTTTCGGATCTCAGGAATGGCCGCCAATAATTCTAGCCTATACCACAAAGGTTCCAATCTTAGATTAGAAACCCAAGAGATATGCATTCAAGCTTGTTTGCATGTAGAACGGAAGTGGTTGTCAGTCACGTGTTCATAGGTGAGAATGCTGATGAGTGTCACAGATCATCACATTCATCAAGTTGAAGAACAAATGAATATCTTGGAGAAGAAATAGACTTGAGTTGAATAGAAAAACAATAGTACTTGTATTAATTCATGAAGAACAGCAGAGCTCCACACCTTAATCTATGGTGTTTAGAAACTCCACCGTTGAAAATACATAAGAACAAGGTCTAGGCATGGCCGTGAGGCCAACCCCAAACGTGAAAAGGTCTATCAAAGTCTGAGTAAAGGATAGATAGTATATGCAAATACAATAGCAAAAGGTCCTATTTATAGAGAACTAGTAGCCTAGGGTTTACAGAAATCAGTAATTAATGCAGAAATCTTCTTCCGGGCCCACTTGGTGTGTGCTTGGGCTGAGCATTGAAGCTTTCATGTGTAAAGACTTTTCTTGGAGTTAAACGCCAGCTTTTGTGCCAGTTTGGGCGTTTAACTCCAGCTTTTGTGCCAGTTTTGGAGTTAAACGCCAGAATTCTTGAGCTGACTTGGAACACCTGTTTGGGCCATCAAATCTCAGACAAAGTATGAACTATTATATATTTCTGGAAAGCCCAGAATGTCTACTTTCCAACGCAATTGAGAACGCACCAATTGGGCTTCTGTAGCTCCAGAAAATCCACTTTGAGTGCAGGGAGGTCAGAATCCAACAGCATCTGCAGTCCTTTTTCAGCCTCTGAATAAGATTTTTGCTCAGGTCCCTCAATTTCAGCCAAAAAATACCTGAAATTATAGAAAAACATACAAACTCATAGTAAAGTCTAGAAATACGATTTTTATTTAAAAACTAATAAAAATATAATAAAAACTAACTAAAATGTACTGAAAACATACTAAAAACAATGCCAAAAAGCGTATATATTATCCGCTCATCACAACACCAAACTTAAATTGTTGCTTGTCCCCAAACAACTGAAAATCAAATAGGATAAAAAGAAGAGAATATACAGTGAATTCCAAAAATATCTATGAAGATCAGTATTAATTAGATGAGCGGGGCTTTTGCCTTTTTACTTCTGAACAGTTTTGGCATCTCACTTTATCCCTTGAAGTTCAGAATGATTGGCATCTATAGGAACTCAGAATCCATATAGTGTTACTGACTCTCCTAGTTAAGTATGTTGATTCTTGAACACAGCTACTTTATGAGTCTTCGCCGTGGCCCTAAGCACTTTGTATTCCAGTATTACCACCGGATACATAAATGCCACAGACACATAACTGGGTGAACCTTTTCAGATTGTGACTCAGCTTTGCTAGAGTCCCCAATTAGAGGTGTCCAGGGTTCTTAAGCACACACTTTTTTTTTTTGCATTGGACCTCGACTTTAACCGCTCAGTCTCAAGTTTTCACTTGACACCTTCACGCCACAAGCACATGGTTAGGGACAGCTTGGTTTAGCCGCTTAGGCCAAGATTTTATTCCTGTGGGCCCTCCTATCCACTGATTCTCAAAGCCTTAGATCCTTTTTATCACCCTTGTCTTTTGGTTTAAAGGGGTATTGGCTTTTTCTGCTTGCTTTTCTTTTTCTTTCTTTTTCTTTTCTCTTGTTTTTTTCTTTTTTTTCGCCTCTTTTTTTTTTCTTTTTTTCTTTTTTTTTTTGCAAGCTTTTCACTGCTTTTTCTTGCTTCAAGAATCAATTTTATGATTTTTCAGATCATCAGATAACATTTCTCCTTTTCCTTTCATTCTTTCAAGAGCCAACAATTTTAACATTCATAAACAATCAAATTAAAAAATATGCACTGTTCAAGCATTCATTCAGAAAACAATAGTATTGCCACCACATCAAAATAATTAAACTGTTTTAAAATTCAAAATTCATGTACTTTTTTTTCTTTTTTAATTAAAAACATTTTTCATTTAAGAAAGGTGATGGATTCATTTTCATAGCTTTAAGGCATAGACACTAAGACACTAATGATCATGACACAAACATAGATAAACATAAGCATGAAAATTCGAAAAACAGAAAATAAGGAACAAGGAAATCAAAGAACGGGTCCACCTTAGTGATGGCGGCTTGTTCTTCCTCTTGAAGATCTTATGGAGTGCTTGAGCTCCTCAATGTCTCTTCCTTGCCTTTTTTGCTCCTCTCTCATGGTTCTTTGATCTTCCCTAATTTCATGGAGGAGGATGGAATGATCTTGGTGCTCCACCCTTAGTTGTCCCATGTTGGAACTTAATTCTCCTAGGAAGGTGTTGATTTGCTCCCAATAGTTTTGTGGAGTAAGATGCATCCCTTAAGGCATCTCAGGGATTTCATGATGAGAAATTTCCTCATGCTCTTGATGAGGTTCTCTTGTTTTCTCCATCCTTTTCTTAGTGATGGGTTTGTCCTCATCAATGAGAATGTCTCCCTCTATGTCAATTCCAACCGAATTGCAAAGGTGACAAATGAGATGAGGGAAGGCTAACCTTGCCAAAGGAGAGGACTTGTCGGCCACCTTGTAGAGTTCTTGGGATATAACCTCATGAACTTCTACTTCCTCTCCAATCATGATGCTATGTATCATGATAGCCCGGTCTATAGTAGCTTCGGACCGGTTGCTAGTAGGAATGATTGAGCGTTGGATGAACTCCAACCATCCCCTAGCCACGGGCTTGAGGTCATGCCTTCTTAGTTGAACTGGCTTCCCTCTTGAATCTCTCTTCCATTGAGCGCCCTCTTCACATATGTCCATGAGGACCTGGTCTAACCTTTGATCAAAGTTGACCCTTCTAGTGTATGGGTGTGCATCTCCTTGCACCATAGGCAAGTTGAATGCCAACCTTACATTTTCCGGACTAAAATCTAAGTAATTCCCCCAAACTATTGTAAGCCAATTCATGGGGTCCGGGTTCACACTTTGATCATGGTTCTTGGTGATCCATGCATTGGCATAGAACTCTTGAACCATTAAGATTCCGATTTGTTGAATGGGGTTGGTGAGAACTTCCCAACCTCTTCTTCGGATCTCATGTCGGATCTCCGGATATTTGCCCTTTTTGAGCTTAAAAGGGACCTCGGGGATCACCTTCTTCTTGGCTACAACTTCATAGAAGTGGTCTTGATGCACCCTTGAGAGGAATCTCTCCATCTCCCATGACTCGGAGGTGGAAGCTTTTGCCTTCCCTTTCCTCTTTCTAGAGTTTTCTCTGGCCTTTGGTGCCATAAATGGTTATGGAAAAACAAAAAGCTTTAGCTTTTACCACACCAAACTTAGAAGGTTGCTCGTCCTCGAGCAAAAGAAGAAAGAAGAGAGTAGAAGAAGAAGAAATAGAGGAGATAGAGTGGGCTTTGTGTTTCGGCCAAGGGGGAGAAGTGGTATTTACGTTGTGTGAAAATGAAGGAGTGAAGATGGGTTTATATAGGAGTGAGAGGGGTGTGTGGTTCGGCCATTATGGGTGGGTTTGGGAGGGAAAGTGGTTTGAATTTAGATGGTGAGGTACGTGGGGTTTTATGAAGGATGGATGTGAGTAGTGAAGAGAATGGTGGGATTTGATAGGTGAGGGATTTTTGGGGAAGAGGTATTGAGGTGATTGGTGAATGGGTGAAGAAGAGAGAGAGTAGTGGGGTAGGTGGGGATCTTGTGGGGTCCACAGATCCTGAGGTGTCAAGGATATCTCATCCCTGCACCAAGTGGCGTGCAAAATGCCTCTTTCTGCCAATCCTGGCGTTAAACGCCAGGCTGCTGCCCATTTCTGGCGTTTAACGCCAGCTTCTTGCCCATTCCTGGCATTAAACGCCAGTCTGGTGCCCTTTTCTGGCGTTAAACGTCCAGAATGGTGCCAGACTGGGTGTTTAACGCCCATTCTGCTACCTTTACTGGCGTTTAAACGCCAGTAACTATCTCCTCCAGGGTGTTCTATTTTTCATTCTATTTTTCACTTTGTTTTTGCTTTTTCAATTATTTTTGTGACTTCACATGATCATCAACCTACAAAAAACATAAAATAACAATAGAAAATAGAAAATTATCATAGAATAGTAACGATTGGGTTGCCTCCCAACAAGCGCTTCTTTAATGTCAATAGCTTGACAGTTGGCTCTCATGGAGCCTCACAGATGTTCAGAGCAATGTTGGAACCTCCCAACACCAAACCTAGAGTTTGAATGTGGGGGTTCAACACCAAACTTAGAGTTTGGTTGTGGCCTCCCAACACCAAACTTAGAGTTTGACTGTGGGGGCTCTGTTTGACTCTGTATTGAGAGAAGCTCTTCATGCTTCCTCTCCATGGTTAAAGAGGGATATCCTTGAGCTTTAAACACAAGGGAGTCTTCATTCACTTGAATGATCAATTCTCCTCTGTCAACATCAATCACAGTCTTTGCTGTGGCTAGGAAGGGTCTGCCAAGGATGATGGATTCATCCATACACTTCCCATTTTCTAGGATTATGAAATCAGCAGGGATGTAATGGTCTTCAACCTTTACCAAGACATCCTCTACAAGTCCATAAGCCTATTTCTTTGAATTGTCTGCCATCTCCAGTGAGATTCTTGCAGCTTGTACCTCAATGATCCCTAGCTTCTCCATTACAGAGAGAGGCATAAGGTTTATGCTTGACCCTAGGTCACACAGAGCCTTCTCAAAGGTCATGGTGCCTATGGTACAAGGGATTGAGAACTTTCCAGGGTCCTGTCTCTTCAGAGGTAATCTCTGCCTAGTCAAGTCATTTAGTTCTTTGATGAGCAATGGAGGTTCATCCTCCCAAGTCTCATTACCAAATAACCTGGCTTTTAGCTTCATGATTGCTCCAAGGTACTTAGCAACTTGCTCTTCAGTAACATCTTCATCCTCTTCAGAAGAAGAATACTCATCAGAGCTCATGAATGGCAGAAGTAAATTCAATGAAATCTCTATGGTCTCAGTGTGAGCCTCAGATTCCCATGGTTCCTCATTAGGGAACTCCTTGGAGGTCAGTGGGCATCCATTGAGGTCTTCCTTAGTGGGAATCACTGCCTCTTCCTCCTCTCCATGTTCGGCCATGTGAGATGTGGTTATGGCCTTGCACTCTCTTTTTGGATTTTCTTCTGTATTGCTTGGGAGAGTACTAGGAGGGAGTTCAGTAATTTTCTTACTCAGCTGACCCAATTGTGCCTCTAAATTTCTAATGGAGGACCTTGTTTCAGTCATGAAACTTTGAGTGGTTTTGATTAGATCAGAGATAATGGTTGCTAAGTCAGAAGGGCTCTGCTTAGAATTCTCTGTCTGTTGCTGAGAAGATGATGGAAAAGGCTTGCCATTGCTAGACCTGTTTCTTCCACCATTGTTGTTGCTGAAACCTTGTTGAGGTCTCTGTTGATCCTTCCATGAGAGATTTGGATGATTTCTTCATGAAGGATTATAGGTGTTTCCATAGGGTTCTCCCATGTAATTCACCTCTTCCATTGCTGGGTTCTCAGGATCATAAGCTTCTTCTTCAGAGGAAGCTTCCTTAGTACTACCTGTTGCTGCTTGCATTCCAGACAGACTCTGAGAAATCATATTGACTTGTTGAGTCAATATTTTATTCTGAGCCAATATGGCATTCAGAGTATCAATCTCAAGAACTCCTTTCTTTTGATTTGTCCCATTATTCACAGGATTTCTTTCAAAAGTGTACATGAATTGGTTATTTGCAACCATTTCAATGAGTTCCTGAGCTTCTGCAGGCGTCTTCTTCAGATGAAGAGATCCTCCAGCAGAGCTATCCAATGACATCATGGATAGTTCAGACAGACCATCATAGAAGATTCCTATGATGCTCCATTCTGAAAGCATGTCAGAATGGCACCTTCTGATCAATTGCTTGTATCTCTCCCAAGCTTCATAGAGGGACTCACCATCCTTCTGTCTAAAAGTTTGGACTTCCACTCTAAGCTTACTCAATTTTTGAGGTGGAAAGAACTTTGCCAAGAAGGCATTGACTAGCTTTTCCCAGGAGTTCAGGCTTTCTTTAGGTTGTGAATCCAACCATGTTCTAGCTCTGTCTCTTACAGCAAAAGGAAAGAGCATAAGTTTGTAGACTTCAGGGTCAACCCCATTGGTCTTGACAGTGTCACATATTTGCAAGAACTCAGCTAAAAACTGATGAGGATCTTCCAATGGAAGTCCATGAAACTTGGAATTCTGTTGCATTAGAGAAACTAATTGAGGCTTAAGCTCAAAGTTGTTTGCTCCAATGGCAGGGATAGAGATGCTTCTCCCATAGAAATCAGGAGTAGGTGTAGTAAAGTCACCAAGAACCTTCCTTGCATTGTTGGCATTGTTGTTGTTTTTGGCTGCCATGGTTTCTTCTTCTTTGAAGAGCTCTGTTAGGCCCTCTAGAGAGAGTTGTGTTTTGGTTTCTCTTAGCTTTCTCTTCAAGGTCCTTTCAGGTTCAGGATCAGCTTTAACAAGAACGCTTTTATCTTTGCTCCTGCTCATATGAAAGAGAAGAGAACAAGAAAGTATGGAATCCTCTATGTCACAGTATAGAGATTCCTTGAGGTGTCAGAGGAAAAGAAGAATAGAAGGAGGAGGTGGAGAAGAGGGAATTCGAACTTATCAAGAGGAACAAAGTTCGAATTGCACCTTGATGAGGAGTCTTAGTCCCTTAAATAGAAAGATGTGAGAAGAGGGGAAGAAATTTTCGAAATTAAAGTAAGAGATTTTGAAAATTTGGTAATTGGTTTTCGAAAACTAAGATTGAGAAAGAAATCAAGTGATTTTTGAAAAAGATTTTGAAATCAGAAATTAAAAAGATATGATTGAAAATTAATTTTGAAAAAGATGTGATTGAAAAGATATGATTGAAAAGATATAATTGAAAATCAATTTAAAAAGAGAAAGTTTTAAAATTAAAGTTGATTACTTGACTAACAAGAAGGTAAAAGATATGATTCTAAAATTTAAAATTTGATCCTTTCTTAATAGGCAAGTAACAACTTGAAAATTTTGAAGTAAATCTTTAATTGAAGCAAGGATTTTCGAAAATAGTAAAAATAAATATAAAATGGAAAGAAATTGATTTTGAAAGAGATATGATTGAAAAGATATGATTTGAAAAAGATTTGATTTTGAAAAATTATGAAAACTTGAAAAAAATGTGAATTAAAAACAAAATCTTCCCTCTAGTGTCATCCTGGCGTTAAACGCCCAGAATGGTGCCCATTCTGGCGTTTAACGCCCAAATCTCTACCTTTTTGGGCGTTAAACGCCCAGCCAGGTACCCTGGCTGGCGTTTAAACGCCAGTTTTCCTTCTTCACTGGGCGTTTTGAACGCCCAGCTTTTTCTGTTTGATTCCTCTGCTGAATGTTCTGAATCTTCAATTCTCTGTATTATTGACTTCAAAAGACATAGTTTTAAAAATATTTTTGAATTTTTGATGATGGGAATCAATAAAAAATGCAACTAAGATCAAATAAACAATGCATGCAAGACACCAAACTTAAAAGTTTGTATACTAAGGACTATAACAATGTAAAAATGCATGTAAGAAACAACAAAACATACAAAATAAGAGAATTTGAAGATCAGAGCAATAAAATCATCAAGAACAACTTGAAGATCAATGAAGAACAATATGTATAAATTTTCAAAATTTAGAAGGATAAAGATATGCAATTGACACCAAACTTAAAATTAGACAATAGACTCAAACAAGAAACATAAAATATTTTTGGTTTTATGATTTTAAAATTTTTTTTGTATTTTTTTTCGAAAATTATATAGAAAAGAAAATAAAGAGAATCAAAACTTTTAATAAGAATTCCAAGAATCATGTAATGTTAGTCTAAAGCTTCAGTCTAAAAAGATTAGACATGTTTGGCCAGATTAGACATGGCTAGCCAAACTTCAGCAGGACATTACATTCAATAGCCAAATTGATGAGAATCAATCAGCTTTTATGATGGTGGGAACATCACCTTGAAACTCTAGAATTCATTCCTAAAAATTCTGAAAAAAAATACCTAATCTAAGCAACAAGATGAACCTTCAGTTGTCCAAATTCGAACAATCCCCGGCAACGGCGCCAAAAACTTGGTGCGGTTGCTGGACCAAACTTGGCACTGTTGTTGCCGGAAACAAATGCGAAATTGTTGTTCGTTCATTCGTTCCTTCCCCGGCAACGGCGCCAAAAACTTGGTGCACGAAATTGTGATCATCAACAATGGCGCCAAAGGACTTGGAGCTCTTAAACTTGAATCACACTTTGTCACAATTCCACACAACTAACTAGCAAGTGCACTGGGTCCTCCAAGTAATAAACCTTACGTGAGTAAGGGTCGATCCCACGGAGATTGTCGGCTTGAAGCAAGCTATGGTCATCTTGTAAATCTCAGTCAGGTGGATTCAAATGGTTATGGAGTTTAAGGTGATGAAAATAAACATAAAATAAAGATAGAGATACTTATGTAATTCATTGGTGGATTTCAGATAAGCGTATGAAGATGCATTGTTCTCCTTGAACCTCTGCTTTCCTATTGCCTTCTTCCAATCATTCATACTCCTTTCCATGGCAAGCTTTATGTTGGGCATCACCGTTGTCAATGGCTACATCCCGTCCTCTCAGTGAAAATGGTCCTGATGCTCTGTCACAACATCGGCTAATCTGCTGTCGGTTCTCGATCATGTCGGAATAGGATCCATTGATCCTTTTGCGTCTGTCACACGCCCCACAATCGCGAGTTTGAAGCTCGTCACAGTCATCCCTTTCCAGATACTACTCGGAATACCACAGACAAGGTTTAGACTTTCCGGATCTCAGGAATGGCTACCAATAATTCTAGCCTATACCACAAAGGTTCCAATCTTAGATTAGAAACCCAAGAGATATGCATTCAAGCTTGTTTGCATGTAGAACAGAAGTGGTTGTCAGTCACGCATTCATAGGTGAGAATGATGATGAGTGTCACGGATCATCACATTCATCAAGTTGAAGAACGAATGAATATCTTGGAGAAGAAATAGACTTGAGTTGAATAGAAAAACAATAGTACTTGTATTAATTCATGAAGAACAGCAGAGCTCCACACCTTAATCTATGGTGTGTAGAAACTCCACCATTGAAAATACATAAGAACAAGGTCTAGGCATGGCCATGAGGCCAGCCCCAAACATGAAAAGGTCTATTAAAGTCTGAGTAAAGGATAGATAGTATATCTAAATACAATAGCAAAAGGTCCTATTTATAGAGAACTAGTAGCCTAGGGTTTACAGAAATCAGTAATTAATGCAGAAATCCTCTTCCGGGCTCACTTGGTGTGTGCTTGGGCTGAGCATTGAAGCTTTCATGTGTAGAGACTTTTCTTGGAGTTAAACACCAGCTTTTGTGCCAGTTTGGGCGTTTAACTCCAGCTTTTGTGCCAGTTCCGGCGTTAAACGCCAGAATTCTTGAGCTGATTTGGAACGCCTGTTTGGGCCATCAAATCTCGGGCAAAGTATGGACTATTATATATTGCTCGAAAGCCCAGGATGTCTACTTTCCAACTCAATTAAGAGCGTGCCAATTGGGCTTCTGTAGCTCCAAAAAATCCACTTCGAGTGCAGGGAGGTCAGAATCCAATAGCATCTGCAGTCCTTTTTCAGCCTCTGAATCAGATTTTTGCTCAGGTCCCTCAATTTCAGCCAGAAAATACCTGAAATCACAGAAAAACATACAAACTCATAGTAAAGTCCAGAAGAGTGATTTTTATTTAAAAACTAATAAAAATATAATAAAAACTAACTAAAATATACTAAAAACATACTAAAAACAATGCCAAAAAGCGTATAAATTATCCGCTCATCAAACCTCCACTTCGTTTCCCTGCATAATACAATGGATCATGACTGCTCTTTTGAGGGTAACCTCAGAGCAGTTACTGGTGGGCAATATGGAACGCCCAATGAAGTCCAGCCAGCCTCTGGCGACTGGTTTGAGATCCCCTCTCTTGAGTTGATTTGAGACACCCTTTGTGTTGGTTGTCCACTTGGTTCCAGGGATGCATATATCCTTCAGAATTTGGTCCAAGCGCTTATCTGATCTCAGCATTCTCTTACTGAAGGAATCCGGATCATCTTGTAGTTGCTGCAGCTTGAAGATCTCTCTTATTTTGTCAATGTGGAAGTAAATAGCTTTCCCTCTGACCATAGTTTTAAAGGTGTAAAAGGCGATTCCGGCCCTTCTCTGCCTATCTGTTTGTCACATATTTGCGTAGAATTCCTGAACCATGTTTCTTCCCACCTTTATCTCAGGATTAGCTAGGATTTCCCAGCCCCTGTTTTGAATTTGCTATTGGATCTCCGGATGTTCGTCTTCTTTCAGATTGAATTTAACTTCCGGGATCACTGATCTTAGACCCATTATTCTGTAGTAATGGTCTGAATGTTCTTTTGTTAAGAATTTCTCCTGATTCCAATATGGTTTTGGAATATTCTCTTTCTTTCCTCTTTAAGTGGTTTGTTTTCCTCTAGGAGCCATGATCTCAATGAGTCTTAGCTTAGTGATCATGTAAAATACAACACACCAAACTTAGAGGTTTGCTTGTCCTCAAGCAAAAGAAAAGAAAGGAGAAGAATAGAAGAATAGGCAAGTTCAAATTGTGGAGGAGAGGGGAGGCCGAGTTTGGATTTATAAAGGAGGGGGTGGGTTTGAAAATTTTGAAAAAGATATGATTTGTAAAAAGATAATTATGATATGCAAAAGATGAAATTTTAAATTTGAAAAGATAATAGGGGGATTTGAAAAAGATAGATTAAATTTCGAAAAGATAATATAATAGTTTGAAAAGATTTGAAAAGAATTTAGAAAGATAGATGAGTTTTTGAAAAAGATTTTAAACGGAATTAAGAGATATATGGATTCTGAAAAAGATTTTAAGAGGGGTTTAAGAAAAATGAAGAAATATTTTTAGGATAAAGATTTTTTTGAATTTGAAATTGAAAGATGAGATTTTGTAACATGTTTATACAAGAAATTGTGGATGAAATTATGAAGATTTAAAAAAATAGATTTGGAAAACAAAACTTCCTTCTCTCCACAATCCTGGCGTTAAACGCCCAACTCCTGCATGTTTTGGGCGTTTAACGCCCCTTTGTAGCCTCTTTTGGGCGTTTAACGCCCAGCTGTTGCTTCTGGCTGGCGTTAAATGCCAGAATCCTTTGTCACTAGGTGTTTTTCTGAACGCCCAGGATGCTGTAAGTGTGGCGTTAAATGCCCAGAAAGGTATCATTACTGGCATTAAACACCCAGTAGATGCTTCTTTTGGGCGTTTAATGCCCAAATATACCTCTTACTGGCGTTTTCTTGCCAGTGAGCTCCTTCTCCCTGTTTTGTACTCTGAATCCTTCTGTAACCCTGTGAACTTATGCAATTGATTCTTTACCTTGAAGATTATTTATATTAAACTCGTATAATTATTATTTAAATCAAAATAGGCTTTGCTAATGGCTGGGTTACCTCCCAGCAAGCGCTTCTTTATTGTCTTTAGTTGGACCTTGCTGAGTTTTAATCTAGCCTCAGCTTTGGGCACTCTTGCTCAACATTGCCTTCAAGATATTGCTTGATTCTCTGTCCATTATTAGAATCAATGTCTTGAAGCTCGACATAGCCATATGGTGATACACTTGTAATCACATATGGTCCCTCCACCGGGATTTCAGTTTCCCGGGGAATAGCCTGAGCCTAGAGTTAAATAGCAGAACCTTATGTCCTGGTTCAAAGACTCTAGATGACAGGTTTCTGTCATGCCACCTTTTTTCTTTCTCTTTGTAAAGCTTGGCATTTTCGAAAGCAGTGAGTCTGAATTCCTCTAGCTCATTCAGCTGGAGCAATCTTTTTTCTCCAGCTAATTTAGCATCAAAGTTTAGGAATCTGGTTGCCCAGTAGGCCTTATGCTCCAGTGCCACTGGCAGATGACAGGCCTTACCATACACAAGCTGGTATGGAGAGGTCCCTATAGGAGTCTTGAATGTTGTTCTGTATGCCCACAGAGCGTCATCCAAGCTTCTTGTCCAATCCTTTCTACAGGTACTTACAATCCATTCCAGGATTCTTTTTATTTCTCTATTAGAGACTTCAGCTTGTCCATTTGTCTATGGATGATACGGAGTTACCACCTTGTGGCTAATTTCATATCGGACCATAGCAGAGTAAAGCTGTTTGTTGCAGAAGTGGGTGCCCCCATCACTGATTAGTGCTCTAGGGACACCAAACCTGCTGAAGATATGCTTCTGGAGGAACTTCAGCACTGTCTTAGTATCATTGGTGGGTGTTGCGATGACCTCTACCCATTTGGATACATAGTCGACTGCCACCAGAATATAAGTGTTTGAGTATGATGGTGGGAAAGGTCCCATGAAGTCAATACCCCAAACGTCAAACAACTCAATCTCTAAGATCCCTTGCTGAGGCATGGCGTAACTGTGAGGCAGATTACCAGCTCTCTGGTAGCTGTCACAGTTAAGCACAAACTCTCGGGAGTCTTTATAGAGAGTGGGCCAGTAGAAGCCACATTGGAGGACTTTTGTGGCTGTTCACTCACCTCCGAAATGTCCTCTATATTGTGATCCATGACAATGCCATAGGATCTTCTGTGCTTCTTCTCTAGGTACACACCTACGGATTATTCCGTCTGCACATCTCTTAAAGAGATATGGTTCATCCCATAGGTAGTACTTTGCATCAGTAATTAATTTTTTCTTTTGTTTCTTGCTGTACTCCTTGGGTATGAATCTTGCAGCTTTATAGTTTGCAATGTCTGCAAACCATGGTGTTTCCTGGATGGCAAACAGTTGCTCATCCGGAAAGGTTTCAGAGATCTCAATAGAGGAAAAGGACGTCCCTTCTACTGGCTCTATCCGGGACAGATGATCAGCCACTTGGTTCTCTGTCCCTTTTCTGTCTCTTATTTCTATATCAAACTCTTGCAGAAGCAACACCCATCTTATGAGCCTGGGTTTTGAATCCTGCATTGTGAGTAGATATTTAAGAGCAGCATGGTCAGTGTACACAATCACTTTTGATCCTACTAAGTATGATCTAAACTTGTCAATGGCATAAACCACTGCAAGCAATTCTTTTTCTGTGGTTGTGTAATTTTTCTGGGCATCATTTAAAACACGGCTAGCATAATAAATGACATGCAGAAGCTTGTTATGCCTCTGTCCCAGTATTGCACCAATGGCATGGTCACTGGCATCACACATTAGTTCAAATGGTAATGTCCAGTCTGGTGCAGAAATAACTGGTGTTGTGACCAGCTTAGCTTTTAGAGTTTCAAACGAC
Source organism: Arachis ipaensis (assembly GCF_000816755.2). NCBI lineage: Eukaryota > Viridiplantae > Streptophyta > Magnoliopsida > Fabales > Fabaceae > Arachis > Arachis ipaensis. Next base: position 107,347,979 of record NC_029789.2, read on the forward strand.
TGCAGACACTCTGTGTCAAACACAAATGGCGTGTCAGCAGCTAGCAGATTGCTCAGAGGTTTTGTAATATTTGAAAAATCCTTTATAAACCTCCTATAGAATCCTGCATGCCCCAGAAAGCTTCTGATTGCCTTAACATTGGTAGGTGGTGGTAATTTTTCAATTACTTCCACTTTAGCTTGATCCACCTCTATTCCCTTGTTTGAAATTTTATGCCCAAGGACAATTCCTTCAGTCACCATAAAGTGACATTTTTCCCAGTTTAAAACTAGGTTAGTCTCTTGGCATCTTTTCAGAACAAGTGCTAAATGGTCAAGGCAGGAGCTAAATGAATCTCCAAATATTGAAAAGTCATCCATGAAGACTTCCAAAAATTTCTCTACCATATCAGAGAAGATAGAGAGCATGCATCTCTGAAAGGTTGCAGGTGCATTGCACAGACCAAAAGGCATCCTTCTGTAGGCAAACACTCCAGAAGGACATGTGAATGCTGTTTTCTCTTGGTCTTGAGGATCTTCTGCAATTTGGTTATAACCTGAATAACCATCCAAAAAGCAGTAGTATTCATGACCTGCTAGTCTTTCTAGCATCTGGTCTATGAATGGTAAAGGAAAGTGATCCTTCTTGGTGGCTGTATTGAGCCTTCTATAATCAATAGACATACGCCACCCTATAACTGTTCTTGTAGGAACCAGTTTATTTTTTTCATTATGAACCACTGTCATGCCTCCCTTCTTGGGGACAACTTGGACAGGGCTCACCTAGGGGCTATCAGAGATGGGATAAATAATCCCAGCCTCCAGTAACTTGGTGACCTCTTTCTGCACTACCTCCTTCATGGCTGGATTTAGTTGCCTCTGTGGTTGAACCACTGGCTTAGCATTGTCCTCCAATAGGATCTTGTGCATGCATCTTGCTGGGCTAATGCCCTTAAGATCACGTATGGACCACCCAAGAGCTGTCTTGTGTGTCCTTAGCACTTGAAGTAGTACTTTCTCTTCCTGTGGATTTAAAGCAGAGCTTATGATCACTGGAAAAGTGTCACCTTCTCCCAGAAATGCGTATTTCAGGGATGATGGTAGTGGTTTGAGCTCGGGTTTAGGAGGTTTCTCCTCTTCTTGAGAAAATTTCAGAGGCTCTTTTATTTCCTCTGATTCTTCCAGATCAGGCTGGACATCTTTAAAGATATCTTCTAGCTCTAATTCGAGACTCTTAGCCATGTTGATCTCCTCTACCAAGGAGTCAATAATATCAACACGCATGCAGTCTTTTAATATGTCTAGATGCTTCATTGCCTCAATAGCATTCAGCTTGAACTCGTCCTCATTGACTCTTAAGGTCACCTCCCCTTTTTGGACATCAATGAGGGTTCGTCCAGTTGCTAGGAAGGATCTTCCTAGAATGAGAGTTGCACTTTTGTGCTCCTCCATCTCCAGCACTACAAAGTCAGTGGGAAAGGCAAATGGCCCAACCTTGACAATCATGTCCTCAATTATGCCAGATGGATATTTAATGGTGCCATCAGCAAGTTAAAGACTTATCCGGGTTGGTTTGACCTCTTCAGCCAAGCTAAGCTTTCTGATAGTAGATGCATGGATTAGATTGATACTTGCCCCAAGGTTGCATAGAGCTATCTTGGTACAAGTACCCTCTAGTGTGCATGGTATCATAAAGCTTCCGGGATCCTTAAGCTTCTTTGGTAAGGTTGTTAGGATGACTGCACTGCACTCTTCAGTGAGAAAAACTTTTTCTATTTCTCTCCAATCCTTCTTATGACTTAAGATCTCTTTCATGAACTTAGCATAAGAGGGTATTTGCTCAAGTGCCTCTGCAAACGGAATCTTTATTTCAAGAGTCATGAGATAGTCTGCAAAGCGAGCAAATTGTTTATCCTGTTCCGCTTGGCGGAGTTTCTGAGGATAAGGTATTTTGGCTTTATATTCTTCAACCTTAGTTGCTGTAGGTTTGTTTCCTACAGAGGCAGGTTGAGAAGCCTTCTTGAGGGAGTTAGTATCAGCACTTGCAGGTGTCTGATCCCTCACAGGCATTTGAATGCCAGAACTGGATATGGATTGGGCATTTAACGCCAGATTCCTACCTTTTTCTAGCATTTGAACGCCAGAACTAGATGTGGAATTGGATTTTAACGCCAATTTTTCACCTGTTTTTGGCGTTTGATCGCCAGACATATTCCTCTCTAGGCTCTTACTGTCCTTAGAGGGATTTTGGGTAGTAGGTTTCTCATCCTCTGTCAGCTGTTCTTTTCTTGGCTTTCCGCTGCTTTGAGTTGGAGTATTTGACGTTTTTCCACTTCTTAATTCAACTGCTTAGCACTCCTCTGTTATCTATTTTGATAACTGATATTTTGTCTGATTTAATTGTGATTCCATATCCTTGTTAGCAATTTTGGTTTCTTATAGCATCTCCTTAAATTCTGCTAACTGCCTTGTTATGGAAGATAGTTGCTGATTGAGTTCAGCAACTTGTTCCTGAGGACTAATGTCAGTTGATACTGCCTTAGCTTCTTCTTTCATGGAGGACTCATTACTTATGTACAGATGCTGATTTCTAGCAACTATATCAATAAGCTCTTGAGTCTCTTCAACAGTCTTTCTCATGTGTATAGATCCACCAGCTGAGTGGTCTAAAGATGTCTGAGCTTTTTCTGTAAGCCCATAGTAGAAGATGTTTAATTGTACCCACTCTGAAAACATTTCAGAGGGGCATTTCCTTAGCATCCCTCTGTACCTCTCCCAGGCATTATAAAGGGATTCTTCATCCTCTTGTTTAAAGCCTTGGATGTCCAGCCTTAGCTGTGTCATCCTTTTTGGAGGGAATATTGATTCAGGAATTTGTCTGATAACTGTTTCCATGTTCTTATGCTTGCTGTGGGTTGGTTATTTAACCACCTCTTAGCTTGATCTTTTATAGCAAATGGAAATAGTAACAGCCTGTATACATCCTGATCTACCTCTTTGTCACGCACTGTGTCAGCAATTTGTAAGAACTGCGCTAGAAACTCAGTAGGTTCTTCCTGTGGAAGACCATAATACTGGCAATTTCGCTGCACCATGACAATGAGTTGAGGATTTAGCTCAAAACT
>NC_029789.2:107351140-107352182 GCF_000816755.2 Arachis ipaensis
ATTTGAAAAACTTTAGATATGATTTTTGAAAAAGATTTTGAATTTTGAAATTTTAAAACTAAAATAGGAAAAAAAATAAAAATTTTAAAATAAAAATTTGAATTTTTGAATGAGATTTTCAAAAATTCAATTAGTTAGAGAGAAAACATATTTTTGAAATTAATGAGGTAAGAGAAAAAATAGTAAAAATGACACCAAACTTAAATTTTTAGATCAAAACAAAGGAAACAAACAGGAACACTTTGAATATCACTTTTGAAAAATTTTTAAGAAAACAGAAACACAGAGGATACCAAACTTAAAATACGAAACTAAACTCAAACAGAAAAACTCAATTATTAGTTTATAAAAATTTTCGAAAAAATTTGAAAAGAAAAATAAGGATTTAAAAATAGTTTCAATAAAAAACAAGAATAGAAGACTCTAAACTAAAAAGAAAAATTTTTTTCCTAATCTAAGCAACAAAATAAACCGTCAGTTGTCCAAACTTGAACAATCCCTGGCAACAGCACCAAAAACTTGGTGCACAAATTGTAAATCACACTTTTCACAACTCGTACCACTAACCAGCACGTGCACTGGGTCGTCCAAGTAATACCTTACGTGAGTAAGGGTCGATCCTACGGAGATTGTTGGCTTGAAGCAAGCTATGGTTATTTTCACTACAAGAAAAACACCCATTCAGGTACACTTAAAAAGTGTAGCCAAAAGTGAAAAAAAATGATGCCTTAGGCTACGGCTACGCTTTTTGGGGTGATTCCTATTCGGCCGTTGCCTATTCTCAAAGGCTACACTTTTCTGCACCAAGGGCTACGCTTTTGGCGTTTGGGAATAGGCTACGCTTTTCAAGTGATGCTGTCCAGGACCAAAGGCTACGCTTTTCAGCTTTCGTTCTTCAGAATAGGCTACGCTTTTCAACCCTACTGCATCACTTGTAAAGCGTAACCACATTGTATACCATATCTACTTTTTATAAGCGTAGCCTTAGATCCCTCTTTTTTTTGTATACTATAGCTACTGTATATAAGTGTAGCCTTAGGTC
>NC_029789.2:107352211-107364637 GCF_000816755.2 Arachis ipaensis
TATCTAATAATTATTAATACAACATAATAGTTAATATGATTACATGTATAAATGAATTGAATATTAAAAAATAAAAATAAATACATAATTATACTAAATAATTTCTTTATATAATAAAAATTGTCTCTAACCAAAATATATTTATAACATTGATCCAAAAGTACTAGAATGAAGTTAAGTGTAAAAATTCATACAACTTAAACTAAAGTAAGCATAGCCATATCAAAACCATAATATCACTTAGCCAATAAAAGTATCTTCTAATAAAAATCATTAGTCAACCATACATGTAAAGATTCTAAATAGCACTCTATCTTAGCCAATAAACCACAATAATAGTCAGCTTAATCTTCATTGCTTAATCCATGTTCTATATCCCTTAACAAATTCATCGGCTACTAAATGGTCGAATACCACATCTCTTCTATACCAATTAATGTTACAATACCTCTTACAAGGACATTGAATTTGTCGTCCGTCCGGTTCTCCCTCGGAGTATGCAAAGTCTAAAAAACTAATAACACTATTGATATACTCTTCGTTATACCTCGGTAGATCCATCCAATCCTTTGGCATATCACAAAACCTAATCGATAATTATTAAATTTTTTATGCGAAAAATTTATAAGGGGTCGCAAAGTGAAGATTAGAAGAATAGAGGAGGCAGGGTGTTATTCACTACAAAGGGAATGGGCAATGAAAAGGACATTCAAAGACTTGTTACTAGGTTGGAAAATAGTTCCTAGTCTTAGAAGTAATTCTCTAGAAACCCATTGAGGTAAAACAAATAAAGAGAAACATAGAATTTATAGTACAAATATAATAAGTTAAATTGCAACTTCAAAACTAACAAATCAAAAGAATTAAAGTATGCATTGTACCTTGCCATGACACGATCAACGTTTTGACAAAATCTTCTTGGAAGACCTTAACCAAAAACTTTCGCCTTCAACCTTAACCACGAATAACTGTAAAAATTACAGACAAAAAAAATTGTAATTGCCATATCCAACCATTTAACCATGAATTTAGCACAATCATCATTTAGCAAGAATTAAATTGATATAATCAAATAGATTTGGGACCCAGCAGCAGCAGCAGCAATTAAATCATTGAACAGATAACGGCGATCTAATTAAGTAAAAATACAAAATATTATTATGTAAAACTGTGATATTTACCACTCTAATTTTTTAATTAATTAATATTCTTCTGCACTGTGATCCACTCCAGCATGTTATATCAATATTATATATATACATAGCTATGATATTCATAACTAGTGTACCCTTGTTTGGCTATTCCATAATGGGAATAGCTCTTTCGGAAAACAGAGCACCCAAGCAATGCAACTATATATCTAGTTGTCAAAGAATGTTCTTTAATAATGAAAAGAGTTGTAATAATAGTAATTTTTAGGGAAACTGTTCTAATTAACTTTATGCAAGCTGATTTTTTCACACAAATTTGAAGGAATCAAGAAATTTTAAGTGGAGAGAATTTTAATGTTTCCTTTCTTCAGTTCGAATAATTCAGATTCAATTCATTTTCAATTTCATTGGGTTTTGACTTTTTTTATTACTATAATTAAAGAGACCAAAGAAATAAATGCCACCTCTCTTTAATCTAATCCTGTTTAATTACATGCAGTTTCTTGAATCTCAATCAACAAAGATTAAAGTTAAAGTAGACAAACAATAATCATTTGTTATCACAATAATAATGTGGCATGCATCTTAATTAGATAGTACATGGCACAAAACTATACTCATCACTGTACAGAGCCAATCTTTAGGAGATTATTTTTCAAAAGAAAAAAATTCATCTTAATTTGCTAAAAAAAGGTGGAAAACCATCAACTACAAAATCAGACAAGTATAAAGAGTGAAAATTGAAGGATCTTGCTTTGATGACATGGACTCTTGCATCGATGACTCCAACTTTCAAGAACAAGGTAATCAATTGTGTTATATTTCATGAAAGGTGTGATAAATTACATGGGCAATGGCATAGTGTTGTAGCAACATGTCCTAATTAAGTGACACAGGTGCACCATCAACCTCAGCAAAGACAGAACAACAACCACCCTCATACTCCTAATATTATAAACCGTACCCTCAAAACAGTTAAACAGAGCAGGTAGAACAACCCTCAATACTAAACCACCAAGCAACCCCATTTATTAGGATGACCAACCAAAAGACATAGATCCAAGCTAACACTTGTGCATTTTAAGTAATTCAAAAAAAAGCCACATACACACACATATCCTTCAGGAGACCAGAAAATCAGAACCCAGATTTCATAACCATAATAAAAAAACTATTATTATTATTATATTAATATAAGAAAAATAAATAAATTAATCAAATTAAAATACCCAGTACGGGGTACAGATTAAAATTGGAAAAAGCACCAGAAATATCTTCACTTGAGGTGATTTAAGTGGGGAAAATTAAAAAAAAAAGTTTACCAGAATGAGCAAGTTGGCAATGATACATATTGATGTCTAAGAGAACTAAAAATTTATATCAATTTCAAAAAAGAGAGACTACAACGATATTTAAGATTAGTGCAGGACTAACTTGAGTGTTATGTATATATCTTTGGATGACATGAGTATTTTTCTCCATTATCGAATCTTTTTTGGGGGCAGGAATTTAAAAAGCTTTTACAATACCTTAGCCTCCTTGATAGGATCAGCTTGGTTGCGGTACTGATCTAATAGTGTCTGCACTGCTTTCCCTTCTGGAGAGTTCCTCTCATTCCTAGCGCGGACGCGAGCTTGAACTCGAACAAGAGCCTGCATGCACCTTAGAGTAACAGCAACTTGCTTCCTCGCTAGCCTTCCGTGAAATATAGCCTGCAGCCTCACCACTGCCCTCAACGCCCTCAAAGCTTGTCTTGCCTGCAACATTCATCACATAATTAAGGTCAGAAACTCAAAATAAACAAGTAAGAGAAATACAAATACAATCACATGGAACACAAGTTTAACATACTGATAAAACTCTCTGAACACAAGGATCAATCTTGCAACTATGAACTACCTCTCTTTGGTCAAATCGAAACCCACCAACATTGTACTCAAGCATTCCTTGGGAAACTACAAAAAATTGTGGCTTGATGTCTTACAATGGACTAAGCTTCAATAGGTCAAAGTCTTACCATGGTTGAACTCATTCAAAATTAGGATCTAGTTAGTAATTCTTCTACAAAAGATCATGCTGTGATCTTAGGAATCCTAATCCTTACCTGATCCAGAATTTTAGTAATTTAACATCAACTAACTATTGCGTGTTAAATATACTAGAATTAGAAGTTGAGAGTTTTTATTAAAGGAAAAAAATTTAAATGATATTTCTGGCAAGGATTCAATATCAATGAATAAGCTAATGAAAAAACCAACCATGAACAAAAGAAGAAATGATACATATTGATATTCCTAGATATTGTAGTATAAAAAAACCTAAAAACAATCGAATTTCAATAAACTAAGTAGGATTTTGTCTCAGATAAGCAAATATCTAATAACTAATTAACTATGTTGCATTTCGTATCATAGTTTCTTTGATCTTTCTTTCAACTGTTTAATATAGTTTGAATGCTTTTAAACTTGATAACACCATTCAGCAGGCGTATATATAAGGAAGTAGGTCATGAAGATGAAAAAATTGTAATTTGTAATTTTCCACTAATGATAATAAGTATGACTTCGTGCTAATGCTAATAGCATCACTATCATAGAGGTTTAGTCAACATTAAAATAGAGCATATGGGAATAGAAAGATCTGGCAACAGTTCAAGAAAAATTGATAGACCAACTACAATAATTTAATTTCTAACTTATATCATATTAGTCAGAAAATTCTCTATCACACTAATTTATTCATTGATTCTAAGAAAAGAAAACTATATTCATGAAACACAACAGAATAGTTATAAATTGCTACCTACGATATCCTCAATTAGTTCTTCAACAGAATTCAAAGAAGAGCACCATTAAGGACAGGTTTTCCAGCCATATCCTTCATTTATTTCACCTTCTTGTGCACCACACTATCTTTGTCCATCAACTGTTTCAGCCCTTTTTCTCTATGCATATACAAGTAGAACCATATACTTTGCTCTCTTGTGACCTCTAATTAAAGAACCATATACTACTTTTAATTTCTATGCAGAAGAACTATTCAATGCTTTTTTCTATACAGAAGAAACCTTGATTCATAGAATTATTCATGACAGAAATACATTAAGGAATCTCAATTTTCTTGTCTTACCGGAGGCAATTAAGGAAGCAACAAAGAATCATAACCAATTAGTTCCATGTGATGGCAGTGACTGCATTTCATTTTTCTATTACCTAAACAAATATGGTTTAGAACAACAAGCAACCTCTACTCAATTCAGATTTCAGTAAACAACAACTGAATCACTTGAACTAAACCAAACTTCAGATTTCACTGATAACATGCAATTAGTGTACCAAACTCCCAAATTAAAAACCCTAAATCGGAACCCTAAACCTCCAATTTTAGAACCAAATGAAAACCTATACACACCTTCTCGACGATGGTGAGCAGAGAGAACGATGATGCTAGGCGCGCGGTGACGGTCGGCACAGAAACAACAAGGGTGAGATGCAATGGTGAGAGCAGAGACAACTTGGTTGAGCAGCGACAGTGAGCACAGATACGACGATGGTGACCAGTGATGGTGAGAGCAGAGACTACGAAGGTAGATGAATGGTCTGGGTGGCGCGCTACGATCAGTGCAAGAGGGCGACTTAGCTTCGAGCGACAGTCAGTGGTTAGTGGTGAGTGGTGTGTGGCAGTGAGTGGTGAGTGGGGGTCAGTGGTTAGCTTCGATTCGCGATGCAGGAGGGTTTTCTGAGGGTGATGACGAGCGAGCTGAGGGTGATCGATGACGAGCTGAGGGTGATAACGATGAGGGTTTTCTTCTAAAAGGGTGACATGATTTTCTTTGTGAGCTGAATGTGAGCTGAGGGTTTTTCTTTGTGAAAGGTGAAATGGTTTTCTTCTCTTGGAGGGAAAATTTTCACTAAGTGTGAGCTGGATAAAAAGTTAAGAGGGAAAAAAATTTACAAGTGTTAAGAGGGAAAAAATTTACAAGTGTTAAGTTTTTAGTTCTAGATACATTAGGCATCACTTTTAAAACGCACCCAAAACTTAATAAATAGGCTACCCTCTAAAAGCGTTCCCTTTGATACGAAAAGTGAATCTATAGGTATCAATCTACGGCTACGCTTTATAAGTGATTTCTATAATACCTAAGGCTACACTTTTTAAATGATGCCATAATTGTGTATTCTTTTCTCTCATAAAAAGGCAACACGGAGAAAAGCGTAGCCTATTCATAGAATAGGCTACGCTTTTCAAATGTAGTTTAAAAAAAGTGTGGCTGAATGGGTATTTTTCTTATAGTGTTTGTAATTCTTAGTCAGGAAATTAATAATAAAAATGGTGGGTTTATGAAAAGTAATTAACATAAAATATATAATACTTGTTATGCAGTAATGAAGAACAGATTGAGGTTTTGGAGATGCTCTGTCTTCTGAATCTCTGCTTTCCTACTGTCTTCTTCTTCACACACGCAGGTCTCCTTCCATGGCAAGATGTATGTTGGTGGATCACCGTTGTCAATGGCTACCATCCATCCTCTCAATGAAAATGGTCCAAATGCACTGTCACCGCACGGCTAATCATCTGTTGGTTCTCACTCATGTTGGAATAGAATCCATTGATTCTTTTACGTCTGTCACTATGCCCAACACTCGCGAGTTTGAAGCACGTCACAGTCATCCCTTCCCAGATCCTACTCGAAATACCACAGACAAGGTTTAGACTTTTTGGATCTCAGGAATGGCCGCCAATAATTCTAGCCTATACCACGAAGACTCTGATCATGAACCTGGAGGCTAAGAGATATACACTCAAGCTAGTGCAGATAGAACGGAGGTGGTTGTCAGGCACATGTTCATAGGTAAGAATTATGATGAGTGTCACGGATCATCACATTCATCAGGGTGAAGTGCGAGTGAATATCTTAGAATAGAAATAAGCGTGATTGAATGAAAAACAGTAGTAATTGCATTAATTCATCGAAACACACCAGAGCTCTTCACCCCTAACCATGGGGTTTAGAGACTTATGCCATCAGAAATACAATGTAAAGTGTAAAAATGTCATGAGATACATAGTAAGTCTCTAAAAGTTGTATTTATACTAAACTAATAGCTAGGGTTTACAGAAAATGAGTAAACTAAGATGGATAGTGTAGAAATCCACTTCTGGAGCCCACTTAGTGTGTGTTTGGACTGAGCATTAACCTTTACACGTGTAGAAGCTTCTTTTGGAGTTAAATACCAGGTTGCAGCTTGTTTGTGGCGTTTAACTCTGGTTTGTAACTTGTTTCTGGCATTTAACTTCAGAATAGGGCAGGAAGTTGGCGTTCAACGCCAGTTTGTGTCGTCAAAGCTCGGGCAAAGTATGGACTATTATATATTGCTGGAAAGCCCTGGATGTCTACTTTCCAATGCAATTGAGATCGCGCCAATTGGGTTTCTGTAGCTCGAGAAAATCCATTTCGCATGAAGAAGGGTCAGAATCCAACAGCTTCTGCAGTCCTTTTTCAGCCTCTGAATCAGATTAAAGCTCAGATCCCTCAATTTCAGCCAAAAAATACCTGAAATCACAGAAAAACACACAAACTCAAAGTAAAGTCCAGAAATGTGATTTTTAAATAAAAACTAATAAAATTATACTAAAAAGTATCTAAATCCAACTAAAACTATAATGAAAATACCCCTAAAAAGCGTATAAAATATTTTGGCGGATATTTTATATGCTTTTTGGGGGTAATTTCATGTAGTTTTTAGCATGTTTTAGTTAGTTTTTAGTATATTTTTATTAGTTTCTAGGAAAAATTCATATTTCTGGACTTTACTATGAGTTTGTGTGTTTTTCTGTGATTTCGGGTATTTTCTGGCTGAAATTGAGGGAGCTGAGCAAAAATCTGATTCAGGCTGAAAAAGGACTGCAGATGCTGTTGGATTCTGACCTCCCTGCAGTCGAAATGGATTTTCTGGAGCTACAGAAGTCCAAATATTGCGCTCTCAATTGCGTTGGAAACTAGACATCCAGGGCTTTCCATCAATATATAATAATCCATACTTTGCTCAAGGATAAATGACGTAAACTGGCGTTCAACGCCAGTTCTATGTTGCATACTGGCGTTAAACGCCAGAAACAGGTTACAAGTTGGAGTTAAACGCCAGAAACAGGTTACAACCTGGCGTTTAACTCTGGAAACAGCCTAAGCACGTGTAAAGCTCATGTCTTAGCTCCAGCACACACCAAGTGGGCCCCAGAAGTGAATTTCTGCACTATCTATCTTAGTTTACTCATTTTCTGTAAACCTAGGTTACTAGTTTAGTATTTAAACAACTTTTAGAGATTTATTTTGTACCTCATGACATTTTCAGATCTGAACTTTGTACTCTTTGACGGCATGAGTCTCTAAACTCCATTGTTGGGGGTGAGGAGCTCTGCTATGTCTCGATGAATTAATGCAATTATTTCTGTTTTCTATTCAAACACGCTTGTTTCTATCTATGATGTTCATTCGCACTTCAATATGATGAATGTGATGATCCATGACACTCATCACCATTCGCAATCTATGAACGCGTGCCTGACAACCACTCCCATTCTACCTTCGATTGAATGAGTATCTCTTGGATTCCTTAATCAGAATCTTCGTGGTATAAGCTAGAATCCCTTGGCAGCACTCTTGAGAATCCAGAAAGTCTAAACCTTGTCAGTGGTATTCGGAGTAGGATTCAGGGATTGAATGACTGTGACGAGCTTCAAACTCACAAGGGTTAGGCGTAGTGACAGACGCAAAAGGATCAATGGATCCTATTCCAGCATGAGTGAGAACCGACATATGATTAGCCGTGCGGTGAGAGCGCACCTGGACCATTTTCACTGAGAGGACGGATGGTAGCCATTGACAACGGTGATCCACCAACACACAGCTTGCCATAGGAGGGACCTTGCGTGCGTGAAGAAGAAGACAGGGGGAAAGCAGAGATTCAGAAGACAAAGCATCTCCAAAACTTCAACATATTCTCCATTACTGCATAAAAAGTATTTATTTCATGCTCTTTTATTTTTCGCAATTCAAACTGATAATTATAATTGATATCCTGACTAAGAATTACAAGATAACCATAGATTGCTTCAAGCCAACAATCTCCGTGGGATTCGACCCTTACTCACGTAAGGTATTAGTTGGACGACCCAGTGCACTTGCTGGCTAGTGGTAGGGGTGTTCACAGTGTGGTTTGGTTTGATTTTAAGGGAAAAAGTCATCCGATCTGAACGCTTAATTTATGTGCGGTGCAGTTTAGATTGGATGAACTTTTTTTGAAAATCCAATCCGATCCGATCCGATTACAAGCAGTTTGGATCGGTTTAGATTTGCGGTTTTTTAAATAAAACAATTAAATACATGTAACAAGTCTTAACATCAAATTTTAAATAATCAACAATGACATAACAAGTCTTAACATATCTTAAAAAGCCAACGATAACATAACAATAGAAATAAAATTATAGGTTAGTTAAAATAAATAAATAAATAATATTTTAAACATAAAATATTTATTAAATAATAATAATACGTGAATAATAGAAAAATGTATAACAAGTTGAACATGTTATACATATAATTGTAAGCATAATAATAAAATAATAATATTATAGCACATTGTGCGGTTTGGATTGGATTGGATGGGTTATGAAAAGTAGATCCAAAATCTAATCCAATCCAGCGGTTTGCAAAAAATAGAATCCAATCAAATCCGAATTAGTGCGGTTTTAATCGGTTTTCGGTTTGGATTGGATTGGATAAGCGGTTTAATTTGGATCGGTTTGGATTTGAACACCCCTAGCTAGTGGTATGAGTTGTGAAAAGTGTAATTCACAATTCGTGCGCCAAGTTTTTGGCACCGTTGCCGGGGATTGTTTGAGTTTGGACAACTGACGGTTTATTTTGTTGCTTAGATTAGGAAAAAATTTTATTTTTTTTGGTTTAGAGTCTTCTATCATTGTTTTTGGTTAAATTTTTTTTAATTCTTATTTTCTCTTTTTAAATTTTTCGAAAATTTTTACAAACTAATAATTGAGTTTTCCTGTTTGAGTTTAATTTCATATTTTAAGTTTGGTGTGTTTTGTATGTTTTTATTTTCTTTTAAATTTTCGAAATTATATTCATTGTTCTTTCTTAATCTTCAAGTTGTTCTTGTTTATTTTCCTTGTTTGATCTTTAGTTTTTCTTATTTTGTGATTTTTCTTGTTTTTCTTGTGCTTTTTCAAAATATCAATTTTCAAAAAAATTTTTTTTTATACATTAAATACCATATTAAAACACTTTAAATTTATAACTCAATTGGCCAGAGCATTGTGTTTATGTTCCTGGTAATTAGGAATTTTTCTTTTAAAACTTTTTCAAAAATAATTTTTCTTTGATTAAATCTGGTGCCAAACTTTTAAGTTTGGTGTTCTCTTTTATGTTCTTGAATCTTTGAATCTTGTTCTTGTTGTTCTTGTGTGTCTTCAAGGTGTTCTTGAGTCTTCTTTGTATTTTGATCTTAAAATCTTTAAGTTTGGTGTTCATTGGTGTTTACCCTCCAAAATTTTCGAAAATAAGGAGCATTGGATCTAAAAATTTTAAGTTTTGTGTCTTTTTATTGTTTTTCTCTTTCCTCATTGAATTCAAAAATATCTTTTCCCTCTATTTTAACTAATTTTTCGAAAATTACCTTTAAAAATTTAGATTTTTATTTTAAAAATACCATCAAAGCAGGCAGTTTTGAGCTAAATCCTCAGCTCATTGTCATGGTGCAGCAAAACTGCCAGTATTTCGGTCTTCCACAGGAAGAACCTACTGAGTTTCTGGCACAATTCTTGCAAATTGCTGACACAGTACGTGACAAGGAGGTAGATCAGAATGTATACAGACTGTTACTGTTTCTGTTTACTGTAAAAGATCAAGCTAAAAGGTGGTTAAATAACCAACCTAAGGCTAGCATAAGGACATGGAAACAGCTGTCAGAAAAATTTTTGAATCAATATTTCCCTCCAAAACAGATGACACAGCTAAGGCTGAACATCCAAGGCTTTAAACAAGGAGATAATGAATCTCTTTATGATGCCTGGGAGAGATATAGAGAGATGCTAAGAAAATGCCCCTCTGAAATATTTTTAGAGTGGGTGTAGTTAGACATCTTCTATTATGGGCTTACAGTGAAAGCTCAGATGTCTTTGGACCACTCAGCTGGTGGATCTATACACATGAGAAAGACAATTGAAGAAGCTCAAGAGCTCATTGATACAGTTGCCAGAATCAGCATCTGTACCTAAGTAGTGAGTCTTCCATGAAAGAAGAGGCTAAAACAGTAACTGCTGAACTCAGTCCTGCAGAACAAGTTACTGAATTCAATTAGCAATTAGATTTTCTAATAAAACAGCTAGCCAAATTCAAGAAGATACTACAAGACACAAGAATGGCTAATATGAATATGGAAGTATAGTTGAAGCAAACAAAACAACAGTTATCAAAACAAATAACAGAAGAGTGCCAAGAAGTTCAATTAAGAAGTGGAAAAATATTAAATACCTCACTTCAAAGCAGCAGGAAGCCAAGAAATGAACAAACTGCTACCCAAAATCCCTCTGAGGACAGTAAGATCCCAGAGAGGAATAATTCTGGCGCTCAAACGCCAGAAAAGGATGAAGAGCTGGCGTTAAACGCCCAACCCATGCTCAGTTCTGGCGTTCAAACGCCATAAACAGGTAATGAGTTGGCGCTAAACGCCCAATGGAAGCTCAGTTCTGGCGTTCAAACGCCAGAAAAAGGTAAGGAGTTGGCGTCCAATGCCAATCCAGCTTCCAACCCTGGCATTCAAACGCCATTGAGGGATCAGACACACACACGTGCTGATAGCAACCCCTCTAAAAAGGCTTCTCTAACCACTTCTGTAGGAAATAAACCTGCAGCAACCAAGGTTGAGGAATACAAAGCCAAGATGCCTTATCCTCAAAAACTCCGCCAAGAGGAGTAGGATAACCAATTTTCTCGCTTTGCAGACTATCTCAGGACTCTTGAATAAAGATTCCGTTTGCAGAGGCACTTGAGCAAATACCCTCTTATGCCAAGTTCATGAAAGAGATCTTGAGTCATAAGAAGGATTGGAGAGAAACTGAAAGAGTTCTCCTCACTGAAGAATGCAGTGCAGTCATTCTGAAAACTTCCCAGAAAAGCTTAAAGATCCCGGGAGCTTTATGATACCATGCATATTAGAGGGTGATTGCACCAAGACAGCTTTATGTGATCTTGGGGCAAGCATCAACCTAATACCTGCATCCACTATCAGAAAGCTTGGTTTAACTGAAGAAGTCAAACCAACCCGGATATGACTCCAACTTGCTAGTGGCTCCATTAAATACACGATGGGCCATTCACCTTCCCCACTGACTTTGTAGTACTGGAAATGGAGGAGCACAAGAGTGCTACTCTCATTCTAGGAAGATCTTTCTTGGCAACTGGACGAACTCTCATTGATGTCCAAAAGGGGGAAGTAACTCTAAGAGTCAACGAGGATGAGTTTAAGTTGAATGCTGTCAAAGCCATGCAGCATCCAGACACACCAAGAGACTGCATGAAAGTTGATCTTATTGACTCTTTGGTAGAGGAGATCAACATGGCTGAGAGTCTCGAATCAGAGCTGGAAGACATCTTTAAAGATGTTCAGCCTGATCTGGAGGATTCAGAGGAATTGAAAGAGCCTCTGAAACTTCCTCAGGAAGATGAAAACCTCCTAAACCCAAGCTCAAACCATTACCACCATCCCTGAAATATGCATTTCTGGGAGAAGGTGACACTTTTTTGGTGATCATAAGCTCTGCTTTAAATCCCCTGGAAGAGGAAGTGCTACTTCAAGTGCTAAGGACACACAAGACAGCTCTTGGGTGGTCCATAAGTGACCTTAAGGGCATCAGCCCAGCAAGATGCATGCACAAGATCCTATTGGAGGACGATGCTAAGCCAGTGGTTCAACCACTAAGGCGGCTAAATCCAGTCATGAAAGAAGTGGTGCAGAAAGAGGTCACCAAGTTACTGGAAGCTGGGATTATTTATCCTATTTCTGATAGCCCCTAGGTGAGCCCTGTCCAAGTTGTCCCCAAAAAGGGAGGCATGACAGTGGATCATAATGAAAAAAAATGAACTGGTTCCTACAAGAACAGTTACAGGGTGGTGCATGTGTATTGACTACAGAAGGCTCAATACAGCCACCAGAAAGGATCATTTTCCTTTACCATTCATAGACCAGATGCTAGT
>NC_029789.2:107364643-107417997 GCF_000816755.2 Arachis ipaensis
AAGATTTCGAACAAGGGAATAGAGGTGGATCAAGCTAAGGTAGAGATAATTGAAAAATTACCACCACCTGTCAATGTTAAGACAATCAGAAGCTTTCTGGGGCATGCAGGATTCTATAGGAGGTTTATAAAAGATTTTTCAAAAATTGCAAAACCTCTGAGCAACCTGCTAGCTGCTGACACGCCATTTGTATTTGACACAGAGTGCCTGTAGACGTTTGAAACCCTGAAAGCTAAGCTGGTCATAGCACCAGTTATTTCTACACCAGACTGGACATTACCATTCGAATTAATGTGTGATGCCAGTGACCATACCATTGGTGCAATACTGGGATAGAGGCATAACAAGCTTCTGCATGTCATTTATTATGCTAGCCGCGTTTTAAATGATGCCCAGAAAAATTACACAACCACAGAAAAAGAATTGCTTGCAGTGGTTTATGCCATTCACAAGTTTAGATCATACTTAGTAGGATCAAAAGTGATTGTGTATACTGACCATGCTGCTCTTAAATATCTACTCACAAAGCAGGATTCAAAACCTAGGCTCATAAGATGGGTGTTGCTTCTGCAAGAGTTTGATATAGAAATAAGAGACAGAAAAGGGACAGAAAACCATGTGGCTAATCATCTGTCTCGGATATAGCCAGTAGAAGGGGCTTCCTTTCCCTCTATTGAAATCTCTGAAACCTTTCCGGATGAGCATTTGTTTACCATTCAGGAAACACCATGGTTTGCAGAAGGTGTGTGCCTAGAGAAGAAGCACAAAAGATCTTATGGCATTGCCATGGGTCACAATATGGAGGACATTTCAGAGGTGAGCGAACAGCCACCAAGGTCCTCCAATGTGGCTTCTACTGGCCTACCCTCTATAGAGATTCCTGAGAGTTTGTACGTAACTGTGACAGTTGCCAGAGAGCTGGTAATCTGCCTCATGGTTATGCCATGCCTCAACAAGGAATCTTGGAGATAGAGTTGTTTGATGTATGGGGTATTGACTTCATAGGGCCTTTCCCACCATCATACTCAAACACTTATATTCTGGTTGCAGTCGACTATGTATCTAAATAGGTAGAGGCCATTGCCACACCCACTAATGATACTAAGACAGTGCTGAAGTTCCTCCAGAAACATATCTTCAGCAGGTTTGGTGTCCCTAGAGTACTAATCAGTGATGGGGGCATTCACTTCTGCAACAAACAACTTTACTCTGCCATGGTCCGGTATGGAATTAGCCATAAAGTGGCAACTCCATATCATCCACAGACAAATGGGCAAGCTGAAGTCTCTAACAGAGAACTAAAAAGAATCCTGGAACAGACTGTAAGTACTCGTAGAAATGATTGGGCAAGAAGCTTGGATAATGCTCTGTGGGCTTACAGAACAGCATTCAAGACTCCTATAGGGACCTCTCCATACCAGCTTGTGTATGGTAAGGCCTGTCATTTGCCCGTGGAACTGGAATACAAAGCCTACTGGGCAACCAGATTCCTAAATTTTGATGCCAAATTAGCTGGAGAAAAAAGATTGCTACAGCTGAATGAGCTAGAGGAATTTAGACTTATGGCTTTCGAAAATGCCAAGCTTTACAAAGAGAAAGCAAAAAGGTGGCATGACAGAAAGCTGTCATCTAGAGTCTTTGAACCAGGACAGAAGGTTCTGCTATTTAACTCTAGGCTCAGGCTATTCCCCGGGAAACTGAAATCCCGTTGGAGGGGACCATATGTGATTACAAGTGTGTCACCATATGGCTATGTGGAGCTTCAAGACATTGATTCTAATAAGAAGTTCATTGTTAATGGACAGAGAATCAAACATTATCTTGAAAGTAATATTGAGCAAGAATGCTCAAGGCTGAGGCTAGATTAAAAAGCTCAGCAAGGTCCAGCTAAAGACAATAAAGAAGCGCTTGCTGGGAGGCAACCCAGCCATTAGCAAAACTCTTTCTGTTATTTTATTTTATTCTATTCTTCATTTTATTTATTTTTAAAGCATATAAGTTCAATATTAACAAGGTAAAGAATTAATTGCATAAGTTCACAGGGCTATAGAAGGATTCAAAGCACAAAACAGTAAAGAGGAGCTCATTGACAAGAAAACGCCAGTAAGGGCACAATTGGGTGTTAAACGCCCAAAAGGAGCATCTACTGGGCATTTAACGCCAGCAGAGATAGCCATCTGGGCGTTAAATGCCAGAAAGAAGCAGCTTCTGGGCGTTTAACGCCAGATTTACAACATCCTGGGCGTTCAGAAAAACGCCCAGTGACAAAGGAATTTCTGGCGTTTAACACCAGCTGGAAGCAACAGCTGGGCGTTAAACGCCCAGACCAAGCACCAATTGGGCGTTAAACGCCCAAAACATGCAGCAGTTGGGCGTTTAACGCCAGGATTGTGGGGAGTAGGCAATTTCATTTTCAATTCAAATTTTTCCATTTTTTATGTTTCAATTCATGATTTCTTGCACAAACATGTTACAAATCCTAATTTTTCAAATCCTTTTTCAAAAAGATATCAAATGTATCTTAATTCATAAACCCTTTTTTTATCCTCTTCAAATTATTTTCAAATCCTTTTCAAAACAAATCTATCTCTTTTCCTTCTACAATCTTTTCAACTCATTAATATCTTTTTCAAATCTTCACAACATCTTTTTCAAAACAAAGCTATCTTTTTCAAATATCTTCCATATTATTCATATCTTTTAAATTTTAAAGTGCATCCTTTTCCTATCATACTTATCTTTTTACAAATCATATCTTTTATCATATCTTCTTCAAAATTTTCGAAAACCCACCCCCTTCCCTTTAAATCCTAGTTCGACCTCCCCCTCCCCACCTCCACAATTCGGACTTGGCTCTCCTCATATCCCTCTCCTTTCTTTTCTTTTGCTTGAGGGAAGATTGTTCACACCCACCCTGACAAAATAAGGGAGATCTTCAAGCTGCCTCAACTGCAAGATGACCCAGACTCCTTTAATAGGAGAATGATGAAATCAAAACTGAACTTGGACAAGATCCTAGAGGACATATGTCTCCCTGGAGCTAAATGGACAACCAACACAAAGGGTGCCCCGAACCAACTCAAAAGAGGAGATCTCAAACCAGTCGCCAGAGGCTGGCTGGACTTCATTGGGCACTCTATATTGCCCACTAGCAACCGCTCGGAGGTCACCATCAGAAGAGCAGTGATGATTCATTGCATTATACTGGAAAAAGAAGTGGAAGTTCATCAGCTGATTGCTTGTGAGCTTTACAAGATTGCAAACAAGAACTCCAAAGATGCCAGATTGGCTTATCCAAGCTTGGTCTCTCTGTTATGTAAAGATGCTGGGATAAAAATGGGAGTAGATGAGTACAACCCAGTTGAGCTACCAATCACCAAAAAGTCTATGGAATGACAACAAGTGCATGACAAATCCATCAAGAGGAGAGCACAGGAGTTTGATAAACCCATATTTTATGATATATTTTGTGCTTAGTTTGAGTGATTTATTCAATCCTTCACCCACTTATTCATGTTAATTGCATGGTTTTACTTTCCCTTCCTTATTATGTGATGTATGTGAAAAACATGTTTCCTATGCTTTTAAATTAATTATTTTAATCACCTTTAATTCCATTCGATGCCGTGATTAGTGTGTTGAGTAGTTTTCAGATCTTCTAAGGTAGGAATGACTTAAAGGATGGAAAGGAAACATACAAAAATGGAAGGAAAGCACAAAACGGAGCTTCTGAAGAAACTGGCATCCACGCGATCGCATAGGCGACGCGGACGCATGCCAAGCGCAAAGAAGCAGCGACGCGGCCGCATGACTAACGCGACCGCGCGCCTTAAGCAGAACGCACATGACGCGGTCGCATGACTGACGCAACCGCGTGACAGAGGCCACGCACCAGAAATTACAGAAAACGCTTCCAGCGATTTCTGAAGCCCTTTTTGGCCCAATCCAAGTCCAGAAGGCATAGACCAGAGGTTATAAAGTGTGGGAACGCATCCATTCAGGGAGAGCTCGCCAATTTAGTTACTTTCCATGATTTAGATCTAGTTTTGAGAGAGGTTCTCTCCTCTCTCTCTTAGGATTTAGGACTTCTCTTAGTTTTAGGAGTGACTCTCAATCCTAGGTTCTTTATTTTTATTTATTCTTCCAATCTAGTTTATGAACCCTTCATGTTAGATTATAATTTCCCTTATTAATGTTATTTGAGTTATTTCAATTCATGATTGCTTTCTTTAATTTATGTTATTTTTGCTTTACATCTGAAGGCATTTTTATTCCAGCAAATTTACTTTTTTCTCTTTTGGTCTTGGTTAAGAAAGCAGTAACTCAGGAGTTATCTTATCTCAACATAATTGATAACTGTTACCTTTGCTAATTGAACTGAGCTTCAATAATCCCAACCTTTTCTTAGGAAATAATTAGGATTCGAAGATCAAACTAATTAGTCCCTTGACTTTCCTTTACTTTGGTAAAGGTTAACTAAGTGGAATTAAGATTCAACTTTCATTGTTATTGATAAGGATAACTAAGTCTGGACTTCCAATTTCTCATAACTTGCCAAAAGTTTGCTTTGCAGTTATTTATTTATTTTAATTACCATTTAATTTACCCGCCATTAAGTTACTTGTTCCTCATTCTTGAAACCCCAACTTACAATCTCCATAACCAATAATAAGAACATACTTCCCTGCAGTTCCTTGAGAAGACGACCCGAGGTTTAAATACTCGGTTATCAATTTTAAGGGGTTTGTTACTTGTGACAACCAAAACGTTTGTAAGAAAGATTGATTGCTTGGTTTAGTAACTATACTTGCAACGAGTATTTACCATAACTTCTAAACCATCAATTTTCCGCTCTTTTAGAGTTCCTCCCAGAAATCCCTCAAATTGAATACTGGGAGCGCCTAGAAGCATCTGTCACCAAGTTGCAAGAAGCTGTGGATCAACTGAAGGAAGAACAGCAAAATCAAAACAGCATGCTCTGCAAACTGCTTAGAGAACAAGAAGAGCAAGGGCGTGAACTGAAGGAACTGAAGCGCCAGAAGCTATCTTTTGAAGGGCCAGCACTCCACAGACTAAAGAGGCATCCACCTCCCAAATTCAAGGTTGTTGAGTTCTAATCTTAGCCTTAACTCTGTGATAATTGTTCTTATTAGAAATTTACCTTAGAAGTTATATATGAGTAGTAGTAATTAGTATCTCTATTTTGATTTTATCTCCAATTAAGCTATAATTTATTTTTCTCATCATCATCAAACATGAATAAAATAGCAGATTTTTAGAATAAGGAGGCAATATTTTTTCGAGTTTTTAATAACGAAAATTATAATTATCTATATGTGGTGGCAATGCTTTTTGTCTTCTGAATGAATGTCTGAACAGTGCATGTTTTTTATATTGAATTTTATGAATGTTAAAATTGTTGGCTCCTGAAAGAATGATGAACAAGAGAAATGTTATTGATGATCTGAAAAATCATGAAATTGATTCTTGAAGCAAGAAAAAGCAGCAAAAAAAATGGAGAAGAAGAAGAAGGAGCAGTAGAAAAAGCCAGTAGCCCTTAAAATCCTGGCCTAAGCAGCTAAACTAAGCTGTCCCTAACCATGTGCTTGTGGCGTGAAGGTGTCAAGTGAAAACTTGAGACTGAGCGGTTAAAGTCGAGGTCCAAAGCAAAAATAGAGTGTGCTTGAGAACTCTGGACACCTCTAATTGGGGACTTTAGCAAAGCTAAGTCACAATCTAAAAAGGTTCACCCAGTTATGTGTCTGTGGCATTTATGTATACGGTGGTAATACTGGAAAACAAAGTGCTTAGGGCCACGGTCAAGACTCATAAAGTAGCTGTGTTCAAGAATCAACATACTAAACTAGGAGAATCAATAATACTATCTGAATTCTGAGTTCCTATCGACGCCAATCATTCTGAATTTCAAAGGATAAAATGAGATGCCAAAACTGTTCGGAAACAAAAAGCTACTAGTCCCGCTCATCTAATTAGAATCTGAGCTTCACTTAAAACTCTGAGATATTATTGCTTCTCGATTTCTTTTTATCCTATTTTATTTGTCTAGTTGCTTGGGGACAAGCAATAGTTTAAGTTAGGTGTTGTGATGAGCGGATATTTTATACGCTTTTTGGGGGTAATTTCATGTAGTTTTTAGCATGTTTTAGTTAGTTTTTAGTATATTTTTATTAGTTTCTAGGAAAATTCATATTTCTGGACTTTACTATGAGTTTGTGCGTTTTTCTGTGATTTCAGGTATTTTCTGGCTGAAATTGAGGGAGCTGAGCAAAAATCTGATTCAGGTTGAAAAAGGACTGCAGATGCTATTAGATTCTGACCTCCCTGCACTCGAAATGGATTTTCTGGAGCTACAAGAGTCCAAATGGTACGCTCTCAATTGCGTTGGAAAGTAGACATCCAGGGATTTCCAAAAATATATAATAGTTCATACTTTGATCAAGGATAAATGACATAAACTGGCATTCAACGCCAGTTCCATGTTGCATACTGGCGTTAAACGCCAGAAAAAGGTTACAAGTTGGAGTTAAACGCCAGAAACAGGTTACAACCTGGCGTTTAACTCTGGAAATAGCCTAGGCACGTGTAAAGCTCAAATCATAGCCCAGCACACACCAAGTGGGCCCCAGAAGTGGATTTTTGCACTATCTATCTTAGTTTACTCATTTTCTGTAAACATAGGTTACTAGTTTAGTATTTAAACAACTTTTAGAGATTTATTTTGTACCTCATGACATTTTTAGATCTGAACTTTGTACTCTTTGATGGCATGAGTCTCTAAACTCCATTGTTGGGGGTGAGGAGCTCTGCTGTGTCTCGATGAATTAATGCAATTATTTCTGTTTTCTATTCAAACCAACATATTCTCCATTACTGCATAACAAGTATTTATTTCATGCTCTTTTATTTTTCACAATTCAAACTGATAATCATAATTGATATCCTGACTAAGAATTACAAGATAACCATAGATTGCTTCAAGCCAACAATCTCCGTGGGATTCGACCCTTACTCAGGTAAGGTATTACTTGGATGACCAAGTGCACTTGCTGGCTAGTGGTATGAGTTGTGAAAAGTGTAATTCACAATTCGTGCACCAATACATAAATGCCACAAACACATAACTGGGTGAAGCTTTTCAGATTGTGACTTAGCTTTACTAGAGTCCCCAATTAGAGGTGTCTAGAGTTCTTAAGCAAACTCTTTTTGCTTTGGATCACGACTTTAACCGCTCAGTCTCAAGCTTTTCACTTGACACCTTCACGCCACAAGCACATGGTTAGGGACAGCTTGGTTTAGCCGCTTAGGCCGGGATTTTATTCCTTTGGGCCCTCCTATCCACTGATGCTCAAAGCCTTGGACCCTTTTTATTTTACCCTTGCCTTTTGGTTTAAAGGGCTATTGGCTTTTTTTTTTTTTTTTGCTATTTTTTCTTGCTTCAAGAATCAATTTCATGATTTTTCAGATTATCAATAACATTTCTCTTTTTCATCATTCTTCAAGAGCCAATAGTTTTAACATTCATAAACATCAAATTCAAAAGACATATGCACTGTTTAGGCATTCATTTAGAGAAGAAAAAGTATTGCCACCACATATAAATAATTTGAATTTTTTCTTATTAAAACTCGAAAATAAAATTGCCTCCTTATTCTAAAAATCTGCTATTTTATTCATGTTTAATGATGATAAGAAAGATTAGTTATCACTTATTTGGGGATAGAAAAATAAAATAAAATAAAAAATAAAGATAAAGGTACTAATTACTACTACTCATATAACTTCTAAGGTAGATTTCTAATAGTAAAAGTTATCACAGATTTAAGGCTAAAGATTAGGACTCAACAACCTTTATTTTGGGAGATGGATGCTCCTTTAGTCTGTGGGGTGCTTGGCTCTTCAAGAGATAGCTTCTGGCGTTTCAGCTCCTGTAGCTCACGCCCTTGCTCCTCTTGTTCCTTCAGCAGTTTGCAGAGCATATTATTTTGAACTTGCTGTTCTTCTTTTAGTTGATCCATAGCTTCTTGCAGCTTGGTGTCAGAGGCCTCTAGGCGGGTCCAGTAGTCAATCTGAGGGATTTTTGGGAGGAACTCCTGTGCCCTCCTTTTGATGGGGTTGTCTTGCACCTGTTGTCCTTCCATTAATTTTTTTGTGATTGGGTGCTCGACTGAGATATACTCATCCACTCCTATCTTTACCCCAGCATCCTTGCAAAGCAGAGATATTAAGCTTGGGTAAGCCAATTTAGCTTCTTTGGAGTTCTTGTTTGCAATTATGTAGATTTCACTCGAAATCAGATCTTCAACTTTGGTGCACGAAATTGTGATCATCAACAATGGCGCCAAAGGACTTGGAGCTCTCAAACGTGAATCACACTTTGTCACAATTCCGCACAACTAACTAGCAAGTGCACTAGGTCGTCCAAGTAATAAACCTTACGTAAGTAAGGGTCGATCCCACGGAGACTGTCGGCTTGAAGCAAGCTATAGTCACCTTGTAAATCTCAGTCAGGCGAATTCAGATGGTGATGGAGAATTGATAAGTGAAAGATAAATAAAACATAAAATAAAGATAGAGATACTTATGTAATTCTTCGGTTGGAATTTCAGATAAGCGTATGAAGATGCTTTGTTCCTCCTGAACCTCTGCTTTCCTATTGCCTTCTTCTAATCATTCATACTCCTTTCCATGGCAAGCTTTATGTTGGGCATCACCGTTGTCAATGGCTACTTTCCGTCCTCTCAGTGAAAACGTTCAAAATGCGCTGTCACCGCACGGCTAATCATCTGTCGGTTCTCGATCAGGCTGGAATAGGATCCATTGATCCTTTCGCGTCTGTCACACGCCCAACAATCGCGAGTTTGAAGCTCATCATAGTCATCCCTTCCCAGATCCTACTCAGAATACCACAGACAAGGTTTAGACATTCCGGATCTCAGGAATGACCGCCAATAATTCTAGCCTATACCACGAAGGTTTCAATCTTAGATTAGAAACCCAAGAGATACACATTCAAGCTTGTTTGCATGTAGAATGGAAGTGGTTGTCAGTCACGCGTTCATAGGTGAGAATGGTGATGAGTGTCACATAATCATCACATTCATCATGTTCTTGGGTGCGAATGAATATCTTAGAGAAGAAATAGACTTGAGTTGAATAGAAAAACAATAGTAATTGTATTAATTCATAAAGAACACCAGAGCTCCACACCTTAATCTATGGTGTGTAGAAACTCCACCGTTGAAAATACAAAAGTGATAAGGTGTAAGCATGGCCGAATGGCCAGCCCCCAAGGTCTAGGGACTAAACGTCCAAAAGATCTCTCTAATACAATAGCAAAAGGTCCTATTTATAGAGAACTAGTAGCCTAGAGTTTACAGAAATCAGTAATTAATGCAGAAATCTTCTTCCGGGCCCACTTGGTGTGTGCTTGGGCTAAGCATTGAAGCTTTCATGTGTAGAGACTTTTCTTGGAGTTAAACGCCAGCTTTTGTGCCAGTTTGGGCATTTAACTCCAGCTTTTGTGCCAGTTCCGGCGTTAAACGCCAGAATTCTTGAGCTGACTTGGAACGCCTGTTTGGGCCATCAAATCTCGGGCAAAGTATGGACTATTATATATTGCTGGAATGCCCAGAATGTCTACTTTCCAACGTAATTGAGAGTGCACCAACTGGGCTTCTGTATCTCCAGAAAATCCACTTCGAGTGCAGGGAGGTCAGAATCCAACAACATCTGCAGTCCTTTTTCAGCTTCTGAATCAGATTTTTGCTCAGGTCCCTCAATTTCAGCCAGAAAATACCTGAAATCACAGAAAAACACACAAACTCATAGTAAAGTCCAGAAGAGTGATTTTTATTTAAAAACTAATAAAAATATAATAAAAACTAATTAAAATATACTAAAAACATACTAAAAATAATGCCAAAAAACGTATAAATTATCTGCTCATCACAACACCAAACTTAAATTGTTGCTTGTCCCCAAGCAACTGAAATCAAATAGGATAAAAAGAAGAGAATATACAATGAATTCCAAAAACATCTATGAAGATCAGTATTAATTAGATGAGCGGGGCTTTTAGCTTTTTGCTTCTGAATAGTTTTGGCATCTCACTTTATCCTTTAAAGTTCAGAAAGATTGGCTTCTATAGGAACTCAGAATCCAGATAGTGTTATTGATTCTCCTAGTTAAGTATGTTGATTCTTGAACACAGCTACTTTATGAGTCTTGGCCGTGACCCTAAGCATTTTGTTTTCCAGTATTACCACCAGATACATAAATGCCACAGACCATTAACTGGGTGAACCTTTTCAGATTGTGACTCAGCTTTGTTAGAGTCCCCAATTAGAGGTGTCCAGAGCTCTTAAGCACACTCTTTTTGCTTTTGGACCACGACTTTAACCGCTCAGTCTCAAGTTTTCACTTGACACCTTCACGCCACAAGCACATGGTTAGGGATAGCTTGGTTTAGCCGCTTAGGCCAGGATTTTATTCCTGTGGTCCCTCCTATCCACTGATGCTCAAAGCCTTGGATCCTTTTTATCACCTTGCCTTTTGGTTTAAAGGGGTATTGGCTTTTTCTGCTTGATTTTCTTTTTTTCTTTCTTTTTCTTTTCTCTTTTTTTTTTTCGTATATATCCTTTTTTTCTGCAAGCTTTTCACTGCTTTTTCTTGCTTCAAGAATCAATTTTATGATTTTTCAGATCATCAGATAACATTTCTACTTTTCCATTATTCTTTCAAGAGCCAACAATTTTAACATTCATGAATTAACAATATCAAAATTATGCACTGTTCAAGCATTCATTCAAAAAAAACAATAGTATTGCCACCACATCAAAATAATTAAACTGTTTTAAAATTCGAAATTCATGTACTTCTTTTTCTTTTTCAATTAAAAACATTTTTCATTTAAGAAAGGTGATGGATTCATTTTCATAGCTTTAAGGCATGCACACTTAGACACTAATGATCATGTAATAAAGACACAAACATAAATAAACATAAAGCATAAAAATTCGAAAAACAGAAAATAAAGAACAAGGAAATTAAAGAACGGGTCCACCTTAGTGATGGCAGCTTGTTCTTCCTCTTGAAGATCTTATGGAGTGCTTGAGCTCCTCAATGTCTCTTCCTTGCCTTTGTTGTTCCTCTCTCATGGTTCTTTGGTCTTCTCTAATTTCATGGAGGAGGATGGAATGCTCTTGGTGCTCCACCCTTAGTTGTCTCATGGGTTTATGTGCTCCACCCTTAGTTGCTCCCAATAGTTTTGTGGAGGAAAATGCATCCCTTGAGGCATCTCAGGGATGTCAGAGGTGACAAATGAGGTGAGGGAAGGCTAACCTTGCTACAGTAGAGGACTTGTCCGCCACCTTGTAGAGTTCTTGGGATATAACCTCATGAACTTCTACTTTCTCTCTAATCATGATGCTATGAATCATGATAGTCCGGTCTATAGTAACTTCAGACCAGTTGCTAGTAGGAATGATTGAGCGTTGGATGAACTCCAACCATCCCCTAGCCACGGGCTTGAGGTCATGCCTTCTTAGTTGAACCGGCTTCCCTCTTGAATCTCTCTTCCATTGAGTGCCCTCTTCACATATGTCCATGAGGACTTGGTCCAACCTTTGATCAAAGTTGACCCTTCTAGTGTATGGGTGTGCATCTCCTTGCATCATGGGCAAGTTGAATGCCAACCTTACATTTCCAGACTAAAATCTAAGTATTTTCCCCGGACCATTGTAAGCCAATTCTTAGGGTCCAGATTCACACTTTGATCATGGTTCTTGGTGATCCATGCATTGGCATAGAACTCTTGAACCATTAAGATTCCGACTTGTTGAATGGGGTTGGTGAGAACTTCCCAACCTCTTCTTCAGATCTCATGTCGGATCTCTGGATATTCGCCCTTTTTATGCTTAAAAGGGACCTCGGGGATCACCTTCTTCTTGGCCACAACTTCATAGAAGTGGTCTAGATGCACCCTTGAGAGGAATCTCTCCATCTCCCATGACTTGGAGGTGGAAGCTTTTGCCTTCCTTTTCCTCTTTCTAGAGGTTTCTCTGGCCTTTGGTGCCATTAATGGTTATGGAAAAACAAAAAAAAGCTTTAGCTTTTACCACACCAAACTTAGAAGGTTGCTCGTCCTCGAGCAAAAGAAGAAAGAAGAGAGTAGAAGAAGAAGAAATAGAGGAGATGGAGTGGGCTTTGTGTTTCGGCCAAGGGGGAGAGGTAGTGTGTATGTTGTGTGAAAATGAAGGAGTGAAGATGGGTTTATATAGGAGTAGAGAGAGGGGGGTATGGTTCGGCCATTATGGGTGGGTTTGGTTGGGAAAGTGGTTTGAATTTGAATGGTGAGGTAGGTAGGATTTTATGAAGGATGGATGTGAGTGGTGAAGAGAATGGTGGGATTTGATAGGTGGGAGGTTTTTGGGGAAGAGGTAGTAAGGTGATTGGTGAATGGGTGAAGAAGAGAGAGAGAGGTGGGGTAGGTGGGGATCCTGTGGGGTCCACAGATCTTGAGGTGTCAAGAATTTCTCATCCCTGCACCATGTGGCGTGCAAAATTCCCTTTGCTGCCAATCCTGGCGTTAAACGCCAGGTTGCTGCCCATTTCTGGCGTTTAACGCCAGCTTCTTGCCCATTCCTGGTGTTAAACGCCAGTCTGGTGCCCATTTCTGGCGTTAAACGCCCAGAATGGTGCCAGACTGGGCGTTTAACGCCCATTCTGCTACCCTTACTGGCGTTTAAACGCCAGTAAGTTTCTCCTCCAGGGTGTTCTATTTTTCATTCTATTTTTCCTTCTGTTTTTGCTTTTTCAATTGTTTTTTGTGACTTCACATGATCATTAACCTATAGAAAACATAAAATAACAAAAGAAAATAGAGATTTAACATAGATAAGTAAAAATTGAGTTGCCTCCTAACAAGCGCTTCTTTAATGTCAATAGCTTGACAGTGGCTCTCATGGAGCCTCACAGATGTTTAGAGCAATGTTGGAACCTCCCAACACCAAAATTAGAGTTTGAATGTGGGGGTTCAACACCAAACTTAAAGTTTGGTTGTGGCCTCCCAACACCAAACTTAGAGTTTGATTATGGGGGCTCTGTTTGACTATGTATTGAGAGAAGCTCTTCATACTTCCTCTCCATGGTGACAGAGGGATATCCTTGAGCTTTAAACACAAGGGAGTCTCTACTCACTTGAATGATCAATTCTCCTCTGTCAACATCAATCACAACTATTGCTGTGGCTAGGAAGGGTCTGTCAAGGATGATGGATTCATCCATACACTTCCCAGTCTCTAGGATTATCAAATCAGCAGGGATGTAATGGTCTTCAACCTTTACCAAGACATCCTCTACAAGTCCATAAGCCTGTTTCTTTGAATTGTCTACCATCTCCAGTGAGATTCTTGCAAGTTGTACCTCTATGATCCCTAGCTTCTCCATTACAGAGAGAGGCATAAGGTTTATGCTTGACCCTAGGTCACACAGAACCTTTTCAAAGGTCATGGTGCCTATGGTACAAGGTATTGAGAATTTTCCAGGATCTTGTCTCTTCAGAGGTAATCTCTGCCTAGACAAGTCATCCAATTCTTTGATGAGCAATGGAGGTTCATCCTCCCAAGTTTCATTACCGAACAACCTCGCATTTAGCTTCATGATTGCTCCAAGGTACTTAGCAACTTGCTCTTCAGTAACATCTTCATCCTCTTCAGAGGAAGAATACTCATCAGAGCTCATGAATGGCAGAAGTAAATTCAATGGAATCTCTATGGTCTCTGTGTGAGCATCAGATTCCCATGGTTCCTCATCAGGGAACTCCATGGAGGCCAGTGGACGTCCATTGAGGTCTTCCTCAGTGGAGATCACAGCCTCTTCTTCCTCTCCAGGTTCGGCCGTGTGGGTTGTGGTTATGGACTTGCACTCTCTTTTTGAAGTCTCTTCTGTATTGCTTGGGAGAGTACTAGGAGGGAGTTCAGTAATTTTCTTACTCAGCTGACCCACTTGTGCCTCCAAATTTCTAATGGAGGACCTTGTTTCAGTCATGAAACTTTGAGTGGTGTTGATTAGATCAGAGATAATCGTTGCTAAGTCAGAGTGTCTTTGCTTAGAATTCTCTGTCTGTTGCTAAGAAGATGATGGAAAAGGCTTGCAATTGCTAAACCTGTTTCTTCCACCATTATTGTTGTTGAAACCTTATTGAGGTCTCTGTTGATCCTTCCATGAGAGATTTGGATGATTTCTCCATGAAGGATTATAGGTGTTTCCATAGGGTTCTCCCATGTAATTCACCTTTTCTATTGCTGGGTTCTCAGGATCATAAGCTTCTTCTTCAGAGGAAGCTTCCTTAGTACTACCTGTTGCTGCTTGCATTTCAGATAGACTCTGAGAAATCATATTGACTTGTTGGGTCAATATTTTATTCTGAGCCAATATGGCATTCAGAGTATCAATCTCAAGAACTCCCTTCTTCTGAGTTGTCCCATTATTCACAAGATTCCTTTCAGAAGTGTACATGAATTGGTTATTTGCAACCATTTCAATGAGTTCCTGAGCTTCTGCAGACGTCTTCTTCAGATGAAAAAATCCTCCAACAGAGCTATCCAATGACATCTTGGATAGTTCAGACAGACCATCATAGAAAATACCTATGATGCATGATGAGCGGATATTTTATACGCTTTTTGGGGTTAATTTCATGTAGTTTTTAGGACGTTTTAGTTAAGTTTTTAGTATATTTTCATTAGTTTCTAGGAAAAATTCATATTTCTGGACTTTACTATGAGTTTGTGTGTTTTTCTATAATTTCAGGTATTTTCTGGCTGAAATTGAGGGAGCTGAGCAAAAATCTGATTCGGGCTGAAAAAGGACTGCTGATGCTGTTGGATTCTGACCTCTCTGCACTCGGAATGGATTTTCTGGAGCTACAGAAGTCCAATTGGCGCGCTTCTAATTGTGTTGGAAAGTAGACATCCAGGGCTTTCCAGCAATATATAATACTCCATACTTTGCTCAAGGATAGATGACGTAAACTGGTGTTCAATGCCAGTTCCATGTTGCAGTCTGGCGTCCAGTGCCAGAAACAGGTTACAACCTGACGTTGAACGCCCAAAACAGCCCAGGCACGTGAGAAGCTTAAGTCTCAGCCCCAGTACACACCAAGTGGGTCCCAAAAGTGGATTTCTGCACTACCTATCATAGTTTACTCATTTTTTGTAAACCTAGGTTACTAGTTTAGTATTTAAACAACTTTTAGAGATTTATTTGGTATCTCATGACATTTTAGATCTGAACTTTGTAATCTCTGACGGCATGAGTCTCTAAACTCCATTGTTGGGGGTAAGGAGCTCTGCTGTGTTTCAATGAATTAATGCAACTATTTCTATTTTCCATTCAAACATGCGTGTTCCTATCTAAGATATTCATTCGCGCTTAATTATAGAGAAGGTGATGATCCGTGACCCTCATCACCTTCCTCAATTCATGAACATGTGCTTGACAACCACCTCCGTTCTACATCAGATTGAATGAGTATCTCTTAGATTCCTTAATCAGAATCTCTGTGGTATAAGCTAGATTGATGGCAGCATTCATGAGAATCCGAAAAGTCTAAACCTTGTCTGTGGTATTCCGAGTAGGATTCTGGGATTGGATGGCTGTGACGAGCTTTAAACTCGCGAGTGTTGGGCGTAGTGACAGATGCAAAAGGATCAATGGATCCTATTCCAGCATGAGTGGGAACCGACAGATGATTAGCCGTGTAGTGACAGCGCACGTTGACCCTTTTCACTGAGAGGATGGATGGTAACCATTGACAACGGTGATCCACCAACACACAGCTTACCATGGAAGGAACTTTGCACTTTTGCATGCATGAGGGAAGAGGAATACAAGAGAAAAGCTGAAATTCAGAAGACAAAGCA
This sequence comes from Arachis ipaensis, assembly GCF_000816755.2. Classification (NCBI taxonomy): domain Eukaryota; kingdom Viridiplantae; phylum Streptophyta; class Magnoliopsida; order Fabales; family Fabaceae; genus Arachis; species Arachis ipaensis. The sequence goes on from NC_029789.2 coordinate 107,380,588, forward strand.
TCTCCAAACCCCAACATATTCTCCATTACTGCATAACAAGTAACCTTTAATTCATGCTCTCTTGTTCATTTGCAAGTCAACTGATAACCACAAATTAATATCTTGACTAAGAGTTGCAACATAAGCATAGCTTGCTTCAAACCAACAATCTCCATGGGATCGACCCTTACTCATGTAAGGTATTACTTGGACGACCCAGTGCACTTGCTGGTTAGTGGTACGAGTTGTGATTCACAATTCGTGCACCAAGTTTTTGGCGTCGTTGCCGGGGATTGTTCGAGTTTGGACAACTAACAGTTTATTTTGTTGCTTAGATTAGGAAAAAAATTTTCTTTTAAAATTTTTGAAATTTGTGTTCTTTGTTCTTCCTTCATCTTCAATTTGTTCTTGTTTATTTTTCTTGTTTGATCTTTAGTTTTTCTTATTCTGTTTCTTTTCTTGTTTTTCGTGTGCCTTTTCAAAACATTAGTTTTCAAAAAAAAATTATTCTTAGTTATTAAAAATATTTCTTCAAAACAAGTGTTACATTTGTAACGTCCCGTCCAGCAAAATACCTTGCTTAAGTCAGGGTATTTCTACTAGAAAGAACGTTACGTGACCTTTTCTAATATTAACTACTTAATTACTGAGCCTTTGTATCGATTTCACGTTTCAGTTTTAAGAAAATGCCAGAAAATTTTATTTTTTATTTATTAAAGTCATAATTCAAACATTCACAAATAATAATAATCACATAAATATTATTGATAATAATTCTTATACAAAAGAGACCAAACAAAACTCAAATACAATACACTAAACCTACCCCTCTATGTAAAATAAAATATCAAAGGACAACAGCGAGGGGACTCTATGAAAGCAATTAAAACCATAAAGAAAACCTACTAATTGCTCGCAGCTTCAAATTGCGTCTTCAAACCTGTGTCACTGAAAGGGTAGAAAATTTGGGGGTGAGAACCAAACCACATGTTCTCAGTAGAGGTAGAGAATGCCGTGAAAGTAAAGAATAAAACGCAAATAGATAATTCCATTCAGAAATATTTAAAAGAAAAACTTTTTTCATTTGCAGTGATCTTTACTCGCCTTGTCACCCTTTTATTTTGAAAACCAACGGCATAACATTCAAAAATCCAAAATCTTATAAAGCATCAGTTAATTATCCCAAATTCTAAACCCATATTTTCCTTTATAAAAATCTTAAAAGTTTTCCTAGACCGTATGAATGACTAATCTGTTTCAAGCATAGGTTCATTAAGTCTATGCTGAACCAGCTCAATCTTTCATACTTACTAAACCTCAAACACAATCTAATCATGGCCTCAGGCCCAAGCAATTCAACCAACACCTAATTCACCACAACCCAACCAATCAGTTACAAACACAAGTAGTGAGGTTCAAACACAATCAAGAGCAATTATATCAAGTATAGCAATCATCAGTTAACAGAATTATTCACTTAGGCAAACCAATTACAATATACACACCCAAACAATGTCACATAGATGCATATGATGAATGTCTAGTCTTAGTGCAGGTAATGAGCTCATCTGTCGGTTTCTACCCGCTCCCGACGTAACCCAGCATTACTAGCCGGATATGGCTTTCCTGTTGGCTATACCCCTGTGTACAGGAAATAACCCCTCTGCCACCACAGGGTCCACTGCACGCAGGAAATAACACATCTACCACTGCAGGGATGTATGCCGACACACCTTCTGTATACAGGAAATAACCCCTCTGCCACTACAGAAATGGAACAGGTGGTCACGGTACTTCTGTAGCAGGAAATAACCCCTCTGCCTTACAGAATTAAAATATGGATCTGTACCGCAGGAAAGCGTTCTCAGTGATCGCACCACTATCTATCTGACTGCCTCAATGCAGCAGATCATCACATAATCATTCTCATTACCATCATTCATTATCATTCTCATTATTCATCATCGCTTTCACATTCTTATCCAGTACCACTTCCTTTCTCAGTTCAATCATACTATAAAAACTTTACATCTTTCCATTTCCTTTCATAATTGCAAATATGCAAGCGGGACAAGACCCACGCCCTTGCCAACAATCTCGTATACCAAATAATCTCTTCTTAAAAGAATCATTGAAGTTTCTATCATTAAATAAGCCTTAAATATTGATTTTGACTAAGTCCGTATACTTTTATAAAAATTTGGACATAATCTCCTTTAAAAATAGGACTTATCCACCGTTATGGGTTCCTTCTTTCTCAATATTTCATCAGCCTCTTTCAGCAATTGTCACAACAATATATCCTCAAAAACATTTGATAATAGAAAATCTATTTCTTAAATTCCATATCCAAAATAATTACCAACATAACTTGGCAGCTTGATTTCCATTTTGTTTTTAAAATATCAAATGAATTCGGAATTACGCAAACTTTATATCCATGTGACCGTCTCGGATTAAGCTTTCTATTAAATCAAAAATTATAATTTTATGCTGACTCTAGCTTCGGGAATATAAGCAAAACCATGACTGCTCTGCAGTGTTTTAAATCCAGAAGACAGCAGCAGCATACAACATTCGAAATTTTATATAAAATCCAAATTAAATCCAACCCCCTTCAAAATTAATGTGGTTAAACATAACGTATCCAAATTTCTTTCTAAATTGGTTCCAGGGTCATACCATTTTTAATGAAGGAGTTACGTAGCTTGGAAGTTAGGTAATCCTCTCCAGAATTCTGTTTTAGAAATCATTGAACACAACCTCTTTCAAGTCCCATAACTCACTTATTAAAACATGGAAAACCCTGAAATTTGAATCATATATACTAAACATACTCAAATTTCACCTCCAATTGGTTGCATCTCAATATCATTCCAGAATTAAAAATTATAAAGCCTCAAAGTTACTGACTTAGAAAACAAAGCCTGATTTTTACTGCATAAAACATCTTTCTTTGAAAATCCAAATCTTTAAAACCACAACTCTAACAATTCTAAATTTTTATGAAATTAAAGTAATAAGACCAAAGTTTCATTTAAAATTGGTTCCGTTTCAAAATTCCAACTGCAGAATTTCCAATAGAGGAATCAAGTTGCTGCTGTGTTAAACGTTCTGCAGAAAAACCAGATTTGACATCCCCAATTGAAAAATTCACTATAATTCATAAACTTAATGAAAAAGTCTCAAATTTACCAGTTCAACTCCCTATATTCTCAATTCACCTCCAATTGGTTGCATCTCAATATCATTCCAGAATTAAAAATTATAAAGCCTCAAAGTTACTGACTTAGAAAACAAAGCCTGACTTTTACTGCATAAAACATCTTTCTTTGAAAATCCAAATCTTTAAAACCATAACTCTAACAATTCTAAATTTTTATGAAATTAAAGTAATAAGACCAAAGTTTCATTTAAAATTGGTTCCATTTCAAAATTCCAACTGCAGAATTTCCAATAGAGGAATCAAGTTGCTGCTGTGTTAAACGTTCTGCAGAAAAACCAGATTTGACATCCCCAATTGAAAAATTCACCATAATTCATAAACTTAATGAAAAAGTCTCAAATTTACCAGTTCAACTCCCTATATTCTCAATCTTAATCCAGACTTAGTTCCACACAAATCCGGTCATCATAGAATTAGTTATAGATTTTCAAGTTTTCTAATTTCATTTAAAATAGTGCAGAAAATCAGATTCACGATTTAACTTTGAAAAATCATAACTAATGTTCCAGTTAATATGAAACCTTCAAAATTAAATCTCAACAATCACACTTAATATAATTTACTTAACATTTAAATTCTCATCATTTCAGTCACTATAGAGCCACTGATTCACTTTCAAAGTTACCGTTTAATTTCAAGAGAACCTGATTTTCAGTAAACCATTTTGTATTCAAAATCCAACCTTTCAATACCCCTCAAAACCAATTTCATATCAACCACCAACCAAGCTCATTAACATTACAATATACCAAATAATAGCTCAACAGTAACAAATCCAACATAACCCATTAAAATTCAGTAATTCTCAACAATAAGTCATCAAACTATTCCCAATCTACATAATCAATCAATATCACCAATCAACAATTCCAAATCACAATCTCAACCATTCCAATCACAATTTCAGCCACAATTCAATATTCACATAATCAATCAATTACTCACATCTATTAAATCTATTTACAGTTATTTAATAAACCTTGTAGGTATTCTTAAATTAAAATCGTTTTAAACCCCCTACCTCGATGTCGCAATTGCAGAATTTGAACACAACTGCCCCCGTTTCGTTTCTAATTTACAGCAGTGACAACAATCCTAATGCAATCAAGGACACCACTGGAACAACAACAGCTTTAATTTCGCGTCAATGATGATGGTTGCAGCAGGACAAGAATTCGAATCTAATGTAGTCAAGGGCAGAAACAACCCTGGGAATTGACGACAAAGTAAAAACTAAAATTGAATTAAAACAAGAATATAACAACTATACCAGTGCCAAAACAGAGTGTGCAAATGGACAAGTCCCAAAGAAAAGATTAGACCAGTACCAAGGTAATAGAATCAGAACCAGCAACAGCCCGGCGTTGGCTTCCGGCAGCGGCAACACCTTCGCCAGTGGCTCCAATTGGGACAAACTCCAGCAAACATCATATAACCAAGGACATCAGAGGCAGATACAGGGTATTTACAGAGCAATAAAGGTTTAGAAATGGTGGTTCTCATGGCTAGGGTTTAACTGACTCACCATTAATCATGGCGGCAACCAGAAATTCCGGCGGCGGCAGCGGCAGAGGAATGGTCCCTCCTCGGTGCGTCACTCTCTCACACACGTCTCATCCTCATCCTCTGTGACAACATCAACGAAACCTCTTCTCCCATGTTCGTTTTCCCCGCTACGGTGGTAGCGGCTTCCACTAACAGCAGCGCCGGCGATGGAACTTCCCTCCTTCACGCGGTGTGTAACACCCTAATACTCAAATCCTTATGCTCGAGTCATAAGTCAATGATATTACGGTGGTACGACTCTCAGGTGGATTTTTAATATATAAATATAGGTAATTTCGAAAAGAGTATTAATCGAGAAGCCTGAAAAGAGTAGAAATAAAATCACGAAGGCGTATCACTCACGTTTCGACAACGAAAAGTTAAACTGCTAAGCCAAACGCGATATACGGACAAGGCATAAAGGAGATTAAGAGATAGATATATATAACATAAGTAAATAGCCACTAGTCGCGACCCGCGAAGTTTAGGCCGGCTAGGGTACATTATGAAAGTAGATGACAACAGCATATCCTAATCTCTCCCAAAGGAAACATAAGAGCCTCTATAGGCAAGTTCCGAAAGAGTTCAATACATAATATAATCTTTTCAAAACAAAGGTGGAGAGATTCTAATCAAAACACAAAGTAGAGGAAATAAAGATCTTCGCCGTCTCTCAGACGACCCACAACTTACTTCTGAGCACCTGGACCTGTATCTGAAAAACAAGAGATATATACGGAATGAGAACCCTGGGCCCATGGGTTCCCAGTACGGTAAAAGTGCCAAATAGATACAATGCACTGCAATAAAAACTCACTAAGCATCCTAAACTTCTTCACCAAATATTTATCCTAGGTTCTCGCTAATCCATGAATAGGCAACTGTCATAAGGGAGTGCTAAATCTAATTCATGTTTCACATATTTCCCAACTCGCTGACTCTTCCACGAATCAGACTCAGAATTATAAGCAAAACCATCACGAGTTGTTCTGCCTCAGCAATTCAATATCAATACATCATACCCTCGCCTGGAGCTAGTGAAACTACATCACTGCGTCTACCCAGGGAGCTCCGATTATCTCATTCAATAATCATCATCATCATGCAATCGCATCATCAGTTCATCCCATCAAGAACAGCCCTCACACCCACCGACACCAGCATGAGGGCATCTCAGTTGTACAAACACAAGCAATTCAGGCAAGTAATACACAAATATGGTACAAGTAGAACAAGTAGCATATAGTCAGGTAACATGGCATATATGATGTAGAAATCCAAAACAAATGGCAAACCCAAACAATTCAAACATATGTAAATGATGAATGCCTGCCCTATGGCTGATGATATTATCTGTCGGTTATCAAGTCAACCCGACATGTCCGGTAGCTAACCCGGGCACAGTCTCTCTGTTGCGTATTAATATCATTAGAGGGAATATGTGCCCTGTCACCATTAGAGGGTATCTGCGCCCTGGATCATCATTGATCATAACCTTTTTCCCTTGCTTCACTCGCAAGTTACCACATCCCCTAGCTCCTTCCTCATTGCTAGGCATACCATAATGATTTAATACATAAGGGGTGAGATCGGAGGCTTAAAAGTATGAGGTTTGACTTTAAAACTCAAAAATCAACTTTGGCATGAAAACAGAGCCACGCGCACGCGTACTCCACGCGCACGCGTGGATGGCCAAAAACTCATCGACGCACAAGCGTTATACGCGCGAACGCGCGGGTTGAAAAATATCCAAACGGCGCGCAAGCGTCAGCCACGTGTACGCGTGGGTGCTCTTGCGCCCAGGCACAAAACTGGCACAACTCTGGCACAACTCTCTGGAAAATGGCTGGGCATTTGGTACAGCGCATCGACGCGCCCGCGCACACCACGTGCACGCGTGGATGGTGCTTTCTGGAAGAATGGCGCGCACGCGCCAGGTGCACCTACGCGCGTAGGGTCGTTCTGCTAAAAATTTTCCAAGTTAAAAGCTGCAGAATTTACAGATTCAACCCCCAATCTTCCGACGGACATAACTCTCTCATTTTAAATCGTTTTTCACCCGTTCTTCGAACGGCATGGACATCTCGGATCCAATTTCATTTCTCAAAAGATTTGGCAGAAAACAGAGATTCGTAGTCCAGGTTATGTCCCGTCAAAGTATGCCCAAAAATCATGTTTTCATACAAAACCACCCAAAAACGTGTAACAGTGGGGAATTTCGAAAACTGGGCAGAGATGAATGGAATACTCACCACAAAACTTAGATAGAATTGTAGAGGATGAGAAGAGCGACGCGTGGCTGCAAACGGCTCGTCAATCGGAGCTCCGTAGCTCATGTTATGGTGGTTTGAAGATCAAAGAGAGTTAGGTTTTCTCTCTTCTCTAAAAATGAGCTGAAATACTCATAACTAATGTTTATATATGTTGGGTCTTGGGCCCACTTAGGCCCGGTTCACTTATTTTTGTCCGTTGGCCCAATTTTGGACCAAAACCTTTAAGATTAGTGCTCTAAATCGCACTTCAAATATTTCTACCTTTCCTAATTATAATTCCTCATTTCTTAATCTTATTTACTCATAATCAATTTTCTCAGCTGTAGTACCAGACAGATCTCAGCCGGTACTGCCGGTCAAAATTCCACTGTGCACTTTTGCGCAGAAAACTATATTTTCCGACTCGGAAAAATTCACTGAATCCAAATATCATATTTAAATCATCAAATTCCAATTGCCAAATCTTCCAACCATATTCGCTCCCATTTAACTTATTATTTAATTAATTTCGGTTAGACCAGGTATTACATTCTACCCCCTAACAGAAATTTTTGCCCTCGAAAATTCCATCCATCACTGCGAGTACGCGAGCATAGTCTGCCTCTATATCCAACGCATAACAGCCCCAAGGTCCTTTTGTTCTGCGCGCTTCCGTTGCCGCGCTCTGACTTCTCTATATTCGAGGTCCTCGGTCATTTGTCCAATGCCGACCAATAGTCTCGTTCCTTACTTTTATCGTCTCATCAACTCACCATATTAAATCTCAAATCATGTCATCAATAATATTACCATCGTCGTTAATCACAGCCATCGTCCCACATCACTGTAATCAATCAAAGATCATCACCACACCTTAATGATACTCCATCACTATCCTCACTCTCTGCCAAGCCAATTACCACTAATCACAGCTCAACTCCAAGCATAGCCTCTAAACTTACTCTCTTATTCTCAAACCCTCGAATTTCCACATGACTTGCTGTTATAAAGTCTCTGACTCATCAATCAGAAACCCCTTTCATTTCTAGAAAGCAAATGAGTTGGAATTAACAATTTAACAAAATCATAAGAATCCACTTTCCTTTAACAATCTATAAAAGCATTCGAGACACATCTCTTTTGTTAAAGTTACTCATATCCTCACTCGTCGCAAAGTTAGTCTGTCCTTGGGGAAAGTGTTGTACGTATCCTCTCTCCTTAAACTCTCGACCCCTTGGTGCGAATCCTTGGTTGTGCTTTCTATGACTTCCTTTCTCTGCAACCCTCCTTTTCACACACTCTTCAGCAATTCTGCTCTTATTCACGAACTCTGAAAAAGTTCGGATCTCCATTGGTCCCACTGAACTTAAGATGTCGCTCCGGAGCCATCCTTCATACTTAATGCATTTTCATTCCTCGAAGTCTCCCGGAGCTCCTTGACACATGCGGAAAAATCTGAATAGCTCCTCAAATTTGTCTGTATACTCAGATACGGACATAGCACCTTGCTTTAGCTGCAGTAACTCCAACTCCTTGGCTGTCCTGGCGAAATTCGGAAAGTACTTCTTATAGAATTCCACCTGGAAGGCATCCCAAGAATTCATGTTTCACATGTTTCCCAACTCGCTGACTCTTCCACGAATCAGACTCAGAATTATAAGCAAAACCATCACCAGTTGTTCTGCCTCAGCAATTCTATATCAGTTCATCATACCCTCGCCTGGAGCTAGTGAAACTACATCACTGCGTCTACTCAGGGAGCTCCGATTATCTCATTCAATAATCAGCATCATCATGCAATCGCATCATCAGTTCATCCCATCAAGAACATCCCTCACACCCACCGACACCAGCATGAGGGCATCTCAGTTGTACAAACACAAGCAATTCAGGCAAGTAATACACAAATATGGTACAAGTAGAACAAGTAGCATATAGTCAGGTAACATGGCATATATGATGTAGAAATCCAAAACAAATGGCAAACCCAAACAATTCAAACATATGCAAATGATGAATGCCTGCCCTATGGCTGATGATATCATCTGTCGGATATCAAGCCAACCCGACATGTCCGGTAGCTAACCCGGGCACAGTCTCTCTGTTGCGTATTAATATCATTAGAGGGAATATGTGCCCTGTCACCATTAGAGGGTATCTGCGCCCTGTCGCCATTAGAGGGTATCTGCGCCCTGTCGCCATTAGAGGGTATCTGCGCCCTCTCGCCATTAGAGGGTATCTGCGCCCTCTCGCCATTAGAGGGTATATGCGCCCTGTCGCCATTAGCTTAGAATCCATGTTGGAGTATCCCTAAACACCCAAAATCACAAGATTTCAACACTAATTACCCAAAAACGTGTAACAGTGGGGAATTTCGAAAACTGGGCAGAGATAAATGGAATACTCACCACAAAACTTAGATAGAATTGTAGAGGATAAGAAGAGCGACGCGTGGCTGCAAACGGCTCGTCAATTGGAGCTCCGTAGCTCAAGTTATGGTGGTTTGAAGATCAAAGAGAGTTAGGTTTTCTCTCTTCTCTTCTCTCTTCTCAAATCAGCGCCCAACACCGCTTCTTTAGGGAAAAATGAGCTGAAATACTCATAACTAATGTTTATATATATTGGGTCTTGGGCCCACTTAGGCCCGGTTCACTTATTTTTGTCCGTTGTCCCAATTTTGGACCAAAACCTTTAAGATTAGCGCTCTAAATCGCACTTCAAATATTTCTACCTTCCCTAATTATAATTCCTCATTTCTTAATCTTATTTACTCATAATCAATTTTCTCAGCTGTAGTACCAGACAGATCTCAGCCGGTACTGCCGGTCAAAATTCCACTGCGCGCTTTTGCGCAGAAAACTATATTTTCCGACTCGGAAAAATTCACTGAATCCAAATATCATATTTAAATCATCAAATTCCAATTGCCAAATCTTCCAACCATATTCGCTCCCATTTAACTTATTATTTAATTAATTTCGGTTAGACCGGGTATTACACGGTGCTTCTCTACTTCGATCACCCTCTCCTCTATGACGGCTAGGGTTTGGTGGTGTGGCGGTCAGACAGCGTCGACGGTGGCTATGTTCATCACCGGCATCGCCTCTTCCTTCCCTTCCCCTCTCCTCTCCTTCTCATCCTCTGGCTCCCTTTGGTTCGGACTCTCCCTCTCCGTCACTCCCACTCTAATTTTTGCCTTCCCCTTTTATTTTGCTATCAACATATATATAATATACGTTCTTTTGAAGATAAATTGTGAGAGTGGATAAACGTGGGGTTATAAGGAGGAGATGAGTATACCGGTGCGTGTGTGCATTTAATTGGTTAGGGAGTACACGTATTAGATACTAACAGTACGTATAAAATAAGAAACATAAGACTAGGAAAAATATATACGAATAATTTAACAATTTTACAAAATATTTATGATAGGATAACAATTTAGAATTTAAATATAATGCTATAAAGATTACTTTTAAAACGCATAAGATTTTATCTATCAATCTATTAACGAGTTCAAATAATTATTTTTAATTTAAATCATAAAGTAAATATACTAATTACATTTTTATAAAATGTAGTTTAAACTCAAAACTAATTATTCAAATTAAATAATATAACGAAATTATCTCCGAATCTATTTAATTATTTCTAATAAAATAATTTCTAAAATTATAAAGTTTAAACTTAATAAGATAAAATCTCAATTTATTTATATTTAGATTTTCCAAAAATGCGGGATGTTACAACATTTACTGCCCAATTGGCTAGAGCGTTGGTCTATTCTTGGTAATTGGGTATCTTCTTTTTAAATTATTTTTTTCAAAAATAATTTTTCTATTAAATCTTGTGCCAAACTTTAAGTTTGGTGTTTTCTTGTTGATTTTTCTTTGGTTTTCGAAAATTTTATTTTGGTTTTCTAAAAATTTTAAGTTTGGTGTTCTACCTTCATGTTCTTGTTGTTCTTGTGATTCTTCGAAGTGTTCTTGAGTCTTCCTTGTGTTTTGATCTTAAAATTTTTAAGTTTGGTGTTTCTTGGTGTTTTCCCTCCAAAATTTTCGAAAACAAAGAGCATTAGATCCAAAAATTTTAAGTTGTGTGTCTTTTATGTGTTTTTCTCTTTCATCATAAAATTCAAAAATCAAAAAAATATCTTTTCTTCATTCCACTCATAATTTTCGAAAAATCAGCATTAAATTAGTCATCAAATTTTAAAAAAAATCATATCTTTTTCAAATCATATCTTTTCCAATCAAATCCTTTCAATCATATCTTTTTCAAAACTTCCTAACAATTTTTTTTCTTTCTCTCTCTTCATTTTTCGAGAATCTTCACCCATTTTTATTTATTTTATTTTAATTTATTTTATTTTCGAAATAAATAAATAAATAAATAAAAATATTTTTTCTCTATTTTACATCATCTCCCTTTCTCCATCATGGATCTAAGTGGAAATGAACAGTCCAAAAGGACTCTGGGGTCATATGCTAACCCTACTACTGCTTCATATGGGAGTAGTATCAGTATACCCTCCATTGGAGTCAGTAGCTTTGAGCTGAATCCTCAGCTCATTATCATGGTGCAGCAAAGTTGCCTGTATTCCGGTCTTCCACAGGAAGAACCTACAGAGTTTCTGGCACAGTTTTTACAAATTGCTGACACAGTCCATGATAAGGAAGTAGATCAGGATGTCTACAGACTATTACTGTTTCCATTTGCTGTAAAAGACCAAGCTAAGAGGTGGTTAAATAACCAACCTAAGGCTAGCATAAGGAAATGGAAACAGCTGTCAGAAAAATTCCTGAATCAATATTTCCCTCCAAAAAGGATGACACAGCTAAGGCTGGACATCCAAGGATTTAAACAAGGAGATAATGAATCTCTTTATGATGCATGGGAGAGATACAGAGCGATGCTAAGAAAGTGCCCCTCTGAAATATTTTTAGAGTGGGTTCAGTTAGACATCTTCTATTATGGGCTTATAGAAAGAGCTCATATTTCTCTAGATTACTCAGCTGGTGGATCTATCCACATGAGAAAGACAATTGAAGAAGCTCAAGAGCTCATTGATACAGTTGCCAAAAATCAGCATCTGTACCTAAGCAATGAACCTTCCATGAAAGAAGAGGCTAGAACAGTGACTGCTGAACTGAGTCCTGCAGAACAAGCTACTGAATTCAATCAGCAATTGGATTTTCTAACAAAACAGTTAGCAGAATTCAAGGAGAGACTACAAGAGACAAGAATGGCTAATATAAATATGGAAGTACAATTAAAGCAAACAAAGCAGCAGCTATCAAAACAAATAACAGAAGAGTGCCAAACAGTTCAATTGAGAAGTGGGAAAACATTAGATGCCCCTCCTCAAGGTAGCAGAAAGCCAAGAAATGAGCAAACTACCCAAAATCCTTCTGAGGACAGTAAGAGCCCGGAGAGGAATAATTCTAGCAATCAAACGCCAGAAATTGGGTGGAAAGCTGGCGTTGAACGCCCAAACCATGCTCAGTCCTGGCGTTCAACGCCAGAAACAAGCAAGGAATTGGCGTTGAATGCCCAAAAGAAGCACTGTTCTGGCGTTCAGACGCCAGGAACAGGTGAGGAGTTGGCGTCCAACGTCACTTCAGCTTCTAACCCTAGCATTCAAATGCCAGTGAGGGATCAGACATATACAAGTGCTGATAACAACCCTCTAAAAAGGCTTCTCCAACCACCTCTGTAGGAAATAAACCTGCAGCAACTAAGGTTGAAAAATACAAAGCCAAGATACCTTATCCTCAAAAACACCGCCAAGAGGAGCAGGATAAGCAATTTGCTCGCTTTGCAGATTATCTCAGAACTCTTGAAATAAAGATTCCGTTTGCAGAGCCACTTGAGAAAATACCTTCTTATGCAAAGTTCATGAAAGAGATCTTGAGTCATAAGAAGGATTGGAGAGAAACTGAAAGAGTTTTCCTCACTGAAGAATGCAGTGCAGTCATTCTGAAAAGCTTTCCAGAAAAGCTTAAAGATCCCGGAAGCTTTCTGATACCATGCATATTAGAGGGTAATTGCACCAAGACAGCCTTATGTGATCTTGGGGCAAGCATCAACCTAATACCTGCATCCACTATCAGAAAGCTTGGTTTAACTGAAGAAGTTAAACCAACCCGGATATGTCTCCAACTTGCTGATGGCTCCATTAAATACCCATCAGGCGTGATTGAGGACATGATTGTCAGGGTAGGGCCATTCGCCTTTCCCACTGACTTTGTAGTGCTGGAAATGGAGGAGCACAAGAGTGCTACTCTCATCCTAGAAAGACCTTTCTTAGAAACTGGACGAACTCTCATTGATGTCCAAAAGGGGGAAGTCACCCTGAGAGTCAATGAGGATGAGTTTAAGTTGAATGCTATCAATGCCATGCAGCATCCAGACACACCAAAAGACTGCATGAAAGTTGATCTTATTGACTCTTTGGTAGAGGAGATCAACATGGCTGAGAATCTCGAATCAGAGTTGGAAGATATCTTTAAAGATGTTCAGCCTAATCTTGAGGATTCAGAGGAATTGAAAGAGCCTCTGAAATTTCCTCAGGAAGAGGAAAAACCTCCTAAACCCGAGATCAAACCATTACCACCATCCCTGAAATATGCATTTCTGGGAGAAGGTGACACTTTTCCAGTGATCATACGCTCTGCTTTAAATCCACAGGAAGAGGAAGCGCTAATTCAAGTGCTAAGGACACACAAGACAGCTCTTGGGTGGTCCATAGGTGACCTTAAGGGCATAAGCCCAGCTAGATGCATGCACAAGATCTTATTAGAGGACAATGCTAAGCCAGTAGTTCAACCACAGAGGCGTCTAAATCCAGCCATGAAGGAAGTGGTGCAGAAAGAGGTCACCAAATTACTAGAGGCTGGGATTATTTATCCTATTTCTAATAGCCCCTAGGTGAGCCCTGTCCAAGTTGTCCCCAAAAAGGGAGGCATGACAGTGGATCATAATGAAAAAAATGAACTGGTTCCTACAAGAACAGTTACAGGGTGGCGCATGTGTATTGACTATAGAAGGCTTAATACAGCCACCAGAAAGGATCATTTTCCTTTATCATTCATAGACCAGATGCTAGAAAGACTAGCAGGTCATGATTATTACTGTGTTTTGGATGGCTATTCAGGCTACAACCAAATTGCAGTAGATCCCCAGGATCAAGAGAAAACAGCATTCACATGTCTATCTGGAGTGTTTGCTTACAGAAGGATGCCATTTGGGCTGTGTAATGCACCTGCAACCTTTCAGAGATGCATGCTCTCTATTTTCTCTGATATGGTGGAAAATTTTCTGGAAATCTTCATGGATGACTTCTCAGTATATGGAGACTCATTCAGCTCCTGTCTTGATCACCTGACACTGGTTTTGAAAAGATGCCAAGAGACCAACCTGGTTTTAAACTGGAAAAAATGTCACTTTATGGTGACTGAAGGGATTGTCCTTGGACATAAAATTTCAAACAAGGGAATAGAGGTGGATCAAGCTAAAATAGAAGTAATTGAAGAATTACCACCACCTGCCAATGTTAAGGCAATCAGAAGCTTTCTGGGGCATGCAAGATTCTATAGGAGGTTTATAAAGGATTTTTCAAAAATTGCAAAACCTCTAAGCAACCTGCTAGCTGCTGACATGCCATTTTTGTTTGACACAGAGTACCTGCAGGCGTTTAAAACTCTGAAAGCTAAGTTGGTCACAGCACCAGTTATTTCTGCACCAGACTGGACATTACCATTCGAATTAATGTGTGATTCCAGTGATCACGCCATTGGTGCAGTACTGGGGCAGAGGCATGACAAGCTTCTGCATGTCATTTATTATGCTAGCCGTGTTTTAAATGATGCCCAGAAAAATTACACAACCACAGAAAAGGAATTACTTGTAGTGGTCTATGCCATTGACAAGTTTAGATCATACTTGGTAGGATCAAAAGTGATTGTGTACACTGACCATGCTTCTCTTAAATATCTACTCACAAAGCAGGATTCAAAACCCAGGCTTATAAGATGGGTGTTGCTTCTGCAAGAATTTGATATAGAAATAAGAGACAGAAAAGGGACAGAGAACCAAGTGGCTGATCATCTGTTCCGGATAGAGCCAATAGAAGGGGCGTTCCCCCCTCTCTTGAGATCTCTGAAACCTTTTCGGATGAGCATTTATTCGCCATTCAGGAAACACCATGGTTTGCAGACATAGCAAACTATAAAGCTGCAAGGTTCATACCCAAGGAGTACAGCAGGCAACAAAAGAAAAAATTAATTACTGATGCAAAGTACTACTTGTGGGATAAACCCTATCTCTTTAAGAGATGTGCAGACGGAATAATCCGTAGGTGTGTGCCTAGAGAAGAAGCACAGAAGATCTTATGGCATTGCCATGGATCACAATATGGAGGCCATTTCGGAGGTGAGCGAACAGCCACCAAGGTCCTCCAATGTGGCTTCTACTGGCCTACCCTATATAGAGTTTCCCGAGAGTTTGTACATAATTGTGACAGCTTCCAAAGAGCTGGTAATCTGCCTCATGGTTACGCCATGCCTCAACAAGGAATCCTGGAGAT
Source organism: Arachis ipaensis (assembly GCF_000816755.2). Classification (NCBI taxonomy): domain Eukaryota; kingdom Viridiplantae; phylum Streptophyta; class Magnoliopsida; order Fabales; family Fabaceae; genus Arachis; species Arachis ipaensis. Next base: position 107,396,177 of record NC_029789.2, read on the forward strand.
TGAGTTGTTTGATGTATGGGGAATTGACTTCATGGGACCTTTCCCACCATCATACTCAAACACTTATATTCTAGTGGCAGTCGATTATGTATCAAAATGGGTAGAGGCCATTGCCACACCCACTAATGATACTAAGACAGTGCTGAAGTTCCTCCAGAAATATATCTTCAGCAGGTTTGGTGTCCCTAGAGTACTAATTAGTGATGGGGGCATTCACTTCTGCAATAAACAGCTCTGCCATGGTCCGGTATGGGATTAGCCACAAGGTGGCCACTCCATATCATCCACAGACAAATGGGCAAGCTAAAGTTTCTAATAGAGAACTAAAAAGGATCCTGGAACGGACTATAAGTACCCGTAGAAAGGATTAGGCACGGAGCTTGGATGATGCTCTGTGGGCTTACAGAACAGCATTCAAGACTCCTATAGGGACCTCTCGGTACCAACTAGTGTATGGTAAGGCTTGTCACTTGCCCGTGGAACTGGAGCATAAGGCATACTGGGAAACCAGATTCCTAAACTTTGATGCCAAATTAGCTGGAGAAAAAAGATTGCTCCAGCTGAATGAGCTAGAGGAATTCAGATTCACTGTTTTCGAAAATGCCAAGCTTTATAAAGAGAAATAAAAAAGGTGGCATGACAGAAAGCTGTCATCTAGAATCTTTGAACCAGGACAAAAGGTTCTACTGTTTAACTCTAGGCTCAGGCTATTCCCCGGGAAACTGAAATCCCAGTGGAGGGGACCATATATGATTACAAGTGTATTGCCATATGGTTATGTGGAGCTTCAAGACATTGATTCTGATAAGAAGTTTGTTGTTAATGGACAGAGAATCAAGCACTATCTTGAAGGCAATGTTGAACAAGAGTGCTCAAGGCTGAAGATAGATTAAAAGCTCAGCAAGGTCCAGCTAAAGACAATAAAGAAGCGCTTGCTGGGAGGCAACCCAACCATTGGCAAAACTTTTTCTGTTGTTTTGCCTTATTCTTGATTTTATTTGTTTATATAAAGTTCACTATTAATAAGGTAAAGATTCAATTGCATAGGTTAACATGGTTATAGAAGGATTCAACACTCAAAACAGAGAAAAAGAGCTCACTGGCAAGAAAACGCCAGTAAGAGGCACAACTGGGCGTTAAACGCCCAAAAGGAGCATCTACTGGGCGTTTAACGCCAGTAATAATAGCCATCTGGGCGTTAAACGCCAGAAGGAAGCAGCTTCTGGGCGTTTAACGCCAGATTGACAGCATCTTGGGCGTTCAGAAAAATGCCCAGTGACAAAGGAGTTCCTGGCGTTCAACGCCAGAAAGAAGCAACAGCTGGGTGTTGAACCCCTAGGAGAAGCAGCATTTGGGCGTTAAACGCCCAAAACATGCAGCATTTGGGCCTTTAACGCCAGGATGGTGGGGAGGAGGTAGATTCGTTTTTATTTCACATTTTTTTATTTTAATTTTAATTTTCATGTTTCAATTCATGATTTCTTGCATAAACATGTTACAAACCCTAATTTCTAAAAACCCTATTTTAAAAATATCAAATGTATCTTAATTCATAAACACAAATTCTTTTTCAGTCCAATCCAACTCTTTTTCAAATTTTCCAAAACAAATCTATCTCTTTTCCTTCTAAAATCTTTTCAACTCATCAATATCTTTTTCAAATCTCCACATTATCTTGTTCAAAATCCAAATTTATCTTTTTCAAATATCTTTCATATCTTTTCAATTTTAAATCACATCTTTTCATATCATACTTATTTTTTATAAATCATATCTTCTATCTTATCTTTTTAAAATTTTCGAAAACCCACCCCCTCCCTTTTAAATCCACATTCGGCCTCCCTCCTCTCATCCACCATTCGACACTAGCTCTCCTTCTATCCCTCTCCTTTCTTTTCTTTTGCTTGAGGACAAGCAAACCTCTATGTTTGGTGTGTTTATCCGTGATCACTAAATTATACCTACTAAGATCATGGCTCCTAAAGGAAAACAACCCACTCCAAGAGGCAAGAAAGAGAGTATTCCAAAACCACTTTGGAATCAAGGGAAGTTATTAACCAAAGAACATTCAGACCATTACTACAAAATAATGGGTCTAAGATCAGTGATCCCGGAAGTCAAGTTCGATCTAAAAGAAGATGAATATCTGGAGATCCAAGAGCAGATTTGTAACAGGAACTGGGAAGTCCTAGCTAATCCTGAAACAAAAGTGGGAAGGAATATGGTTCAGGAGTTCTACGTTAATCTGTGGCAAACAGACAGGCAAAGAATATCTGGAACTGCCCTCTATGACTATCGGACTATGGCCAAAGAAAAGATTATTCACATCCACCCTGACAAAATTAGGGAGATCTTTAAGGTACCTCAGCTGAACGATGACCCAGACTCCTTCAATAGGAGAATGATGAGAACAAACAAGGGCCTGGATAAGATTCTAGAGGATATATGCATCCCTGGAGCCAGGTGGACCACCAGCAGCAAGGGTGTCCCAAATTAACTCAAGAGAGAAGATCTCAAACCAGTCGCCAGAGGATGGCTGGACTTCATTGGGCGTTCTATATTGCCCACTAGCAACCGTTCTGAAGTCACCGTTAAAAGAGCAGTGATGATCCATTGCATTATGTTGGGAAAAGAAGTGGAAGTTCATCAACTGATTCCATCTGAATTTTACATACTTGCAAACAAGACCTCCAAAGATGCCAGGTTGGCTTATCCAAGCCTAATCTCTATGCTCTGCAAAGATGCTGGAGTAAGAATGGGAATAACGGAGTACATCTCAGTGGAGCAACCAATCACTAAAACCACAATGGAAAAACAACAAGTGCAGGATGACCCCATCAAGAGGAGGGCGCAAGAATTTCTCTCGGAAGTCCCTCAATTTGAATATTGGGAACAGCTTGAAGCATCTGTTACCAAGTTGCAAGAATCTATGGACCAAATAACGGAAGAACAGCAAAATCAAAACAGTATGCTCTGCAAACTGCTCAGGGAACAAGAAGAGCAAGGGCGTGACTTAAAGGAACTAAAGCGTCAGAAGTTATCTCTTGAAGGACCAAGCACTCCACAGACTAGAGGAACATCCACATCCCAAACTCAAGGTTGTTGAGCTCTAATCTTAGTCTTAACTCTGTGATAATTGTTCTTATTTGAGTTTTACCTTAGAAGTTATAGTAGTAATTAGTAGTTATTTTATCTCCAATTAAGCTATAATTTATTTTTCTCATCATCATTAAACATGAATAAAATGGAAGATTTTCTTTAGAATAAGGAGGCAATATTTTTCGAGTTTTTAATAAAAGAAATTCTAATTAATTACATGTGGTGAAATTAAGTGAAAACTTGAGACTGAGCGGTTAAAGTCAAGGTCCAAAGCAAAAAGAAGAGTGTGCTTAAGAACCCTGGACACCTCTAATTGGGGACTTTAGCAAAGCTGAGTCACAATTTGAAAAGGTTCACCCAATTATGTGTCTGTGGCATTTATGTCTCTGGTGGTAATATTGGAAAACAAAGTGCTTAGGGCCACGGCCAAGACTCATAAAAGTAGATGTGTTCAAGAATCAACATACTGAAATAGGAGAATCAATAACACTATCTGAATTCTAAGTTCCTATAGATGCCAATCATTCTGAGCTTCAATGGATAAAGTGAGATGCCAAAACTGTTTGGAAGCAAAAAGCTACTAGTCCCGCTCATTTAATTAGAATCTGAGCTTTACTCAAAAACTCTGAGATATTATTGCTTCGTGACTTATTTGTATTCTATTTTATTTGTCTAGTTTCTTGGGGACAAGCAACAGTTTAAGTTTAGTGTTGTGATGAGCGGATATTTTATACGCTTTTTGGGGTTAATTTCATGTAGTTTTAAGGATGTTTTAGTTAAGTTTTTAGTATATTTTCATTAGTTTCTAGGAAAAATTCATATTTCTGGACTTTACTATGAGTTTGTGTGTTTTTCTGTAATTTCAGATATTTTCTGGCTGAAATTGAGGGAGCTGAGCAAAAATCTGATTCGGGCTGAAAAAGGACTGCTGATGCTGTTGGATTTTGACCTCTCTGCATTCGGAGTGGATTTTATGGAGCTACAGAAGTCCAATTGGTGCGCTTCTAATTGCGTTGGAAAGTAGACATCCACGGCTTTCTAGCAATATATAATAGTCCATACTTTGCTCAAGGATAGATGACATAAACTGGCGTTCAACGCCAGTTCCATGTTGCAGTCTGGCGTCCAGCGCCAGAAACAGGTTACAAGTTGGAGTTCAACGCCAGAAACAGGTTACAACCTAGCGTTGAACGCCCAAAACAGCCCAGGCACATGAGAAGCTTAAGTCTCAGCCCCAGCACACACCAAGTGGGCCCCAAAAGTGGATTTCTGCATTACCTATCATAGTTTACTCATTTTTTGTAAACCTAGGTTACTAGTTTAGTATTTAAACAACTTTTAGAGATTTATTTGGTATCTCATGACATTTTAGATCTGAACTTTGTAATCTCTGATGGCATGAGTCTCTAAACTCCATTGTTGGGGGTAAGGAGCTCTGTTGTGTTTCGATGAATTAATGTAACTATTTCTGTTTTCCATTCAAACATGCGTGTTCCTATTTAAGATATTCATTCGCGCTTAATTATAAAGAAGGTGATGATCCGTGACCCTCATCACCTTCCTCAATCCATGAACATGTGCCTGACAACCACCTCCGTTCTACATCAGATTGAATGAGTATCTCTTAGATTCCTTAATCAGAATCTCTGTGGTATAAGCTAGATTGATGGCAGCATTCATGAGAATCCAGAAAGTCTAAACCTTGTCTGTGGTATTCTGAGTAGGATTCTAGGATTGGATGGCTGTGACGAGCTTCAAACTCGCGAGTGTCGGGCGTAGTGACAGACGCAAAAGGATCAATGGATCCTATTCCAGCATGAGTGGGAACCGACAGATGATTAGCCGTGTAGTGACAGCGCATGTTGACCCTTTTCACTGAGAGGATGGATGGTAGCCATTGACAACGGTGATCCACCAACACACATCTTGCCATGGAAGGAACTTTGCACTTTTGCATGCATGAGGAAAGAGGAATACAAGAGAAAAGCTAAAATTCAGAAGACAAAGCATCTCCGAACCCCAACATATTCTCCATTACTGCATAACAAGTAACCTTTAATTCATGCTCTCTTGTTCATTTGCAAGTCAACTGATAACCACAAATTAATATCCTAACTAAGAGTTGCAAGATAACCATAGCTTGCTTCAAACCAACAATCTCCGTGGGATCGACCCTTACTCACGTAAGGTATTACTTGGACGACCCAATGCACTTACTGGTTAGTGGTACGAGTTGTGATTCACAATTCATGCACCAATGCTCCATTCAGAAAGCATGTCAGAAGGACATCTTTTGATCAATTACTTGTATCTTTCCCATGCTTCATAGAGGGATTCTCCTTCCTTCTGTCTGAAGGTTTGGACTTCCACTCTAAGCTTGCTCAATTTTTGAGGTGGAAAGAACTTTGCCAAGAAGGCATTGACTAGCTTTTCCCAAGAGTTCAGGCTTTCTTTAGGTTGTGAATCCAACCATGTCCTAGCTCTGTCTCTTACAGCAAAAGGAAAAAGCATAAGTCTGTAGACTTCAGGGTCAACCCCATTGGTCTTGACAGTGTCACAGATTTGCAAGAATTTAGCTAAGAACTGATGAGGATCTTCCAATGGAAGTCTATGAAACTTGCAATTCTGTTGCATTAGAGAAACTAATTGAGGCTTAAGCTCAAAGTTGTTTGCTCCAATGGCAGGGATTGAGATGCTTCTCCCATAGAAGTCGGGAGTAGGTGCAGTAAAGTCACCAAGCACCTTCTTTGCATTGTTAGCATTGTTGTTTTCGACTGCCATGGTTTCTTCTTCCTTGAAAAGCTCTGTTAGGCCCTCTAGAGAGAATTGTGCTTTAGCTTCTCTTAGCTTTCTCTTCAAGGTCCTTTCAAGTTCAGGATCAGCTTGAACAAGTATGCCCTTATCTTTGTTCCTGCTCATATGAAAGAGAAGAGAACAAGAAAGTAAAAAATCATCTATGTCACAGTATAGAGATTCCTTGAGGTGTCAGAGAAAAAGAAGAATAGAAAGAGGAGGTAGATAGAAGAGAATTCGAACTTATCAAGAGGGATAGAGTTCGAATTACACCTTGAGGGGGAGTTTTAGTCCCTTAAATAGAAGGATGTGAGAAGAGGGGAAGAATTTTTGAAAATAAATTAAAAAGATTTTGAAATAATAAAAAGAAATTTGAAAATTTGATTGAGATTTTCGAAAATTAAGATTGGGAAAGAAATTAAGTGATTTTTGAAAAAGATTTAGAAATTAGAAATAAAAAAGATATGATTGAGAGTTAATTTTGAAAAAGATGTTATTGAAAAGATATGATTGAGAAGATATGATTGAAAATCAATTTAAAAAAAAGAAAGTTTTAAAATTAAAGTTGATTACTTGACTAACAAGAAATTAAAAGATATGATTCTTAAAATTTAAAATTTGATCCTTTCTTAATAGGCAAGTAACAACTTGAAAATTTTGAAGTAAATTATTAATTATAGCAAGGATTTTCGAAAATTATATAAAAAAATGGAAAGTAATTGATTTTGAAGAGATATGATTGAAAAGATATGATTTAAAAAAGATTTGATTTTGAAAAATTATGAAAATTTGAAAAAGATTTGAATTAAAAACAAAATCTTCTCTCTAGTGTCATCCTGGCGTTAAACGCCCAGAATGGCATCCATTCTGGCGTTTAACGCCCAAAATGATACCTTTTCGGGCGTTAAACTCCCAGCCAGGTACCCTGGCTGGCGTTTAAACGCCAGTTTTCCTTCTTCACTGGGCGTTTTGAACGCCCAGCTTTTTCTGTTTAATTCCTCTGCTGAATGTTCTGAATCTTCAATTCTCTGTATTATTGACTTGAAAAGACATAGTTTTGAGAATTTTTTTTTTTGAATTTTTCAATGATGAGAAACAATCAAAATATAATTAATCTTAGGAAACTCAAATCAAACAAACAATGCATGCAGGACACCAAACTTAAAAATTTTCATATAAGAGACACTAACAAATTGAGAATGCATATGAGAAACAACAAAACACACAAAATAAGAGAATTTAAAGATCAGAGCAATGAAATCATCAAGAACAACTTGAAGATTAATGAAGAACATAATGCATGTTTTCGAAAAATGCAAGAAGAATAAAGACATGCAATTGACACCAAACTTAAAAATTGATACTAGAATCAAACAAGAAACATAAAATATTTTTGATTTTTATGATTTTATAAATTTTTTTTTTTGTGATTTTTCGAAAATTGAGTGAAAAGAAAATAAAGTGAATCAAAACTTTTAATAAGAATTCCAGGAATCATGCAATGTTAGTCTAAAATTTCAGTCTAAAAAGATTAGACATGGTTGGCATCCATTGATCCTTTTGCGTCTGTCACACGCCCAACAATCGCGAGTTTGAAGCTCGTCATAGTCATCCCTTCCCAGATCCTACTCAAAATACCATAGACAAGGTTTAGACGTTTCGGATCTCAGGAATGACCGCCAATAATTCTAGCATATACCACGAAGGTTCCAATCTTAGATTAGAAACCCAAGAGATACACATTCAAGCTTGTTTTCATGTAGAACGGAAGTGGTTGTCAGTCACGCGTTCATAGGTGAGAATGCATATCTTGGAGAAGAAATAGACTTGAGTTGAATAGAAAAACAATAGTAATTGTATTAATTCATGAAGAACAGCAGAGCTCCACACCTTAATCTATGGTGTGTAGAAACTCCACCGTTGAAAATACAAAAGTGATAATGGTGTAAGCATGGCTGAATGGTTAGCCCCCAAGGTCTAGGGACTATACGTCCAAAAGATCTCTCTAATACAATAGCAAAAGGTCCTATTTATAGAGAACTAGTAGCCTAGGGTTTACAGAAATCAGTAATTAATGCAGAAATCTTCTTCCGGGTCCACTTGGTGTGTGCTTGGGCTGAGCATTGAAGCTTCCATGTGTAGAGACTTTTTTTGGAGTTAAATGCCAGCTTTTGTGCCAGTTTTAGAGTTAAACGCCAGAATTCTTGAGCTGACTTGGAACGCCTGTTTGGGCCATCAAATCTCGGTAAAGTATGGACTATTATATATTGCTAGAAAGCCCAGGATGTCTACTTTCCAACGCAATTGAGAGCGCGCCAATTGGGCTTTTGTAGCTCCAGAAAATCCACTTCGAGTGCAGGGAGGTCAGAATCCAACAGCATATGCAGTCCTTTTTCAGCCTCGGAATCAGATTTTTGCTCAGGTCCTTCAATTTCAGCCAGAAAATACCTGAAATTACAGAAAAACACACAAACTCATAGTAAAGTCCAGAAGATTGATTTTTATTTAAAAAGTAATAAAAATATAATAAAAACTAATTAAAATATACTAAAAACATACTAAAAACAATGCCAAAAAGCGTATAAATTATCCGCTCATTAAACCTCCACTTCATTTCTCTGCATAATACAATGGATCATGACTTCTCTTTTGAGGGTAACCTCAGAGCGGTTACTGGTGGGCAATATGGAACTCCCAATGAAGTCCAGCCAGCCTCTGGCGACTGGTTTGAGATCCCCTCTCTTGAGTTGATTTGGGACACCCTTTGTGTTGGTTGTCCACTTGGTTCCAAGGATGCATATATCCTTCAGAATTTGGTCTAAGCGCTTATCTGATCTCACCATTCTCTTACTGAAGGAATCCAGATCATCTTGTAGTTGCTGCAGCTTGAAGACCTCTCTTATTTTTTCAATGTGGAAGTAAATAGCTTTCCCTCTGACCATGGTTTTAAAGGTGTAAAAGGTGATTCTGGCCCTTCTCTGCCTATCTGTTTGTCACACATTTGCATAGAATTCCTGAACCATGTTTCTTCCCACCTTTGTCTCAGGATTAGTGACGTTGAGATTTTTGTCAGTAAAGAATTTTATAAAAACAGTCGCGTTGCAGATATAGTCTCTAAACCAACAGAAATCCCTTCGTACAAACGTTTTGGTTGTCACAAATAACAAACCCCTTTGAAATTGATAACCGAGTATTTAAACCTCAGGTCGTCTTCTCAAGGAATTGCAGGGAAGTATGTTCTTATTATTGGTTATGAAGATTGTAAATTGGGGGTTTTGGAAGTAAGGAGGGAATATGTTATATGACAAGTAAAATAAAATAATAATAATAAAATCTCTTGGCAAGGTATAAGAAATTGGAAGTCTAGACTTAGTTATCCTTATCAATAATAATGAAAGTTGAATCTTAATTCCACTTAGTTGACCTTTACTAAAGCAAAGGAAAGTCAAGGGACAAATTGGTTTGATCTTCGAATCCTATTTATTTCCTAAGAAAAGATTGGGATTATTGAAGTTCAACTTAATTGGCAAGATAACAATTATCAATTATACTGTTAAATTGGATAACTCCTGAGTTACTGATTTCTTAACCAAAACCAAACGGGGAAAAGTAAATCTACTGGAATAAAAATGCCTTCAGATGAGAAGCAATAATCATGTAAATAAAAGAAAGCAATATTAAACTGAAATACCTCAAATTGCATTAACAAAAGAACTTAAACCTGACACAGATGTTCATAAATTATATTGAAAAAATAAATAAAAGAACATTGAACCTGGGATTGAGAGTTACTCCTAAAACTAAGAGAAATCCTAAATCCTAATCCTAAGAGAGAGGAGAGAACCTCTCTCTCTAAAAACTACATCTAAAACTAAAATTGTGAATATGAAAGCCTGTTCATGAATGGATGCATTTTCCCACTTTATAGCCTCTAATCTGTGTTTTCTAGGCCGAGAACTGGGTCAGAAACAGCCCAGAATTCGCTGGTTGCGAATTCAAACACGCTGATTTTCATCACTGCGACGAGGCCGCATGGGTCACACGGTCGCGTCACCTAGCGTCAGGGCAACTATGGCATATTATATATCAAATTGAAGCCCCGGATGTTAGCTTTCCAACGAAACTAAAACCGCATCGTTTGGACCTCTGTAGCTAAAGTTATAGCCGTTCGAGTGCGAAGAGGTCAGGCTGGACAGCTTAGCAATTTCTCTAACTTCTTGTATTCCTTCCACTTTTGCATGCTTCCTTTCCATCCTCTGAGCCATTCCTGCCCTGTAATCTCTGAACTCACTTAACACACATATCAAGGCATCTAATGGTAATAAGAGAGTATTAAACATAGGGAACTTAAGACCAAAGAAGCATATTTTCAATCAAAGCACATAATTAGGAAGGCAAATGTAAAACCATGCAAATAGTATGAATAAGTGGGTAAAGAGTTGATAAAATCTACTCAATTTAGTACAAGATAAACCATAAAATAGTGGTTTATCAACTTCCCCACACTTAAACATTAGCATGTCCTCATGCTAAGCTCAAGAGAAGCTATAAAGATGAAGAGGAATGTAAGAAAGTATGAAATGCAGTTTGACCTCACTGTGGGACTAAATTGATGCTAAATGAAAACGTTTTGGATTCAAATAGAACACTTTAAACCTTAAGGACCAAAACAGAATTACGCCCAAACCTAGGGGACTAATTTAGTACTTTACCCTTTCTTTTATTTTTCTCAATGCATATGATTAAGATATTGAATGCATGAATCATGTTCTAAACATTTCTTTCACATAAAGATATATAATACCCAATTCTTAAACCAATTGTTTCCAAATCCACTTTTCCCCACACTTAATTCATGAGCACTTTCACTAGTTTAAGCTAACCAAGGATTCAAATTAAGGACATTATTGTTTTTTGCTTAGAGTTAATGATGTGCTAAAGTAAAGAACAAAGGGGTAAAATAGGCTCAAATTGGTTTGCAAAGGATAATGAAAGGTAAGGCCATATGTGTATGTAAGCTTAGTGAAACAAAGGCCTCAATCATGTAAGTGCATGCATACATCAAACCATGGAAATATAGAATTAAGCAAGACAAAGATCACAATTTCAGAGAGAAAAATACACACCAAAAATAAATTATTGGTTGATAAAATGCAACCAATTCAAATAGGCTCAAAAAATCTCTCAGGTTTTGTGTGTTCGAGCTCTAAACCATGTTCCAGTATAATATTTCTTCAAACAAGTGTAATATTAAATTTTATTCAAATTAGTGAAATGCTCTAAAGGGTTTCTTGAAAAAGAAAATATTACTTCAACCAAGTGGTAAAATATGCACAAAAATCAAACAAACATGCAAATGCAACAACTAACAAGGAAAATAAAACATTGGTGTTTGAGAAGGAAATACTAACCCATGGAGATCGGTATCGACCTCCCCACACTTAAAGATTGCACCGTCCTCGGTGCATGCTGAGATGTGCAGGTAGACGGGTTGTTCCAACTGATGTTTTTCTTCAAGGATTGTGCAGATAGACTTGTTTGTCTCCCTTTTAGAAGTTTCTCCTTTTTTTCGTCTTTGGTGGCCAGCCTGAAAGAAGAGAAAAAGGAAGAAAAGTAACCCAAAAATAAAGATAGAAAATAAATAAAATATGGGTGTTAATGCCAGATAATAAGGGTCTCAATTACATGGTAGCTACAACATGCAAGTGAGAAAACAGTAGAAGTACATGGCAAAGCAAGAGTGCAAAAATTTGCAACAATGGGAAAGAGAGTGCAAGATAATATAAATTCATGTCAATGCAAAATTAATACAAATATCATAAAAGATTAGCATTGACTTAAACAATATTACCCAATAGTGTAAAACAAGTCACTGAGTACCAAAATAATACCAGAAAAGACACAACAGTTGAATATGAACAAGTAACACCAATGGAAAAATAATAAATTTAGAAAAGAAAATAAAAATTAAAATATGCACAAAATTAAAATGCAATGAATGAAAGTATGCAAATAAATAAAATAAAATAAAATAAAAGATAAGAAGAATGAGAAGGGAAAGAAGGGAAGAAGAAGTAAGTAAGAAAGGAAGGAGGAAAAATTAGGATTGGGGGAGAAAAGATAAGATATTTGGCAAATTAGGATAAGCTGTGCGGCGCAAGCGACGCGGTCGCGTGGGGTACGTGGTCGCGCGGCTTGCGCTTAAACTGATTGACGCAGTCGCGTCGGTCACACGGTCGCGTGACCCATTTTATGCTACTGGCGCGAGGGCAGCCTCGCTCTCGCACAACTCTCTGTTCAAAAATCATTAATTGCCAAATATTGGGTGACGCGATCGCATGGGGCATGCGATTGTGCGAGTGGCCACTTAGTAGGATATGACGCGGCCGCGTGCAGATGGACTGCGCGTCCAGCGCCAGTCCAGCACCACTCTAGCACAACTTTCGGCTGTGCACCATTATTACGTCGAAATCCTGGTCACGCGGCTGCGTGGGGCACGCGGTCGCGTGGGAGGCCATTATTCCCATATGACGTAGTCGCATCAGCGATGCGGTCGCGTGGGACGATTTGTGCCATTGGCACACCTCCAGCCACGCTCTCGCGTGACTTTCTGTTCGTTTTCTTTTCTTCCCATTGCACTGGCGACGCGGACGCGTCAGTGACGCTGCCGCGTCGCGTGCATTCTTTTTTTTTTAATTGCAATATACAGAATGCAATGCTTAATGTGAATGCTATGAAAACTTCCAGGTTCAATGAAAATTAAAATAAAATAAAAACAAACAACATGAAATAAAATTGAAAAAGAAACGATCATACCATGGTGGGTTGTCTCCCACCTAGCACTTTTAGTTAAAGTCCTTAAGTTGGACATTTGGTGAGCTCCCTGTTATGGTGGCTTGTGCTTGAACTCATCCAGGAATCTCCACCAATGTTTGTGATTCCAGTCCACCAATGTTTGTGATTCCAGTAACCTCCGGGGTCCCAAACTAGGCATGTAAAGCCCTTAAGAAGCTTCAAACAGATTCTTAGGCTCCCGGGGTGATAGATGTCAGAGCAGATTCCAGGATCCCAAACTTTGCTTTTACACCTATTTTTGTCGGGATCTGTATTTTTCCAGCTGGGTGATAAGTAATTTGAATTCTCACTGCAGCTACCAAACAGCTTCCTAGACCCATTCAATTGAGCTCTACACCAACCGTTGCGTTTAAACTTAAAGCTTCCAACCATAATAGACCTTGCAGGACAATTCTTACCACTGGTCATCTTTCTCTTACTCTGAATATTACAAAGAGCTCTAAGTTGACCATCCATCTCCAGTAGCCCATATTCAAGTGGAATTAGAAAGCTAAAGGATATGAATTTTACCCACTTGAATGTTGTGAAGGATGATGGCAACTTAGGGGGAGGTATTTTTAATGAAATTGCAAGCTCCACTCCCTTGTGCTCTTCTCTGATAATTACCACCTCTTTACAAGCTTCTTCAATTTCAACCTCTTCCTCTTGGTAGCTTTCTTCCAATTCAATATCCTCTTCATTGATTTCCAAGGGCATGGGAGGTTGTGATTCTTCTTCTTGAATCTCCACCTCTTGATCAACCTCTTCCAAGTCTTCAACTGTGATATGCCTTGGAGGTTGTACACCCTCCTCAACATCAATTTCAAATGTCTTGGAAGGGGGTTCTATGACTGGACTTTCTCATGGAGGTTCTGCATCTCCTAAGTCTTCAACCACTTCTTCTTCTTCAATAATTCCGGCTTCCTCTACTTGTTCCAGTACAAAGTCATGCTTCGTACTGTTCACTGGAGTTTCTAGTATCTCCTTCATGCTATGTTCTTCATTAGATTGTCCACATGAAGCCATGGGGGTTCCTTGAGTGTCCAAACGTCGGGAAGCTAATTGATTAATCGCTTGCACTAATTGACGAATGGTTGCCTGAAATCGATCCACTGTTTCCTTGAAACGATCCTTTGACTCTTGAAGCCATTGCCTTGATATGCATCACAGAATGGTTGTTGATAGTCCATTGGAGGTGGTTGTTGCCATGAGGGTTGATTAAATCCTTGTGGCTCCTCCCATCTTTGATTCTTCCAACCTTGATGCCAGTTCTCATTATAGTTTCCATTCCTAACAACAATATTGGAATCAAACTTGAAGCGAGAGGGGTGAGAATTCATAGTAGCTAATAAAAAATTAAAAACAAAAATAAAAATAAATTTAAATTAAAAGGTTATCGAAATTTAAATTTTGAATTTGAAAATTAAATTTTGAAATTTGAATTTTGAAATAAGATAAGATAAGATTTTGAAAAAGATATGATTTTTGAAAAATTTTAAATGCAAATTTTGAAAATTCAATTAAAATAAAGAGAAAAGATATTTTTGAATTAAATGAGGAAAGAGAAAAACAATAAAATGACACCAATTTAAAATTTTTAGATCAAAATGAAGAAAACAATTAAGAATAACTTGAAGGTCAAGATGAACACGAAGAACAACTTGAAGATCAAGGTGAACACTAAGAAAAAAAAAATTTTGAAAAAAAATTTTTTTAATACTAAATAAAAACCAATAACCTCTTAATTTATGAAAAAGCAAAAAAAAAAATAAAAACAAATAAACAAGCAAAAAGTAAATATTTAAAATAACCAATAATAAGGCACACGTTTGCAATTCCCCGGCAACGGCGCCATTTTGACGTTGGAATTTTTGTCAGTAAAGAATTTTATAAAGACAGTCGCGTTGTAGATATAGTTTCTAAACCAACAAAAATCCCTTCGTACAAACGTTTTGGTTGTCACAAGTAACAAACCCCTTTGAAATTGATAACCGAGTATTTAAACCTCGGGTCGTCTTCTCAAGGAATTGCAGGGAAGTATGTTCTTATTATTGGTTTTGAAGATTGTAAATTGGGGGTTTTGGAAGTAAGGATGGAATATGTTATATGACAAGTAAAATAAAATAATAATAATAAAATCTCTTGGCAAGGTATAAGAAATTGGAAGTCCAGACTTAGTTATCCTTATCAATAATAATGAAAGTTGAATCTTAATTCCACTTAGTTGACCTTTACTAAAGCAAAGGAAAGTCAAGGGACAAATTGGTTTGATCTTCGAATCCTATTTATTTCCTAAGAAAAGATTGGGATTATTGAAGTTCAACTCAATTGGCAAGATAATAATTATCAATTATGCTGTTGAATTGGATAACTCCTGAGTTACTGATTTCTTAACCAAAACCAAAAGGGAAAAAGTAAATCTACTGGAATAAAAATGCCTTCAGATGAGAAGTAATAATCATGTAAATAAAAGAAAGAAACATTAAACTAAAATACCTTAAATTGCATTAACAAAAGAACTTAAACCTGACATGGATGTTCATAAATTAAATTGAAAAATAAATAAAAGAACATTGAACCTGGGATTGAGAGTTACTCCTAAAACTAAGAGAAATCCTAAATCCTAATCCTAAGAGAGAGGAGAGAACCTCTCTCTCTAAAAACTACATCTAAAACTAAAATTGTGAATATGAAAGCCTGTTCATGAATGGATGCATTCACCCACTTTATAGCCTCTAATATGTGTTTTCTGGGCCGAGAACTGGGTCAGAAACAGCCCAGAATTCTCTGGTTGCGAATTCAAACACGCTGATTTTCGTCACTGCGACGTGGCCGCATGAGTCACGCGGTCGCGTCGCCTAGCTTCAGGGAAACTATGGCATATTATATATTAAATCGAAGCCCCGAACGTTATCTTTCCAACGCAACTAGAACCGCGTCGTTTGGAATTCTGTAGCTAAAGTTATAGCCGTTCGAGTGCGAAGAGGTCAGGCTGGACAGCTTAGTAATTTCTCTAACTTCTTGTATTCCTTCCACTTTTGCATGCTTCCTTTCCATCCTCTGAGCCATTCCTGCCCTGTAATCTCTGAAATCTCTTAACACACATATCAAGGCATCTAATGGTAATAAGAGAGGATTAAACATAGGGAACTTAAGACCAAAGAAGCATGTTTTCAATCAAAGCACATAATTAGGAAGGCAAATGTAAAACCATGCAAATAGTATGAATAAGTGGGTAAAGAGTTGATAAAATCCACTCAATTGAGTACAAGATAAACCATAAAATAGTGGTTTATCAATTAGCTAGGATTTCCCAGCCCCTGTTTTGAATTTGCTATTCGATCTCTGGATATTCGTCTTCTTTCAGATTGAATTTAACTTCCAGGATCACTGATCTTAGACCCATTATTCTGTAGTAATGGTCTGAATGTTCTTTTGTTAAGAATTTCTCCTGATTCAAAGTGATTTTGGAATATTCTCTTTCTTTCCTCTTAAAGTGGTTTGTTTTCCTCTAGGAGCCATGACCCCAATGAGTCTTAGCTCAGTGATCACGTAAAATACAACACACCAAACTTAGAGGTTTGCTTGTCCTCAAGCAAAAGAAAAGAAAGGAGAGGAATAGAAGAAGAGGCAAGTTCAAATTGTGGAGGAGAGGGGAGGCCGAGTTTGGATTTATAAAGGAGGTGGTGGGTTTGAAAATTTTGAAAAAGATATGATAGAAGATATGATTTGTAAAAAGATAATTATGATATGCAAAAGATGAAATTTTAAATTTGAAAAGATAATAGGGGGATTTGAAAAAAATAGATTAAATTTTGAAAAGATAATATGATAATTTGAAAAAGATTTGAAAAGAATTTAAAAAGATAGATGAGTTTTTGAAAAAGATTTGAAACGGAATTAAGAGATATATGGATTCTGAAAAAGATTTTAAGAGGGGTTTAAGAAAAATGAAGAAAGATTTTTAGGATAAAGATTTTTTTGAATTTGAAATTGAAAGATGAGATTTTGTAACATGTTTATGCAAGAAATTGTGGATGAAATCATGAAGATTTAAAAAAATAGATTTGCAAAACAAAACTTTCTTCTCTCCACAATCCTGGCGTTAAACGCCCAACTGCTGCATGTTTTGGGCGTTTAACGCCCCTCTGTAGCCTCTTTTGGGCATTTAACGCCCAGCTGTTGCTTGTGGCTGGCATTAAACGCCAGAATCCTTTGTCACTGGGCATTTTTCTGAACGCCCAGGATGCTGTAAGTGTGGCGTTAAACGCCCAGAAAGGTATCATTACTGGCGTTAAACGCCCAGTAGATGCTTCTTTTGGGCGTTTAACGCCCAAATATACCTCTTACTGGCGTCTTCTTGCCAGTGAGCTCCTTGTCCCTGTTTTGTACTCTGAATCCTTCTGTAACCCTGTGAACTTATGCAATTGGTTTTTTACCTTGAAGATTATTGATGAGCGGATAATTTATACGCTTTTTGGCATTGTTTTTAGTATATTTTTAGTAGGATCTAGTTACTTTTAGGGATGTTTTTATTAGTTTTTATGTTAAATTCATATTTCTGGACTTTACTATGAGTTTGTGTGTTTTTCTGTGATTTCAGGTATTTTCTGGCTGAAATTGAGGGACTTGAGCAAAAATCAGATTCAGAGGTTGAAGAAGGACTACTGATGTTGTTGGATTTTGACCTCCCTGCACTCAAAGTGGATTTTCTAGAGCTACAGAACTCCAAATAGAGCGCTCTCAACGGTGTTGGAAAGTAGACATCCGGGGCTTTCCAGCAATATATAATAGTCCATACTTTGCCCAAGTTTAGATGACGCAAAAGGGCGTTGAACGCCAGTTCTACGCTGCAGTCTGGAGTTAAACGCCAGAAATACGTCACTAACTAGAGTTGAGCACCAAAAATACGTTACAACTTGGCGTTCAACTCTAAAAGAAGCCTCTGCACGTGTAAACTTCAAGCTCAGCCCAAGCACACACCAAGTGGGCCCCGGATGTGAATTTATGCATCAATTACTTACTTCTGTAAACCTAGTAGCTAGTCTAGTATATATAGAACTTTTTATCATTGTATTCACAGTCTTGGTTACTCCGGTTCCCCTCTGGGGCTGAGACCAATGAACTCCATTATCACTTATGTATTTTCAATGGTAGAGTTTCTGCACTCCATAGATTAAGGTGTGGAGCTCTGCTGTTCCTCATGATTTAATGCAAAGTACTACTGTTTTATATTCAATTGAACTTATTCCGCTTCTAAGATTTCCATTCGCACCCAAGAACATGATGAATGTGATGATTATGTGACGCTCATCATCATTCTCACTTATGAATGCGTGCCTGACAAACACTTCCGTTCTACATGCAAACAAGCTAGAATGAGTATCTCTTAGATATCTAATACAGAGGACCAAGTCCGAGATATTAGAATCTTCGTGGTATAAGTTAGAACCCATGGATGGCCATTCCTAAGATCCGAAAAGTCTAAACCTTGTCTGTGGTATTCCGAGTAGGATCTGGGAAGGGATGGTTGTGACGAACTTCAAACTCCCGAGTGTTGGGCGTAGTTACAGACGCAAAAGGAGGGTGAATCCTATTCCAGTATGATCGAGAACCTCCAGATGATTAGCCGTGCCATGACAGAGCATTTGGACCTTTTTCACAGAGAGGATGGGATGTAGCCACTGACAACGGTGATGCCTTACAGAAAGCTTGCCATGGAAAGGAGTAGGTCTGGTTGGATGAAGATAGCAGGAAAGCAGAGGTTCAGAGGAACGAAAGCATCTCTATACGCTTATCTGAAATTCTCACCAATGAATTACATAAGTATTTGGGTAAAGTACTAAATTAGTCCCCTAGGTTTGGGCGTAATTCTGTTTTGGTCCTTAAGGTTTAAAGTGTTCTATTTGAATCCAAAACGTTTTCATTTAGCATCAATTTAGTCCCACAGTGAGGTCAAAATTAAATAATTAACAAAATGTCCTACATAACAACAGTTCAAGAACAAAATCGATAATCTGGAGAACAAGTACAAGTTCTAGAGGCACAAAATCAACCATTGATGCATCAATACATTTATTTATCATTTTCTTTAGTTTTATAGAAAATATTTTATTTATATTATAAAAAATAATAAATAAATGTATTGATGTATCAATGGTTGATTTTATGCCTCTGGAGCTTGTACTTGTTCTCCAAATTATCGATTTTGTTCTTGAACTGTTGTTATGTAGGACATTTTGTTAATTATTTAATTTTGATCTCACTGTGGGACTAAATTGATGCTAAATGAAAACGTTTTGGATTCAAATAGAACACTTTAAACCTTAAGGACCAAAACAGAATTACGCCCAAACCTAGGGGACCAATTTAGTACTTTACCCTAAGTATTTCTATCTTTATTTTCTGTTTATTTATTATTATTATTCGAAAACTCCATAACCATTTGATATCCGCCTGACTGAGATTTACAAGATGACCATAGCTTGTTTCATACCAACAATCTCTGTGGGATCGACCCTTACTCACGTAAGGTTTTATTACTTGGACGACCCAGTGCACTTGCTGGTTAGTTGTATCGAAGTTGTGACAAATTATGAATTAAGATTAGAGTACCAAGTTTTTGGAGCCATTACCAGGGATCACAATTTTATGCACCAAGTTTTTGGCGCCGTTGCCGGGGATTGTTCGAGTTTGGACAACTGACGGTTCATCTTGTTGCTCAGATTAGGTAATTTTCTTTTTGTTTTATTTTCAAAAAAAAAATTCTTCAAAAATCTTTCAAAAAAATTTTTCCTTTGTTTTCGAAAATTATTTTAAAATTTTTAAGAATGAATTCTAATGTTTCAAAATGGTATGCTGAAGTTTGGCTGGCCATCAAGCTTTAGACTAACCTGGTATGATTCCTGGAATCTTGATTGAGGACTTTGAATTCATTGCTTTTTTTTCCCTATATGTTTTCAAAAAATAAAAATATACAAAAATCCAAAAAAATTACTAAAATCATAAAATCAAAAATATTTTTTGTTTCTTGTTTGAGTCTTGAGTCAATTTTTAAGTTTAGTGTCAATTGCATTTTTTCTAAAAATTTATGCATTTTTCGAAAATTCATGCATTCATAGTGTTCTTCATGAACTTCAAGTTGTTCTTGGTAAGTCTTCTTGTTTGATCTTGATGTTTTCTTATTTTGTGTCTTTTGTTGTTTTTCATGTGCATCTTTGCATTCATAGTGTCTAAGCATTAAAGATTTCTAAGTTAGGTGTCTTGCATGTTTTCTTTGCATCAAAATTTTTTCAAAAATATGTTCTTGATGTTCATCATGATCTTCAAAGTGTTCTTGGTGTTCATCTTGACATTCATAGTGTTCTTGCATGCATCATGTGTTTTGATTCATAATTTTCATGTTGTGAGTCTTTTTCATGTTTTTTCTTTCTTCATTAAAAATTCAAAAATCAAAAAAATATCTTTCCCTTTTTCACTCATAAATTTTCGAAAATTTGAGTTGACTTTTTCAAAACTTTTTAAAATTTAGTTGTTTCTTATGAGTCAAATCAAAATTTCAATTTAAAAATCTTATCTTTTTAAAATCTTTTTCAAAAATTATATCTTTTTTATTTTTCTTATTTATTTTCAAAAATTTTAAAAATATTTTTCAAAAATCTTTTTCTTAATTTTATATCATATTTTCGAAAATATCATCAACAATTAATGTTTTGATTCAAAAAATTTCAAGTTTGTTACTTACTTGTTAAGAAAGATTCAAACTTTAAGTTCTAGAATCATATCTTGTGATTTCTTGTGAATCAAGTCATTAATTGTGATTTTAAAAATCAAATCTATTTCAAAACTTTTTCAATCAATCTTATCTTTTTGTTTCAATCATATCTTTTTCAAAACTACCTAACTAATCTTCTCTCTCTAATTTTCGAAAATTACTTTCCTCTTTTTCAAAATTCTTTTAATTAACTAATTATTTCAATTTTTAATTTTAATTTTATTTCATTCCTAATTTTCGAAAATTACTAACCTTTTTCAAAAACTATTTTCGAAATTTAACTTTAAATTTTAATTTTTATTTTTCGAAAATCATCAACTCCTTTTCAAAAATTATTTTCGAATTCTCTCACCTCTCATCTCCTTCTATTTATTTATTCATCTACTAACACTTTTCTTCACCCAAAATTCAAACCCCTTCCTCTCCTCTGAGTTCGAATTCTTCTCTTCTACATTCTTATTCTTCTTTTCTTCTACTCACACAAGGGAACCTCTATACTGTGGTAAAGAGGATCCCCAGTATCTTTAGTCCTCTTCTTTTTCACATGAGAAGGAGCAAGGACAAGAACATTCTTGTTGAAGCAGATCCTGAACATGAAAGGACTCTAAAAAGGAAACTAAGAGAAGCTAAAATACAACAATCCAGAGAAAACCTTACAGGAATTTTCGAACAGGAAGAGGAGATGGCAGTCGAAAGTAATAATAATGCAAGGAGGATGCTTGGTGACTTTACTGCACCTAATTCCAATTTACATGGAAGAAGCATCTCCATCCCTGCCATTGGAGCAAACAATTTTGAGCTTAAACCTCAACTAGTTTCTCTGATGCAACAAAACTGCAAGTTTCATGAACTTCCATCTGAAGATCCTTTTCAGTTCTTAACTGAATTCTTGCAGATATGTGATACTGTTAAGACTAATGGAGTAGATCCTGAAGTCTACAGGCTCATGCTTTTCCCATTTGCTGTAAGAGACAGAGCTAGAATATGGTTGGATTCTCAACCTAAAGATAGCCTGAACTCTTGGGATAAGCTGGTCACGGCTTTTTTAGCCAAGTTCTTCCTAATGCAAGGAGGATGCTTGGTGACTTTACTGCACCTAATTCCAATTTACATGGAAGAAGCATCTCCATCCCTGCCATTGGAGCAAACAATTTTGAGCTTAAACCTCAACTAGTTTCTCTGATGCAACAAAACTGCAAGTTTCATGAACTTCCATCTGAAGATCCTTTTCAGTTCTTAACTGAATTCTTGCAGATATGTGATACTGTTAAGACTAATGGAGTAGATCCTGAAGTCTACAGGCTCATGCTTTTCCCATTTG
>NC_029789.2:107419677-107454531 GCF_000816755.2 Arachis ipaensis
TAGCAGAGGTAGCAGAGGTAAATTATATGGGTGAACCTTATGGGAACACCTATAACCCCTCATGGAGAAATCACCCAAATTTCTCATGGAAAAAGCATCAAATAGTAAACCTTTTCCATCATCCACTCAGCAACAGATAGAGAATTCTGAGCAGAATCCATCTAGCTTAGCAAATTTAGTCTCTGATCTATCTAAGGCCACTCTGAGTTTCATGAATGAAACAACGTCATCCATTAGAAATTTGGAGGCACAAGTGGGCCAGCTGAGTAAGAAGATCACTGAAACCCCTCCTAGTACTCTCCCAAGCAATACAGAAGAGAATCCAAAGAGAGAGTGCAAGGCCATTAATATAACCAATATGGCCGAACCTACAAGGGAGGAAGAAGACGTAAATCCCAGTGAGGAAGACCTCCTGGGACGTCTAGTGATCAACAAGGAGTTTCCCTTTGAGGAACCAAAGGAATCTGAGGCTCATCTAGAGACCATAGAGATTCTATTGAACTTCCTTATGCCCTTCATGAGCTCTGATGAGTATTCTTCTTCTGAAGAGAATGAGGATGTTACTGAAGAGCAAGTTGCCAAGTTCCTTGGTGCAATCATGAAGCTGAATGCCAATTTATTTGGTAATGAGACTTGGGGAGATGAACCTCCCTGTTCACCAATGAACTAAATGCATTGGATCAACTGAGATTGCCTCAGAAGAAACAGGATCCTGGAAAGTTCCTAATACCCTGTACCATAGGCACCATGACCTTTGAGAAGGCTTTATGTGACCTTGGGTTAGGAATAAACCTCATGCCACTCTCTGTAATGGAGAAACTTGGAATCTTTGAGGTGCAAGCTGCTAGAATCTCATTAGAGATGGCAGACAATTCAAGAAAAGTGGCTTATGGACAAGTAGAGGACATGCTAGTAAAGGTTGAAGGCCTTTACATCCCTACTGATTTCATAATCCTAGATACTAGAAAGGATGAGGATGAATCCATCATCCTTGGAAGACCCTTCCTAGCCACAGCAAGAGCTGTGATTGATGTGGACAGAGGAGAATTGATCCTTCAACTGAATAAGGACAACCTTGTGTTTAAAACTCAAGGATCTCTCTCTGTAACCATGGAGAGGAAGCATGAAAAGCTTCTCTCAGTACAGAGTCAACTAAAGCCCCCACAGTCAAACTCTAAGTTTGGTGTTGAACTCCCATATCCAAACTCTAAGTTTGGTGTTGGGAGTCTATAAAATTGACCTGATCACCTGTGTGGCTCCATGAGAGCCCACTGTCAAGCTATTGACATTAAAGAAGCGCTTGTTGGGAGGCAACCCAATTTTTATTTATCTAATTTTATTTTTATTTTTATTGTTCTTTCATGTTTTATTAGGTTCATGATCATGTGGAGTCACAAAATCAATACAAAAATTAAAAACAGAATCAAAAATAGCAGAAGAAAAATCACACCCTGGAGGAAGGACTTACTGGCGTTTAAATGCCAGTAAGGAGCATCTAGTTGGCGTTCAACGCCAGAACAGAGCATGGAGCTGGCGCTGAACGCCAGAAACAAGCATGAAGCTGGCGTTCAACGCCAGAAATGCATGCAACGGCATTTTACATGCCTAATTGGTGCAGGGATGTAAATCCTTGACACCTCAGGATCCGTGGACCCCACAGGATCCCCAAATACCTCCACTCACCTTCCCTCCTCATAATCCTATATTACCCTCTCTCTCTCCATTCACAGTCATCCCTTCTGTTTTCCATTCACCACTCACATCCATACACCCCACCTACCTTCAAAATTCAAAATCTCTTTCCCACCCAAGCCCACCCATATAGCCGAATACACACATCCCTCCATCTCCTCCATATCTTCTTCTTCTTCTACTATTCTTTCTTCTTTTGCTCGAGGGTGAGCAACATTCTAAGTTTGGTGTGGTAAAAGCATAGCTTTTTTTTTGTTTTTCCATAACCATTGATGGCACCTAAGGCCAGAGAAACATCTAGAAAGAGGAAAGGGAAGACAAAAGCTTCCACCTCCAAGTCATAGGAGATGGAGAGATTCATCTCAAGGGTCTATAGCTCAGTGGTAGAACATTTGACTGCAAATCAAGAGATCCCTGAGATACCTCAGGGGATACATTTTCCTCCACACAATTATTGGGGACAACTAAGGATGGAGCACCAAGAGCACTCCATCATCCTCCATGAAATTAGAGAAGATCAAAGAGCTATGAGGGAGGAGCAACAAAGACAAGGAAGAGACATAGAAAAGCTCAAGGACATCATTAGAAAACGCCACCATCACTAAGGTGGACTCATTCCTTGTTCTTAAATTTTCTGTTTTTCATTTTTATGTTAAGTACTTATCTATGTTAGTGTCTTATTACATGATCATTAGTATTTAGTAACTTTGTCTTAAAGTTATGAATGTCCTATGAATCCATCACCTCTCTTAAATGAAAAATATTTTTTAATTCAAAAGAACAAGAAGTACATGAGTTTTGAATTTATCCTTGAACTTAGTTTAATTATATTGATGTAGTGACAATACTTTTTATTTTCTGAATGAATGCTTGATGAGACGCAGAAGCTAGTGAATTAAAAATTATTAAAATGGTTACGTTGCAAGTATAGTTCTTAACTCACCAAAAATCTGCCTATCAATTTAGAAGTATGTCACAGAGAATTAAATTAAAAATTACTGGGAGTTTTAAGTCCCAGGTCGTCTCCCAACGAGTTGCAGAAAAGTGTGCTATCTTATTAATCAGATGTTCAAAGAAGTTGAGTTAAGTAAATTGGAATTTAAATTGAGGGAATTTAATTAATATGAATAAAAGCCTTGACTGGGAGTTGATTAGTTCGAATTTCTACTATTGGTGGAATGATTGTAAGATTAATTTATAATTAATGGTTGCTCTGTTTGGTTATCCTTTACTATGTAAGGGAAAGTCAAACAAGTTGGAATGCCAAATCTGTTCACAAGTTGCAACCCACTTAGTTCAAAGGGATTGGCGTTGGTGACAGGATAACAATCCAATAATTAACCCAATTACAATTTTTCTTTCAATCCTTCCAACTCAAGAGTTCCTTTTTAATCAACTCCCCATCAAGTAAAGAAACTACTCACGCATTGTAAATAAAGAATTCATAGCACATGAAGGGGAATTAAAAGAAGACATGATTATTGGAATTGAAATTGAATTAAAAAGAAATAATCCTTGCATTAATTAATCATAAAAGTATTCAAATAACAAAATTGAACAAAACAAGGAACATGGAAGAATAAAACCAAGTTGAGAAAATGAACTAGAATGACGAAGTCTTGATGAGGAAATAACTTTTCTCAATGTTCCAATGCTAAGACCAATTAAAATTCTAAAATCTAGAGAGAAAAACCTAAGAGAGTAAAACTAGATCTAAAACTGTCTCCCAATGTATGTGTTATTTGTTTCTGCATGTTCTCTGACTCTAGTCTGCTGTTCCGGGCCGAAAACTGGGCCGAAATAGGGTCCAAAATCACCCCTAACGAATTCTGCAGATTATGCAGATCGCACATGTCACGCGATCGCGTCATCCATGCAGACGCGTCACTCGCGTTTTTTCCTCGCCATGCGTTCGCGTCGTCCACGCTACCGTGTCTCCAGAGCTTTTCCAATCTGCGCGGCCGCGTGAGCCATGCGGCCGCGTCACTGCGATTTGCTCTCCTTCGCGCGGTCGCGTGAGCCATGCGACCGTGTCACTTCTCGCTGGTTATCTCCTCAAATTCTTGTGTTCCTTCCATTTTTGCTAGCTTCCTTTCCAATCTCTAACTCATTTATGCCCTGTAAAGTCTGAAACACTCAACACACAGATCACGGCATCGAATGGAATAATGGAGAATTAAAAGTAAATAATTAATGTCTCTAGGAAGCAGTTTTCAAACATGTAATAAATTTAGGAAGGAAATCTAAATGCATGCTAATTTAATGAATAAGTGGGTAAGGATCATGATAAAACCACACAATTAAACACAATATAAATCATAAAATAATGGTTTATCAATCTCCCCACACTTAAACATTAGCATGTCCTCATGCTTAATTGAAGGAGATAAGGAAATAAGTATGAACATGTAGAAACTCATGAAATGCAATGCAAACCTATATAAATAAATGCAACTATATGATTCTTGTCCACTTGATCAAAAGTAAATAAGCTCTTCAAAATAATTACAAATCCAATTCCACTAATTTCATCATTACACAATAAAACAGATAAAAGTGCAAGAAGATAGCTCATGAAAGCAGGGAACTTGAAAATTCAAGTATTGAACCCTCACTGATAATGTATGTATGCTTTAATCTCTAGTGTATAAGGTGGTCACTCTATCCTTCTCTAATCATGCTTTCTAACTTTTGTTCTTCTCCTAACCAATCAACAATAGTTAATACACCAATGCAAACATCATGAGGTCTTTTCAAGGTTGTAATGGGGCTAAGGTATAGGTAGGGATGTATATTTGGTCAAGTGAGCTAATAAATTGAATCTTTAATTAACCCAAGCTCTAACATAACTTGTATACACTTAATGTAATCTTTAAAGTTCATACCTAGCTACCCAGAATTCCCTTTTTCAATCCATACTCATGTATCAACTTATATTTTGGTTCTATCATATGTGCATTGATCTTCGAATTCTGAATTCAACATTGGGGTAATTTTTGTCCCCTTATTTATTGATTTTTTTTAATTAAAATAAATAAAGCTTATCAATGCACATAGATTTTTTTATTCTTGTAGTTTCACATGAGTAGGTATCCAAATTCCCCTCAAATTTTTATGACACATTTCCTTAACAACTTTTGTTCCCACAATTTCCCATACTTAACTAGCACACACAATTCTATCTTAAGCTAACCAAAGATTCAAATTGGGGTATACAATTGTTTTTCGGCTTAAGGTTAGTAATGTGGTAAAATATCGAACAAAGGGGAATTAAAGGCTCAAAGTGGTTAACAAAGGTAATTGAACAGGGTAGGCTTAATTTGGATGAGTGAGTTTAAACAAATAATGGCCTCATTCATGTGCAAGCATGCAAATATAATAACTATTGGACATATAAGATAAAACAAAATATAGATTACAATCATAGAGAAGTAAACACACAAGAATGAAATAATTATGGTTAAATAATGTAACCATTCATAAAGGCTCAAATCTTTCACAGGTTGTGTGTTCTTAAACTCGAATATCATGTTCCAAATACAACTCAAGCAAATTTATCATAAGAATTTTTGAAAAATTAGTGAAATTTTGTTCCAAAGATAGATTTTTAAAAGAAACTTATTGTCTTTTCAATCAAGTAGAACATGCATGCAACTATCCTATCCTATGAAATTTATTCTATTCTATAAAGAAAAGAAAATATAACTAAAATATCCTAATTATTGGTGCTAGAGAAGAGAAATTACCTCTGGAAGTCAGGTACTGACTGACCTCCCCACACTTAAGGCTTTGCACCGTCCTCGGTGCCATCTGTCAGGAATAGGGGTGGGCTGGTAGCAGTATCTCCACAGTCGGGGCCGTCATGGCTCCCTGTGCTGGTAAATGAAGTGGAGTCCGGGGTGTCTGAGTCTCTGAAGTGTCCCTTTAGGGCGGGTACGGTGGTATCCGTAGATCCAACAGCTGCCAGGTAATGCGATGACTTTGAGAACGGAATCCCAGTCAAATTGGTATCTTTGACGCTGAAGGGCGGCTTCTTGAAAAGTGTCTATTCCTGCAGGAATAGGGGGAAGACCCAGAGCTTGCTGAATGGCCTCTTCTGTGATGGGGAATTGCTTCTGCCGGACATAAACAGACTGCAGGGTTGGCATGTAGAAGTTGGAGTAGAACTCAACTACCCAAGAGAGATTGACCTGCCTTGGCTGTCTCCGTAGGAAACCCCATTGTCTTCGCTCAATTTGTGGCTCAACAAAGGTGGCAATATTGGACGGGAGGATAAGAAGGTATTCATTGTTATAGTTCCTTTCTGCCAGGATAGGGAACATCTGCTCACAGTAGCGATTGGAAAATCGCACAGCGTCCTTTGCTGGAAATGCTTTCTCCTTTTCGTCAACCTTTATTATCCTCTTAACTCTTTTTGTTGAGGGCTTGACTGCGGTTGAAGAAGGCTCTGCCACTAATGCTCTTTTAGTTCCTCTTCTTGCTGGTGGTTTGGAAGTTGCTTTCTCCTTTCCTTTCTTGGTGGCCATCCTGAAAGAAGGGAAGAGAAAGAAAATTAAATTCAAAGAGATATACAGCAAGGAAGGAAACGGAAAAGAGGGTGAATGATGCATAGTAAAATGTAGATGACATTAACACATGCTCTCGAGTACATATGAAAAGCCATCAATGGAAAATAGCTAGTGCAGATAACAACAAGTGAATGCAAGGTGTTTATTGGCATGCTGGCAAAGGGCATGAGTGGCATAGACCAAGCATTACTTCATAACAAACCATCACGTTTGTATTGATAATTGAATTCAATTAATAAAATAATAAGGAAATATTGTGAAAAGCAAGCATTGAATAGTATAACAATCATAGAGAAGTGCATAATGCCACATGAGCTTTTTCACAAACACATAGCATGCATGGTGAATAGGGTGCAGAAAATATGAAGATGAACATGCAAGAAATCCCTTGAATAGGAGAAAAATAATTGTCAAACAAGTTGCAATAATTCACAAGCATGTAATGAGGGATGATGACTCAAAAAATTTCTAGCACCATGTAAAAAGGGAAAGAATAAAATGCAAAAGTGAAAAGGAAAAGGAAAGAAAAAGAAAATAAGAATGTATATAATATAAGAAGAATGATGGAAAAGAGAAGAAGGAAGAAGAAGGTAAAACCTTGTTAATGGTGGTGAGAGAAATAGAGAGTGAGAGGTGAGATAGAAGGGGGAAGAGGGAAGGAAGAAATAAGGAGGGAAAAGAAAAATTAGGATTTGGGGGAGAGGAAGATAAGATATGTGGAAATTTTAGGTTGAGCTGTACGGCGCATGCGACGTGGCCGCGTGGGGCACGCGTTCGCGTGGGCGCGCGTTAGGTAAGGAGATGGGATCGCGTCGGTCACACGGTCGCGTGACCCATGTTACGCTGCTGGCGCGAGTGCAGCCTCGCTCCAGCACAACTCTCTGTTCAATTTATTGTAATTGCCAAAATTGGGTGACGCGATCGCGTGGGTCACGCGATCGCATGAGTGTGCGTTATAAAATGGGTGAAGCGGCCGCGTCGGCGACGCGGTTGCGTGACAAGGATTGTGCTTCCGGCACCAATCCAGCATCACTCTCACACAGAATATTACTGTGCACCCTTTTACGTCGAAAACTCAGGGCACGCGGCCGCGTGGGGCACGCGGTCGCGTGGGAGGCCATGATTCCCATGCGACGCGAACGCGTCAGGGACGCGGTCGCGTGGGTCGATTTGTGCCATTGGCACGCCTCCATCCATGCTCTAGCTGGACTCTCTGTTCATTTATTTGTTTTCTCCACCCCCTCTGTGACGCGGACGCGTCGCTAATGCAATCGCGTCGCATGGCAAAATTTTTTTTTAAAAGAAATATAAAGACATGTAAATAAAAGAACACGAAAGCACTAAATAAAGAAAAGAGTTATCAAGGAAGAAAAACTAAAAGTGAAGAAAAGAACGATCATACCGTGGTGGGTTGTCTCCCACCAAGCACTTTGCTTTAACGTCAGTAAGTTGGACGCTCCACTAGCTCAATCTGCTGCTATGTGGGGATCTTCCAAGCGGAAGATCTCAAGCTCCTTATTTTTCTGCACCTTCTCACCATGGTACAGCTTCAGGCGTTGTCCATTAACCTTAATAAGTTCAGAGCTTGAAGGATGGCTTAGGTGATAAACTCCGTACGGTTCAGCCTTCTCTACTCTGTATGGACCTTCCCATTTTGATCTCAACTTACCGGGCATGAGCCTTAGTCGAGATTTGTAAAGGAGGACAAAATCTCCAGGTTAAAACTCTTTCTTCTTCTCCTTGTAAATTCTAGAATTCTCATAAGCTTCTATTTCAACTGGGAGATGACAAGCTTTTTCATAAACCAAGCGGAAGGGACTCATCCCAATGGGTGTCTTGTATGCTGTTCTATATGCCCACAGTGCATCTTGTAGCCTGGTGCTCCAGTCTTTCCTATGAGGCTTTACTATCTTTTGTAAGATACGCTTGATTTCTCTGTTTGACACCTCGGCTTGCCCATTAGTTTGGGGATGGTAAGCGGTTGCAACTTTATGGATTATCCCATGCTTCTTCATCAATCCTGTTAGTCTCCTGTTACAAAAATGGGTGCCTTGATCGCTCACGATCGCTCGTGGTGATCCAAAGCGACATATGATATGGTTTCTCATAAAGGAAACAATAGTGTTAGCATCATCAGTGCGGGTAGGAATTGCTTCCACCCATTTGGAAACATAATCCACAGCTAACAATATATAAAAATATCCATTAGAATTTGGAAATGGACCCATGAAGTCAATGCCCCAAACATCAAAAATTTCACTGAAAAGCATATATTGTTGAGGCATCTCATCCCTCCTGGATATATTACCAAATTTCTGGCATGGGGGGTAGGATTTACAAAACTCAGCAACGTCTCTAAAAAGAGTAGGCCATCAGAATCCGCAATCTAAGATCTTTCTAGCTGTTCTTTGAGGGCCAAAATGTCCTCCACTCTCAGATGAGTGACAGGCCTCTAAAATGGACTTGAATTCTGATTGAGGCATACAACGTCTAATTATCTGGTCAGCGCCACATCTCCA
The DNA here is from genome assembly GCF_000816755.2 of Arachis ipaensis. Classification (NCBI taxonomy): domain Eukaryota; kingdom Viridiplantae; phylum Streptophyta; class Magnoliopsida; order Fabales; family Fabaceae; genus Arachis; species Arachis ipaensis. Next base: position 107,428,457 of record NC_029789.2, read on the forward strand.
TAAATATGGGTCATCCCATATATAATATTTAGACTCGCTTTTCAGCTTGTCTCTTTGATGTTTAGAAAAATGTGGAGGAAATGTGCCGCTAACTAAATAATTAGTGACAGGTGCATACCAAAGGACTACCTCAGATACTGCTTGCAGGTTGCCAAAAGGAAAATTATCATCTATAGGAGTAGAATCATCCGTAATATGTTCAAGGCGACTCAAGTGGTCTGCTACTAAATTCTGATTACCACTCCTATCCTTTATTTCTAAATCAAATTCTTGTAACAGCAGTATCCAACGTATAAGTCTTGGTTTGGATTCCTTTTTAGCTAATAGATACTTTAGAGCTGCATGGTTCGAATACACTACTACTCTAGTACCAAGTAAATAAGCTCGAAATTTATCCAGAGCAAAAACAATAGCAAGAAGCTCTTTCTCAGTAGTAGTATAATTGGACTGGGCAGTGTCTAAAGTCTTAGACGCATAGGCAATAACAAAAGGATCCTTACCTTCACGCTGAGCCAGCGCTGCTCCTACTGCATGGTTGGAAGCGTCGCACATGATTTCAAACGGTTGGCTCCAGTCGGGTCCTCTCACAATTGGGGCTTGAGTTAGAGCAGTCTTCAGCTTATCAAATGCTTGTTTGCAATCTTCACTGAACTCGAACTCAATGTCCTTCTGCAGTAATCTGGATAAGGGAAGTACCACCTTACTAAAGTCCTTAATAAATCTCCTGTAGAAACCTGCATGGCCAAGGAACGAACGGACTTCCCTCACAGAAGAGGGGTAAGGTAAACTAGAAATAACATTCACCTTTGCTGGGTCTACAGAAATACCATTATTAGATACCACATGTCTTAATACAATCTCTTGTTTTACCATAAAGTGGCATTTTTTGAAATTCAATACAAGGTTTGTATTAACACATCTATCTAATACTCTAGATAATCCCTCTAAGCAAAGGTTAAAAGAATCACCATAAACGCTAAAATCGTCCATAAAAACTTCCATACAGTCCTCAATAAGATCGGAGAAAAGACTCATCATGCACCTTTGGAAGGTGGCTGGTGCATTGCACAAGCCAAAGGTCATTCTCTTATAAGCATAAGTCCCAAAAGGACATGTAAAAGTAGTATTTTCCTGATCCTCAGGAGCTATATGAATCTGGAAATAACCTGTGTAATCATCTAAAAAGCAATAATGTGACTTACCTGACAGGCGATCCAGCATTTGATCAATGAATGGAAGTGAGTAGTGATCCTTACGGGTAGCTTGGTTGAGACGCCTGTAATCAATACAGACTCTCCAAGCATTCTGAACTCTAGTTGCTATGAGCTCTCCATGCTCACTCTTCATTGTAGTGACTCCAGATTTCTTGGGCACCACTTGTACTGGGCTTACCCATTCACTGTCTAAAATGGGATATATGATACCTGCTTCCAATAGTCTGGTCACTTCCTTTTTGACAACTTCCAAGATGGTGGTATTCAATCTTCTTTGGGGTTGACGGACAGGTCTTGCTCCCTCTTCTAAAAATATTCTGTGCTCGCATACTTGAGGGTTGATTACCACTATGTCTGCCAAACTCCACCCAATTGCCTTCTTATGCTTCCTCAGTATGTCAAGTAACTGCTCTTCTTGTTGAGAAGTCAGTTCCCTTGCAATAATAACCGAAAGCTTCTGCTCATCCTCAAGATAAGCGTATTTGAGATGTGGAGGGAGAGGTTTCAATTCTAACTTTTGATCATGGGCGGGCTCTGGATTATCTGGGGCTTGTGAAAATGGCGAAGTGCTCCCATTGTTAGTTAAGAGGGTCCCCACACTTGGACCTTGTCCAGTGTGCCTCTCTTCAAACTCTTCCTTTTGAACTTCAACCACACTTTCGTCTATGACATCACACTGAAAGATAGAACGATCTTCTGGGGGGTTGTTAATTACTCCATTCAGATTGAAGATTATTATGCGGCCATCTATTTCAAAGGAGTATGTTCCTGAAGAAGCATCCAATTTGAATTTTGATGTCTTCAAGAATGGTCTACCAAGCAGGATCGATGATGGCTTATCTGAATCATTATGGGGCATCTCCAAGATATAAAAATCAGTGGGGAATGTGAGCCCTTTAATGTTTACCAAAACATCTTCAGCAACTCCAGCCACTGTAATAATGCTTTTATCTGCTAACACAAAATGAGCTGCCGACCTTTTTAAGGGAGGGAGCCTCAAAACATCATATATAGACAAAGGCATTATACTGACACATGCTCCTAAATCACACATGCAATCATAAATTACTACACCACCAATAGTACAACTAACTATGCAAGGACCTGGATCACTACATTTTTCAGGTAATCCTCCCATTAAAGCAGATATAGAACTACCTAAAGGAATAGTTTCTAATTCATTAATTTTGTCTTTATGGATACATAAGTCTTTTAGAAACTTTGCATATTTAGGTACCTGCTGAATAACATCAAAGAGGGGAACAGTTACCTCAACCTTTTTGAATATCTCTACCATTTTAGGATCGAGTTCCAGCTGCTTCCTGGGCTTTCTTGCAAGTTGTGGAAATGGAATGGGAGTGGTGTTTTCTGTGGTGCATCCACTTTTTGGTGCTTCCTCCTGTGGTTGAGCTATTTCTTCTTCATCTATGTCCTGTATATCCTCTTCCTCTTCAACATCTTCGATTTCTACCACCTCTTCAGCTGAGGCGTATTCTGGTGAGCTTGGTTCCTCCTGATTCCTCTCCTGCAGTGTGGTTCCGGACCTCAGGGTGATAGCATTAATGCCTCCCTTTGGATTGGGTAATGGTTGAGAGGGGATTCCAGTAGTACTTGAAGGTTGATTACTGAAATTTTATGCTGATCCAAGCTGTGTCATAAAAGCTTGCAGAGTAGAGGTGAGACCATTCAGACCGGCGTTAATACTATTCATGATGTTACTTTCCATGGTCTGTTGTCTTTTCTCAAAAGATTGTAGTAGATCTTCATTAGAAGATAAAGAAGAATGAGTAAATTGAGAGGTCTGCTGCTGATTGTTCTGTGGTCCTTGGTTTTGCCTCAGGTGAGGTGCTCTGTAAGGTTGATTTTGCTGCCTGTTGTTGTTATTGTTCCACCTCTGATTTCCCTGATTATCTCTACCTCCTCTGTTATTGTTGTCCCTCCAATTTTGGTTTGAATTGTCCTGCCATCCATGGTTATTATTTCCACTGTGATTGTACCCTTGGTTGGGGCGGTCATAGAAGTTGTGAGTGGATGCCACCATGTTGTCTTCTTGTTGGAGCTGCGGGCATTCATCGGTGTAATGGCTATAATCAGCACAGATTCCGCAAATTCTTTGTGGGACTAGTTGTTGGTTTTGCTGTGGTGGAGGAGGTTGAGCTTGCTGAGCTTGTTGATTCAACTGTATTTGCTTTAGCAAGTTGGTCATTTCATAGATGCCTTGAGTTAGAGCAGCAGTCTCTCCGCTGTAAGATACTTCTGCAATAGCTTTTGAACGGCCTTGCTTTTGTCTGTGGTTCCTAGTGGATTCAGCTAAATCACTGATCAATTGCCAAGCTTCATCAGTGGTCTTGTACTTCTTCATAGACCCATTGCTGGCACTTTCCAGTATGGTCTTATCTTGGGGTCTCATACCCTGTGTAATATAGCTGAATAGCACGATCTTGTCAATCATGTGGTGGGGGCATGCTTCCAAAAGATTATTGAAGCGCTCCCAGTATTTAAAGAGAGTCTCATTGTCATCCTGAACAATTGTGGAGATATCCTTCCTTAGCTTATCAGTAACTTCAGATGGAAAGAATTTCTCTAGAAACTCCTTTCTGAGTGTATCCCAGTTGGATACATTTGCTAGAGGTTGAGTGTAGTACCACTCTCTTGCTTTTCCCTCAAGAGAAAACGGAAAAGCTTTCAGCAGAATTGAAGTTTCATCAGTGCCATCACGCCTGACAGTAGAACAGGCTGCCTGGAAATCTCTCAAGTGCTTGATAGGCTCTTGAGCAGGTAGGCCATGAAATCTGGGCATCAAATTGAGCAGTGCGGGCTTTATTTCAAAATCTGTAGCTACCGCCAGATGATGCGCTTGAAATGGTTGCATTGTAAAATCAGGGGCTCCTTCCTCCTGGATGGTAACTTTCCTAGCTGCCATGTTTTCTGCACGTAAAACAACCGAATCAGTAGAACGGGGGCTGGTTTCTTCCTCAGATTCACTTTCAGATCCGCCCTCAGAGCGGGCTAACCGACGCTGTTCTCGCCTTATTAGTGAAATTATCCTTTCAATTTCATGATCGAATATTAGCAAGTGCGGATCAGGAAGTGGATGCGTCATTTGACGGAAGAAACATGCAGCTCATAGTAGCAAAATAAAATAAAATACAAATAAATAAATTCTAATTAATAAAATTAGCACTCTATTGCAACTCCCCGGCAACGGCGCCAAAAATTGATGAGACGCAGAAGCTGGTGAATTAAAAATTATTAAAATGGTTACGTTGCAAGTATAGTTCTTACCTCACCGAAAATCTGCCTATCAATTTAGAAGTATGTCACAGAGAATTAAATTAAAAATTACTGGGAGTTTTAAGTCCCAGGTCGTCTCCCAACGAGTTGCAGAAAAGTGTGCTATCTTATTAATCAGATGTTCAAAGAAGTTGAGTTAAGTAAATTGGAATTTAAATTGAGGGAATTTAATTAATATGAATAAAAGCCTTGACTGGGAGTTGATTAGTAAGAATTTCTACTATTGGTGGAATGATTGTAAGATTAATTTATAAGTAATGGTTGCTCTGTTTGGTTATCCTTTACTATGTAAGGGAAAGTCAAACAAGTTGGAATGCCAAATCTGTTCACAAGTTGCAACCCACTTAGCTCAAAGGGATTGGCGTTGGTGACAGGATAACAATCCAATAATTAACCCAATTACAATTTTTCTTTCAATCCTTCCAACTCAAGAGTTCCTTTTTAATCAACTCCCCATCAAGTAAAGAAACTACTCACGCATTATAAATAAAGAATTCATAGCACATGAAGGGGAATTAAAAGAAGACATGATTATTAGAATTGAAATTAAATTAAAAAGAAATAATCCTTGCATTAATTAATCATAAAAGTATTCAAATAACAAAATTGAACAAAACAAGGAACATGGAAGAATAAAACCAAGTTGAGAAAACGAACTAGAATAACGAAGTCTTGATGAGGAAATAACTCTTCTCAATGTTCCAATGCTAAGACCAATTAAAATTCTAAAACCTAGAGAGAAAAACCTAAGAGAGTAAAACTAGATCTAAAACTGTCTCCCAATGTATGTGTTATTTGTTTTTGCATGTTCTCTGACTCTAGTCTGCTGTTCCGGGCCAAAAACTGGGCCGAAATAGGGTCCAAAATCGCCCCCAACGAATTCTGCAGATTATGCAGATCGCACATGTCACGCGATCGCGTCATCCATGTGGACGCATCACTCGCGTGTTTTCCTCGCCACGCGTTTGCGTCGTCCACGCTACCGCGTCGCCAGAGCTTTTCCAATCCGCGCGGCCGCGTGAGCCATTCGGCCGCGTCACTGCGATTTGCTCTCCTTCGCGCGGTCGCATGAGCCATGCGATCACGTCACTTCTCACTGGTTATCTCCTCAAATTCTTGTGTTCCTTCCATTTTTGCTAGCTTCCTTTCCAATCTCTAACTCATTTATGCCCTGTAAAGTCTGAAACACTCAACACACAGATCACGGCATCGAATGGAATAAAGGAGAATTAAAAGTAAATAATTAAAGTCTCTATGAAGCAGTTTTCAAACATGTAATAAATTCAGGAAGGAAATCTAAATGCATGCTAATTTAATGAATAAGTGGGTAAGGATCATGATAAAACCACACAATTAAACACAATATAAATCATAAAATAGTGGTTTATCAATGCTTGAACAGTGCATATGTCTTTTGAAGTTGTTGTTTATGAATGTTAATATGTTGGCTCTTGAAAGAATGATGATAAGTAGAAATATTATTTGATAATCTGAAAAATCATAGAATTGATTCTTGAAGCAAGAAAAAGCAGTGAATACAGAAAGCTTGCGAAAAAAACAGCGAAAAAAAAGAGAAAGAAAAAGAAAAAGCAAGCAGAAAAAGCCAAAAGCTCTTTAAACCAAAAGGCAAGAGCAAAAAGCCAATAACCCTTAAAACCAAAAGGCAAGGGTAAATAAAAAGGATCCCAAGGCTTTGAGCATCAGTGGATAGGAGGGTCTAAAGGAATAAAATCCAAAGTGGATTTTCTGGAGCTACAGAACTCCAAATGGCGCGCTCTCAACGGCGTTGGAAAGTAGACATCCAGGGCTTTCCATCAATATATAATAGTCCATACTTTGCCCAAGTTTAGACGATGCGAAAAGGCGTTGAACGCCAGTTCTATGCTGCAGGCTAGAGTTAAACGCCAGAAACACGTCACAAACCAGAGTTGAACGCCAAAAATACGTTACAACTTGGCGTTCAACTCCAAAAGAAGCCTCTGCACGTGTAAACTTCAAGCTCAGTCCAATCACACACCAAGTGGGCCCCGGAAGTGGATTTATGCATCAATTACTTACTTCTGTAAACCCTAGTAGCTAGTCTAGTATATATAGAACTTTTTATCATTGTATTCACAGTCTTGGTTACTCCGGTTCCCCTCTGGGGCCGAGACCAATGAACTCCATTATCACTTATGTATTTTCAACGGTAGAGTTTCTGCACTCCATAGATTAAGGTGTGGAGCTCTGCTGTTACTCATGATTTAATGCAAAGTACTACTGTTTTATATTCAATTCAACTTATTCCGCTTCTAAGATATCCATTCGCACCCAAGAACATGATGAATGTGATGATTATATGATGCTCATCATCATTCTCACTTATGAACGTGTGCCTGACAAACACTTCCGTTCTACATGCAAACAAGCTAGAATGAGTATCTCTTAGATATCTAATACAGAGGACCGAGTCCGAGATATTAGAATCTTCGTGGTATGAGTTAGAACCCATGGATGGCCATTCCTGAGATCTGGAAAGTCTAAACCTTGTCTGTTGTATTCCGAGTAGGATCTGGGAAGGGATGGCTGTGACGAACTTCAAACTCGCGAGTGCTGGGTGTAGTGACAGATGCAAAAGGAGGGTGAATCCTATTCCAGTATGATCGAGAACCTCCAGATGATTAGCCGTGCCGTGACAGAGCATTTAGACCTTTTTCACAGAGATGATGGGATGTAGCCATTGACAACGGTGATGCCTTACAGAAAGCTTGCCATGGAAAGGAGTAGGACTGGTTGGATGAAGATAGCAGGAAAGCAGAGGTTCAGAGGAACGAAAGCATCTCTATACGCTTATCTGAAATTCTCACCAATGAATTACATAACTATTTCTATCTTTATTTTCTGTTTATTTATTATTATTATTCGAAAACTCCATAACCATTTGATATCCGCCTGACTGAGATTTACAAGATGACCATAGCTTGTTTCATACCAACAATCTCCGTGGGATCGACCCTTACTCACGTAAGGTTTTATTACTTGGATGACCCAGTGCACTTGCTGGTTAGTTGTATCGAAGTTGTGATAAATTATGAATTAAGATTAGAGAACCAAGTTTTTGGAGCCGTTACCAGGGATCACAATTTTGTGCACCAATTATTTATATTAAACTCGTATACAAAATAGGCTTTGCTAATGGCTGGGTTGCCTCCCAGCAAGCGCTTCTTTATTGTCTTTAGCTGGACCTTGCTGAGTTTTAATCTAGCCTCAGCTTTGAGCACTCTTGCTCAACATTGCCTTTAAGATAATGCTTGATTCTTTGTCCATTAACAATGAACTTCTTATTAGAATCAATGTCTTGAAGCTCCACATAGCCATATGGTGACACACTTGTAATCACATATGGTCCCCTCCACCGGGATTTTAGTTTCCCGGGGAACAGCCTGAGCCTAGAGTTAAACAGCAGAACCTTCTGTCCTGGTTCAAAGACTCTAGATGACAGCTTTCTGTCATTCCACCTTTTTTCTTTCTCTTTGTAAAGCTTGGCATTTTCGAAAGCAGTGAGTCTAAATTCCTCTACCTTATTCAGCTGGAGCAATCTTTTTTCTCCAGCTAATTTAGCATCAAAGTTTAGGAATCTGGTTGCCCAGTAGGCCTTATGCTCCAGTTCCACTGGCAGATGACAGGCCTTACCATACACAAGCTGGTATGGAGAGGTCCCTATAGGAGTCTTGAATGTTGTTCTGTATGCCCACAGAGCGTCATCCAAGCTTCTTGCCCAATCCTTTCTACGGGTACTTACAGTCCGTTCCAGGATTCTTTTTATTTCTCTATTAGAGACTTTAGCTTACCCATTTGTCTATGGATGATACGGAGTTGTCACCTTGTGGCTAATTCCATATCGGACCATAGCAGAGTAAAGCTGTTTGTTGCAGAAGTGAGTGCCCCTATCACTGATTAGTGCTCTAGGGACACCAAACCTGCTGAAGATATGCTTTTGGAGGAACTTCAGCACTGTCTTAGTATCATTGGTGGGTGTTGCGATGGCCTCTACCCATTTGGATACATAGTCGACTGCCACCAGAATATAAGTGTTTGAGTATGATAGTGGGAAAGGTCCCATGAAGTCAATACCCCATACGTCAAACAACTCAATCTCTAAGATCCTTTGCTGAGGCATGGCGTAACTGTGAGGCAGATTACCAGCTCTCTGGCAGCTGTCACAGTTACGCACAAACTCTTGGGAGTCTTTATAGAGAGTCGGCCAGTAGAAGCCACATTGGAGGACTTTTGTGGCTGTTCGCTCACCTTCGAAATGTCCTCCATATTGTGATCCATGGCAACGCCATAGGATCTTCTGTGCTTCTTCTCTAGGTACACACCTTCGGATTATTCCGTCTGCACATCTCTTAAAGAGATATGGTTCATCCCACAGGTAGTACTTTGCATCAGTAATTAATTTTTTCTTTTGTTGCTTGCTGTACTCCTTGGGTATGAATCTTGCAGCTTTATAGTTTGCAATGTCTGCAAACCATGGTGTTTCCTGGATGGCAAACAGTTGCTCATCCGAAAAGGTTTCAAAGATCTCAATAGAGGAAAAGGACGTCCCTTCTACTGGCTCTATCCGGGACAGATGATCAGCCACTTGGTTCTCTGTCCTTTTTCTGTCTCTTATTTCTATATCAAACTCTTACAGAAGCAACACCCATCTTCTGAGCCTGGGTTTTGAATCCTGCTTTGTGAGTAGATATTTAAGAGCAGCATGGTCAGTGTACATAATCACTTTTGATCTGACTAAGTATGATCTAAACTTGTCAATGGCATAAACCACTGCAAGCAATTCTTTTTTTGTGGGTGTGTAATTTTTCTGGGCATCATTTAAAACACGGCTAGCATAATAAATGACATGCAGAAGCTTGTTATGCCTCTATCCCAGTACTGCACCAATGGCATGGTCACTGGCATCACACATTAGTTCAAATGGTAATGTCCAGTCTGGTGCAGAAATAACTGGTGCTGTGACCAGCTTAGCTTTTAGAGTTTCAAACGCCTGCAGACACTCTGTGTCAAACACAAATGGCATGTCAGCAGCTAGCAGATTGCTCAGAGGTTTTGCAATTTTTGAAAAATCCTTTATAAACCTCCTATAGAATCCTGCATGCCCCAGAAAGCTTCTGATTGCCTTAACATTGGCAGGTGGTGGTAATTTTTCATTTACTTCCACTTTAGCTTGATCCACCTCTATTCCCTTGTTTGAAATTTTATGCCCAAGGACAATTCCTTCAGTCACCATAAAGTGACATTTTTCCTAGTTTAAAACTAGGTTAGTCTCTTGGCATCTTTTCAGAACAAGTGCTAAATGGTCAAGGCAGGAGCTGAATGAATCTACAAACACTGAAAAGTCATCCATGAAGACTTCCAGAAATTTCTCTACCATATCAGAGAGGATAGAGAGCATGCATCTCTGAAAGGTTGCAGGTGCATTGCACAGACCAAAAGGCATCCTTCTATAGGCAAACACTCCAGAAGGACATGTGAATGCTATTTTCTCTTGGTCCTGAGGATCTTCTGCAATTTGGTTATAACCTGAATAGCCATCCAAAAAGCAGTAGTATTCATGACCTGCTAATCTTTCTAGCATCTGGTCTATGAATGGTAAAGGAAAGTGATCCTTCCTGGTGGCTGTATTGAGCCTTCTGTAATCAATACACATACGCCACCCTGTAACTATTCTTGTAGGAACCAGTTCATTTTTTTCATTATGAACCACTGTCATGCCTCCCTTCTTGGGGACAACTTGGACAGGGCTCACCCAGGGCCTATCAGAGATGGGATAAATAATCCCAGCCTCCAGTAACTTGGTGACCTCTTTCTGCACTACCTCCTTCATGGCTGGATTTAGCCGCCTCTGTGGTTGAACCACTGGCTTAGCATCGTCCTCTAATAGGATCTTGTGCATGCATCTTGCTGGGCTGATGCCCTTAAGATCACTTATGAACCACCCAAGAGCTACCTTGTGTGTCCTTAGCACTTGAAGTAGTGCTTTCTCTTCCTGTGGATTTAAAGCAGAGCTTATGATCACCGGAAAAGTGTCACCTTCTCTCAGAAATGCGTATTTCAGGGATGATGGTAGTGGTTTGAGCTCGGGTTTAGGAGGTTTCTCCTCTTCCTGAGGAAATTTCAAAGGCTCTTTTATTTCTTCTGATTCTTCCAGATCAGGCTGGACATCTTTCAAGATATCTTCTAGCTCTAATTCGAGACCCTTAGCCATGTTGATCTCCTCTACCAGGGAGTCAATAGTATCAACACGCATGCAGTCTTTTGATGTGTCTGGATGCTTCATTGCCTCAATAGCATTCAACTTGAACTCGTCCTCATTGACTCTTAAGGTCACCTCCCCTTTTTGGACATCAATGAGGGTTCGTCCTGTTGCTAGGAAGGGTCTTCCTAGAATGAGAGTTGCACTTTTGTACTCTTCCATCTCCAGCACTACAAAGTCAGTGGGAAAGGCAAATGGCCCAACCTTGACAATCATGTCCTCAATTATGCCTGATGGATATTTAATGGTGCCATCAGTAAGTTGAAGACATATCCAGGTTGGTTTGACCTCTTCAGCCAAGCCAAGCTTTCTGATAGTAGATGCAGGGATTAGATTGATACTTGCCCCAAGGTTACATAGAGCTGTCTTGGTACAAGTACCCTCTAGTGTGCATGGTATCATAAAGCTTCTGGGATCCTTAAGCTTCTCTGGTAAGGTTGTTAGGATGACTGCACTGTACTCTTCAGTGAGAAAAACTTTTTCTATTTCTCTCCAATCCTTCTTATGACTTAAGATCTCTTTCATGAACTTAGCAAAAGAGGGTATTTGCTCAAGTGCCTCTGCAAACGGAATCTTTATTTCAAGAGTCATGAGATAGTCTGCAAAGTGAGCAAATTGTTTATCCTGTTCTGCTTGGTGGAGTTTCTGAGGATAAGGTATTTTGGCTTTATATTCTTCAACCTTAGTTGCTGCAGGTTTGTTTCCTACAGAGGCAGGTTGAGAAGCCTTCTTGAGGGAGTTAGTATCAGCACTTGCAGGTGTCTGATCCCTCACTGGTGTTTGATCACCAGAACTGGACATGGATTGGGCGTTTAACGCCAAATTCTTACCCTTTTTTTGGCGTTTGAACGCCAGAACTAGACGTGGAATTGGAGTTTAACGCCAATTTTTCACCTGTTTCTGGTGTTTGATCGCCAGACATATTCCTCTCTGGGCTCTTACTGGTAGCAGGTTGCTCATCCTCTGTCAGCTGTTCTTTTCTTGGCTTTCTGCTGCTTTGAGTTAGAGTATTTAACGTTTTTCCACTTCTTAATTCAACTGCTTGGCACTCCTCTGTTATCTGTTTTGATAACTGCTGTTTTGTCTGATTTAATTGTGATTCCATATCCTTGTTAGCAATTTTGGTTTCTTGTAGCATCTCCTTAAATTCTGCTAACTGCCTTGTTATAGAAGATAGTAGCTGATTGAGTTCAGCAACTTGTTCCTGAGGATTAAAGTCAGTTGATATTGCCTTAGCTTCTTCTTTCATGGAGGACTCATTACTTATGTACATATACTGATTTCTAGCAACTATATCAATAAGCTTTTGAGCCTCTTCAACAGTCTTTCTCATGTGTATGGATCCCCCAGCTGAGTCGTCTAGAGATGTCTGAGCTTTTTCTGTAAGCCCATAGTAGAAGATGTCTAATTATACCCACTCTGAAAATATTTCAGAGGGGCATTTTCTTAGCATCCCTTTGTACCTCTCCCAGGCGTTATAAAGGGATTCTTCATCCTCTTGTTTAAAGCCTTGGATGTCCAGCCTTAGCTGTGTCATCCTTTTTGGAGGGAAATATTGATTCAGGAATTTGTCTGATAACTGTTTTCATGTTCTTATGCTTGCTGTCAGTTGGTTATTTAACCACCTCTTAGCTTGATCTTTTACAGCAAACGGAAATAGTAACAGCCTGTATACATCCTGATCTACCTCTTTGTCATGCACTGTGTCTGCAATTTGCAAGAACTGCGCCAGAAACTCAGTAGGTTCTTCCTGTGGAAGACCAGAATACTGGCAATTTTGCTGCACCATGACAATGAGTTGAGGATTTAGCTTAAAACTGCTTGCTTTGATGGGAGGTATACAGATGCTACTCCCATATGCAGCAGTAATGGGGTTAGCATATGACCCCAGAGTTCTTCTGGACTATTCATTTCCATTCAGGTCCATGATGGATAAAATGGAATTGATATGAATTGCAAACAAAATATATTTTTGTTTTTATTTTATTAAAAAAATGGATAAATAAAGAAAATGATATAAAATAATATAAAGTAAAGTAATTAGAAATTAAAATATAGATTTCGAAAAGAAAAAGAAAAAGGAAAAATAAATTCGAAAACCAAATTAATTGCTTAATTAAGAAGATTTGAAAAACTTTAGATATGATTTTTGAAAAAGATTTTGAATTTTGAAATTTTAAAACTAAAATAGGAAAAAACATAAAAATTTTAAAATAGAAATTTGAATTTTTGAATGAGATTTTCGAAAATTCAATTAGTTAGAGAGAAAACATATTTTTCAAATTAATGAGGAAAGAGAAAAAATAGTAAAAATGACACTAAACTTAAATTTTTAGATCAAAACAAAGGAAACAAACAGGAACACTTTGAATATCACGATGAACGCTAAGAACAACTTTTGAAAAATTTTTAAGAAAACAGAAACACAGAGGACACCAAACTTAAAATATGAAACTAAACTCAAACAGAAAAACTCAATTATTAGTTTATAAAAATTTTCGAAAAAAATTGAAAAGGAAAATAAGGATTTAAAAAATTTTCAACCAAAAACAAGAATAGAAGACTCTAAACCAAAAAGAAAATTTTTTTCCTAATCTAAGCAACAAAATAAACCGTCAGTTGTCTAAACTCGAGCAATCCCCGGCAACGGCGCCAAAAACTTGGTGCACAAATTGTAAATCACATTTTCACAACTCGTACCACTAACCAGCAAGTGCCCTGGGTCATCCAAGTAATACCTTACGTGAGTAAGGGTCGATCCCACGGAGATTGTTGGCTTGAAGCAAGCTATGGTTATTTGTAATTCTTAGTCAGAAAATTAATAATAAAAATGGTTGGGTTTATGAAAAGTAATTAACATAAAATAAATAATACTTGTTATGCAGTAATGGAGAACAGATTGAGGTTTTGGAGATGCTCTGTCTTCTGAATCTCTGCTTTCCTACTGTCTTCTTCTTCACACACACATGTCTCCTTCCATGGCAAGCTGTATGTTGGTGGATACTGTTGTCAATGGCTACCATCCATCCTCTCAGTGAAAATGGTCTAAATGCACTGTCACTGCACGGCTAATCATCTGTTGGTTCTCACTCATGTTGGAATAGAATCCATTGATTCTTTTGCGTCTGTCACTACGCCCAACACTCGCGAGTTTGAAGCACGTCACAGTCATCCCTTCCCAGATCCTACTCGGAATACCACAGACAAGGTTTAAACTTTCCGGATCTCAGGAATGGCCGCCAATAATTCTAGCCTATACCACGAAGACTCTGATCATGAACTTGGAGGCTAAGAGATACACACTCAAGCTAGTGCAGATAGAACGGAGGTGGTTGTCAGGCACACGTTCATAGGTGAGAATGATGATGAGTGTCCCGGATCATCACATTCATCAGGGTAAAGTGCGAGTGAATATCTTAGAATAGAAACAAGCGTAATTGAATAAAAAATAGTAGTAATTGCATTAATTCATCGAAACACAGCAGAGCTCCTCACCCCCAACCATGGGGTTTAGAGACTCATGCCGTTAGAAATACAATGTAAAGTGTAAAATTGTCATGAGATACATAGTAAGTCTCTAAAAGTTGTATTTATACCAAACTAATAGCTAGGGTTTACAGAAAATGAGTAAACTAAGATGGATAGTGTAGAAATCCACTTCTGGGGCCCACTTAGTGTGTGTTTGGGCTGAGCATTGACCTTTACATGTGTAGAGGCTTCTTTTGGAGTTAAATGCCAGGTTGCAACTTGTTTGTGGCGTTTAACTCTGGTTTGTAACTTGTTTCTGGCGTTTAACTTCAGAATAGGTCAGGAAGTTGGTGTTCAACGCCAGTTTGCATCATCAAAACTCAGGCAAAGTATGAACAGTTATATATTACTGGAAATCCCTGGATGTCTACTTTCCAACGCAATTGAGAGCGCGCCAATTGGGTTTCTGTAGCTCGAGAAAATCCATTTCGCGTGAAGAAGGGTCAGAATCCAACAGCATCTGCAATCCTTTTTCAGCCTCTGAATCAGATTAAAGCTCAGATCCCTCAATTTCAGCCAGAAAATACCTGAAATCACAGAAAAACACACAAACTCATAGTAAAGTCTAGAAATGTGATTTTTAAATAAAAACTAATAAAATTATACTAAAAAGTAGCTAAATCCTACTAAAACTATAATGAAAATACCCCCAAAAGTGTATAAAATATCCGCTCATCACAATACCAAACTTAAACTGTTGCTTGTCCTCAAGAAACTAGATAAATAAAATAGGATAGAAAGAAGGTCAAGAGGCAATAACATCTCAGAGTTTTACATGAAGCTCAAATTCTCATTAGATGAGTGGGACTAGTAGCTTTTTGCTTCTGAACAGTTTTGGCATCTCCATTCATCCTTTGAAGTTCAGAATGATTGGCCTCTATAGGAATTTAGAATTCAGATAGTGTTATTGATTTTCCTAGTTTAGTATGTTGATTCTTGAACACAGCTACTTTATGAGTCTTGGTCGTGGCTCTAAGCACTTTGTTTTCCAGTATTACCACCGGATACATAAATGCCACAGACACATAACAGGGTGAACCTTTTCAGATTGTGACTCAGCTTTACTAGAGTCCCCAATTAGAGGTGTCTAGAGTTCTTAAACACACTCTTTTTGCTTTGGATCACGACTTTAACCGCTCAATCTCAAGCTTTTCACTAGACACTTTCACGCCACAAGCACATGGTTAGGGACAGCTTGGTTTAGCCGCTTAGGCCGGGATTTTATTCCTTTGGGCCCTCCTATCCACTGATGCTCAAAGCTTTGGACCCTTTTTATTTTACCCTTGCCTTTTGGTTTAAAGGGCTATTGGCTTTTTTTTTTGCTACTTTTTCTTGCTTCAAGAATCAATTTCATAATTTTTCAGATTATCAATAACATTTCTCTTTTTCATTATTCTTCAAGAGCCAACAGTTTTAACATTCATAAACATCAAATTCAAAAGACATATGCACTGTTTAGGCATTCATTCAGAGAACAAAAAGTATTGCCACCACATATAAATAATTTGAATTTTTTCTTATTAAAACTTGAAAATAAAATTGACTCCTTATTCTAAAAATTTGCTATTTTATTCATGTTTAATGATGATAAGAAAGATAAATTATCACTTATTTGGGGATAGAAAAATAAAATAAAATAAAAAAATAAAGATAAAGGTACTAATTACTACTACTACTCATATAACTTCTAAGGCAGATTTCTAATAGTAAAAGTTATCACAGATTTAAGGCTTAAGATTAGGTCTCAACAACCTTTATTTTAGGAGATAGATGCTCCTTTAGTCTGTGGGGTGCTTGGCCCTTCAAGAGATAGCTTCTGGCGTTTCAGCTCCTGTAGCTCATGCCCTTGCTCCTCTTGTTCCTTCAGTAGTTTGCAGAGCATATTATTTTGAACTTGCTGTTCTTCTTTTAGTTGATCCATAGCTTCTTGTAGCTTGGTGACAGAGGCCTCTAGGCGGGTCCAGTAGTCAATATGAGGGATTTATGAGAGGAACTCCTGTGCCCTCCTTTTGATGGGGTTGTCTTGCACTTGTTGTCCTTCCATTGATTTTTTTGTAATTGGGTGCTCGACTGAGATATACTCATCCACTCCCATCTTTACCCCAGCATCCTTGCATAGCAGAGATATTAAGCTGATTTGGGACCCCCTTTGTGTTGGTTGTCCACTTGGTTCCAGGGATGCATATATCCTTCAGAATTTGGTCCAAGCGCTTATCTGATCTCACCATTCTCTTACTGAAGGAATCCGGATCATCTTGTAGTTGCTGCAGCTTGAAGATCTCTCTTATTTTGTCAATGTGGAAGTAAATAGCTTTTCCTCTGACCATGGTTCGAAAGGTGTAAAAGGCGATTCTGGCCCTTCTTTGCCTATCTGTTTGCCACACATTTGTGTAGAATTCCTGAACCATGTTTCTTCCCACCTTTGTCTCAGGATTAGCTAGGATTTCTCAGCCCCTGTTTTGAATTTGCTCTTGGATCTCCGGATATTTGTCTTTTTTCATATTGAATTTAACTTCCGGGATCACTAATCTTAGACCCATTATTCTGTAGTAATAGTCTGAATGTTCTTTTGTTAAGAACTTCTCCTGATTCCAAAGTGGTTTTGGAATATTCTCTTTCTTTCCTCTTGAAGTGGTTTGTTTTCCTCTAGGAGCCATGATCTCAGTGAGTCTTAGCTCAGTGATCACGTAAAACAAAACACACCAAACTTAGAGGTTTGCTTGTCCTCAAGCAAAAGAAAGGAAAAGAGAGGAATAGAAGAAGAGGCAAGTTCGAATTGTGGAGGAGAGGGGAGGCCAAGTTTGGATTTATAAAGGAGGGGGTGGGTTTGAAAATTTTGAAAAAGATATGATAGAAGATATGATTTGTAAAAAGATAATTATGATATGCAAAGGATAAAATTTTAAATTTGAAAAGATAATAGGGGGATTTGAAAAAGATAGATTAAATTTTGAAAAGATAATATGATAGTTTGAAAAAGATTTGAAAAGAATTTAAAAAGATAGATGAGTTTTTGAAAAAGATGTGGAACAGAATTAAGAGATATATGGATTCTGAAAAAGATTTTAAGAGGGGTTTAAGAAAAATGAAGAAAGATTTTTAGGATAAAGATTTTTTTGAATTTGAAATTGAAAGATGAGAGTTTGTAACATGTTTATGCAAGAAATTGTGGATGAAATCATGAAGATTTAAAAAAAGAGATTTGGAAAACAAAACTTCCTTCTCTCCACAATCCTGGCGTTAAACGCCCAACTGCTGCATGTTTTGGGTGTTTAATGCCCCTCTGTAGCCTCTTTTGGGAGTTTAACCCCCAGCTGTTGCTTGTGGCTGGCGTTAAACGTCAGAATCCTTTGTCACTGGGCGTTTTCTGAATGCCCAGGATGCTGTAAGTATGGCGTTAAACGCCCAGAAAGATATCATTACTGGCATTAAACGCCCAGTAGATGCTTCTTTTGGGCGTTTAACGCCCAAATATACCTCTTACTGGCGTTTTCTTGCCAATGAGCTCCTTCTCCCCGTTTTGTACTCTGAATCCTTCTGTAACCCTGTGAACTTATGCAATTGATTCTTTACCTTGAAGATTATTTATATTAAACTCGTATAATTATTATTTAAATAAAAATAGGCTTTGCTAATGGCTGGGTTACCTCCCAGCAAGCGCTTCTTTATTGTCTTTAGTTGGACCTTGCTGAGCTTTTAATCTAGCCTCAGCTTTGAGCACTCTTGCTCAACATTGCCTTCAAGATAATGCTTGATTCTCTGTCCATTAACAATGAACTTCTTATTAGAATCAATGTTTTGAAGCTCCACATAGCCATATGGTGACACACTTGTAATCACATATGGTCCCCTCCACCGGGATTTCAGTTTCCCGGGGAATAGCCTGAGCCTAGAGTTAAACAGCAGAACCTTCTGTCCTAGTTCAAAGACTCTAGATGACAGCTTTCTGTCCTGCCACCTTTTTGCTTTCTCTTTGTAAAGCTTGGCGTTTTCGAAAGCAGTGAGTCTGAATTCCTCTAGCTCATTTGGCTGGACTAATCTTTTTTCTCCAGCTAATTTAGCATCAAATTTTAGGAATCTGGTTGCCCAGTAGGCCTTATGCTCCAGTTCCACGGGCAGATGACAGGCCTTACCATACACAAGCTGGTATGGAGAGGTCCCTATAGGAGTCTTGAATGCTGTTCTGTATGCCCACAGAGCGTCATCCAAGCTTCTTGCCCAATCCTTTCTACGGGTACTTACAGTCCGTTCCAGGATTCTTTTTATTTCTCTATTAGAGACTTCAACTTTCCTATTTGTCTGTGGATGATATGGAGTTGCTATCTTGTGGCTAATTCCATATCGGACTATAGCAGAGTAAAGCTGTTTGTTGCAGAAGTGAGTGCCCCCATCACTGATTAGTGCTCTAGGGACACCAAACCTGCTGAAGATATGCTTCTAGAGGAACTTCAGGACTATCTTAATATCATTGTTGGGTGTTGCGATGGCCTCTACCCATTTGGATACATAGTCGACTGCCACCAGAATATAAGTGTTTGAGTATGATGGTGGGAAAGGTCCCATGAAGTCGATACCCCATACGGCAAACAACTCAATCTCTAAGATCCTTTGCTGAGGCATGGCGTAACTGTGAGGCAGATTACCAGCTTTCTGGCAGCTGTCACAGTTACGCACAAACTCTCGGGAGTCTTTATAGAGAGTGGGCCAGTAGAAGCCACATTGGAGGACTTTTGTGGCTGTTCGCTCACCTCCAAAATGTCCTCCATATTGTGATCCATGACAATGCCATAGGATCTTCTGTGCTTCTTCTCTAGGTATACACCTTCGGATTATTCCGTCTGCACATCTCTTAAAGAGATATGGTTCATCCCACAGGTAGTACTTTGCATCAGTAATTAATTTTTTCTTTTGTTGCTTGCTGTACTCCTTGGGTATGAATCTTGCAGCTTTATAGTTTGCAATGTCTGCAAACCATGGTGTTTCCTGGATGGCAAATAGTTGCTCATCCGGAAAGGTTTTAGAAATCTCGATAGAGGGAAAGGACGTCCCTTCTACTGGCTCTATCCGAGACAGATGATCAACCACTTGGTTCTCTGTCCCTTTTCTGTCTCTTATTTCTATATTAAACTCTTGCAGAAGCAACACCCATCTTATGAGCCTGGGTTTTGAATCCTGCTTTGTGAGTAGATATTTAAGAGCAGCATGGTCAGTGTACACAATCACTTTTGATCCTACTAAGTATGATCTAAACTTGTCAATAGCATAAACCACTGCAACCAATTTTTTTCTGTGGTTGTGTAATTTTTCTGGACATCATTTAAAACACGGCTAGTATAATAAATGACATGCAGAAGCTTGTTATGCCTCGGTCCCAGTACTACACCAATGGCATGGTCACTGGCATCACACATTAGTTCAAATGGTAATGTCCAGTCTGGTGCAGAAATAAGTGGTGCTGTGACCAGCTTAGCTTTCAGAGTTTCAAATGCCTGCAGACACTCTGTGTCAAATACAAATGGCATGTCAGCAGCTAGCAGATTGCTCAGAGGTTTTACAATTTTTGAAAAATCCTTTATAAACCTCCTATAGAATCCTGCATGCCCCAGAAAGCTTCTAATTGCCTTAACATTGGCAGGTGGTGGTAATTTTTTAATTACTTCCACTTTAGCTTGATCCACCTCTATTCCCTTGTTTGAAATTTTATGCCCAAGGACAATTCCTTCAGTCACCATAAAGTGACATTTTTCCCAGTTTAAAACTAGGTTAGTCTCTTGGCATCTTTTCAGAACAAGTGCTAAATGGTCAAGGCAGGAGCTGAATGAATCTCCAAATACTGAAAAGTCATCCATGAAGACTTCCAGAAATTTTTCTACCATATCAGAGAAGATAGAGAGCATGCATCTCTGAAAGGTTGCAGGTGCATTGCACAGACCAAAAGTCATCCTTCTGTAAGCAAACACTCCAGAAGGACTTGTGAATGCTGTTTTCTCTTGGTCCTGAGGATCTACTGCAATTTGCTTATAACCTGAATAGCCATCCAAAAAGCAGTAGGATTCATGACCTTCTAGTCTTTCTAGCATTTGGTCTATGAATGGTAAAGGAAAGTGATCCTTCCTGGTGGCTGTATTGAGCCTTCTATAATCAACACACATATGCCACCCTGTAACTGTTCTTGTAGGAACCAGTTCATTTTTTTCATTATGAACCACTATCATGCCTCCCTTCTTGGGGACAACTTGGACAGGGATCACCCAGGGGCTATCAGAGATGGGATAAATAATCCCAGCCTCCAGTAACTTGGTGACCTCTTTCTGCACTACCTCCTTCATGGCTGGATTTAGCCGCCTCTGTGGTTGAACCACTGGCTTAGCATCGTCCTCCAACAGGATCTTGTGCATGCATCTTGCTGGGCTGATGCCCTTAAGATCACTTATGGACCACCCAAGAGCTGCCTTGTGTGTCCTTAGCACTTGAAGTAGTGCTTTCTCTTCCTGTGGATTTAAAGCAGAGCTTATGATCACCGGAAAAGTGTCACCTTCTCCCAGAAATGCGTATTTCAGGGATGATGGTAGTGGTTTGAGCTCGGGTTTAGGAGGTTTCTCCTCTTCCTGAGGAAATTTCAAAGGCTCTTTTATTTCTTCTGATTCTTCCAGATCAGGCTGGACATCTTTAAAGATATCTTCTAGCTCTGATTCAAGACTCTTAGCCATGTTGATCTCCTCTACCAGGGAGTCAATAATATCAACACGCATGCAGTCTTTTGATGTGTCTGGATGCTTCATTGCCTAAACAGCATTCAGCTTGAACTAGTCCTCATTGACTCTTAAGGTCACCTCCCCTTTTTGGACATCAATGAGGGTTCGTCCAGTTGCTAGGAAGGGTCTTCCTAGAATGAGAGTTGCACTTTTGTGCTCCTCCATCTCCAGCACTACAAAGTCAGTGGGAAAGGCAAATGGCCCAACCTTGACAATCATGTCCTCAATTATGCCTGATGGATATTTAATGGTGTCATCAGCAAGTTGAAGACATATCCGGGTTGGTTTGACCTCTTCAGCCAAGCCAAGCTTTCTGATAGTAGATGCAGGGATTATATTGATACTTGCCCCAAGGTCGCATAGAGCTGTCTTGGTACAAGTACCCTCTAGTGTGCATGGTATCATAAAGCTTCCGGGATCTTTAAGCTTCTCTGGTAAGGTTGTTAGGATGACTACACTGCACTCTTTAGTGAGAAAAACTTTTTCTGTTTCTCTCCAATCCTTCTTATGACTTAAGATCTCTTTCATGAACTTAGCATAAGAGGGTATTTGCTCAAGTGCCTCTGCAAACAGAATCTTTATTTCAAGAGTCATGAGATGGTCTGCAAAGCGAGCAAATTGTTTATCCTGTTCCGCTTGGTAGTGTTTCTGAGGATGAGGTATTTTGGTTTTATATTCTTCAACCTTAGTTGCTGCAGGTTTGTTTCCTACAGAGGCAGGTTGAGAAGCCTTAGGGAGTTAGTATCAGCACTTGCAGGTGTCTGATCCCTCACTGGCATTTGAACGCCAGAACTGGACATGGATTGGGTGTTTAATGCCAGATTCCTACCCTTTTCTGGTGTTTGAACACCAGAACTGGACGTGGAATTGGAGTTTAACACCAATTTTTCACCTGTTTCTGGCGTTTGATCGCCAGACATATTCCTCTCTGGGCTCTTACTGTCCTTAGAGGGATTTTGGATAGCAGGTTGCTCATCCTCTATCAGCTATTCTTTTCTTGGCTTTCTGCTGCTTTGAGTTGGAGTATTTAACGTTTTTCCACTTCTTAATTCAACTGCTTGGCACTCTTCTGTTATCTATTTTGATAATTGCTATTTTGTCTGATTTAATTGTGATTCCATATCCTTGTTAGAAATTTTGGTTTCTTGTAGCATCTCCTTAAATTTTTCTAACTGCCTTGTTATAGAAGATAGTTCCTGATTGAGTTTAGCAACTTGTTCCTGAGGACTAAAGTTAGTTGATACTGCCTTAGCTTCTTCTTTCATGGAGGACTCATTACTTATGTACAGATGCTGATTTCTAGCAACTATATCAATAAGCTCTTGAGCCTTTTCAAAAGTCTTTCTCATGTGTATGGATCCCCCAGCTGAGTCGTCTAGAGATGTCTGAGCTTTTTCTGTAAGCCCATAGTAGAAGATGTCTAATTATACCCACTCTGAAAATATTTCAGAGGGGCATTTTCTTAGCATCCCTTTGTACCTCTCCCAGGCGTTATAAAGGGATTCTTCATCCTCTTGTTTAAAGCCTTGGATGTCCAGCCTTAGCTGTGTCATCCTTTTTGGAGGGAAATATTGATTCAGGAATTTGTCTGATAACTGTTTCCATGTTATTATGCTTGCTGTGGGTTGGTTATTTAACCACCTCTTAGCTTGATCTTTTACAGCAAACGGAAATAGTAACAGCCTGTATACATCCTGATCTACCTCTTTGTCATGCACTGTGTCAGCAATTTGCAAGAACTGCGCCAGAAACTCAGTAGGTTCTTCCTGTGGAAGACCAGAATACTGGCAATTTTGCTGCACCATGACAATGAGCTGAGGATTTAGCTCAAAACTGCTTGCTTTGATGGGAGGTATACAGATGCTACTCCCATATGTAGCAGTAATGGGGTTAGCATATGACCCCAGAGTCCTTCTGGACTGTTCATTTCTATTCAGGTCCATGATGGATAAAATAGAATTGATATGAATTGCAGACAAAATATATTTTTGTTTTTATTTTATTAAAAAAATGGATAAATAAAGAAAATGATATAAAATAATATAAAGTAAAGTAATTAGAAATTAAAATATAGATTTCGAAAAGTAAAAGAAAAAGGAAAAATAAATTCGAAAACTAAATTAATTGCTTAATTAAGAAGATTTGAAAAATTTTAGATATGATTTTTGAAAAAGATTTTGAATTTTGAAATTTTAAAACTAAAATAGGAAAAAAAATAAAAATTTTAAAATAGAAATTTAAATTTTTGAATGAGATTTTCGAAAATTCAATTAGTTAGAGAGAAAACATATTTTTGAAATTAATGAGGAAAGAGAAAAAATAGTAAAAATGACACCAAACTTAAATTTTTAGATCAAAACAAAGGAAACAAATAGGAATAATTTGAATATCACGATGAACGCTAAGAACAACTTTTGAAAAATTTTTAAGAAAACAGAAACACAGAGGACACCAAACTTAAAATACGAAACTAAATTCAAACAGAAAAACTCAATTATTAGTTTATAAAAATTTTTGAAAAACAGAAAAACAACTTTTCACAACTCGTACCACTAACCAGCAAGTGCACTGGGTCGTCCAAGTAATACCTTACGTGAGTAAGGGTCGATCCCACGGAGATTGTTGGCTTGAAGCAAGCTATGGTTATTTTGTAATTCTTAGTCAAAAAATTAATAATAAAAAGGTTGGGTTTATGAAAAGTAATTAACACAAAATAAATAATACTTGTTATGCCGTAATGGAGAACAGATTGAGGTTTTGGAGATGCTCTGTCTTCTGAATCTCTACTTTCCTACTGTCTTCTTCTTCACAAACGCAGGTCTCCTTCCATGGCAAGCTGTATGTTGGTGGATCACCGTTGTCCATGGCTACCATCTATCCTCTCAGTGAAAATGGTCCAAATGCGATGTCACCGCACGACTAATCATCTATGGATTCTCACTCATGTTGGAATAGAATCCATTGATTCTTTTGCGTCTGTCACTACGCCCAACACTCGCGAGTTTGAAGCACGTCACAGTCATTCCTTCCCAGATCCTACTCGGAATACCACAGACAAGGTTTAGACTTTCTGGATCTCAGGAATGGCTGCCAATAATTCTAGCCTATACCACGAAGACTCTGATCATGAACCTAGAGGCTAAGAGATACACACTCAAGCTAGTGCAAATAGAACGGAGGTGGTTGTCAGGCACACGTTCATAGGTGAGAATGATGATGAGTGTCACGGATCATCACATTCATCAGGGTGAAGTGCGAGTGAATATCTTAGAATAGAAACAAGCGTGATTGAATGAAAAACAGTAGTAATTGCATTAATTCATCGAAACACAGCAGAGCTCCTCACCCCCAACCATGGGATTTAGAGACTCATGCCGTCAGAAATATAATGTAAAGTGTAAAAATGTCATGAGATACATAGTAAGTCTCTAAAAGTTGTATTTATACTAAACTAATAGCTAGTGTTTATAGAAAATGAGTAAACTAAGATGGATAGTGTAGAAATCCACTTCTGGGGCCCACTTAGTGTGTGTTTGGGCTAAGCATTGACCTTTACACGTGTAGAGGCTTCTTTTGGAGTTAAATGCCAGGTTGCAGCTTGTAACACCCTAATATTCAAATCCTTATGCTCGAGTCATAAGTCAATGATATTACGGTGGTACGACTCTCAGGTGGATTTTTAATATATAAATATAGGTAATTTTCGAAAGGAGTATTAATCGAGAAGCCTGAAAAGAGTAGAAATAAAATCGCGAAGACGTATCACTCACGTTCAACAACGAAAAGTTAAACTGCTAAGCCGAACGCGATGTACGGACAAGGCATAAAGGATATTAAGAGATAGATAACAGATAGATATTTATAGCATAAGTAAATAGCCACTGGTCGCGACCCGCGAAGTTTAGGCCGGCTAGGGTACAGTATGAAAGTAGATGACAACAGTATATCCTAATCTCTCCCAAAGGAAACATAAGAGCCTCTATAGGCAAGTTCCAAAAGAGTTCAATACATAATATAATCTTTTCAAAACAAAGGTGGAGAGATTCTAAGCAAAACACAAAGTAGAGAAAATAAATATCTTCGCCGTCTCTCAGACAAACCACAGCTCACTTCTGAGCACCTGGACCTGTATCTGAAAAACAAGAGATATATACGGAATGAGAACCCCGGGCCCATGGGTTCCCAGTACGGTAAAAGTGCCAAATAAGTACAATGCACTGCAAAAAAAAACTCACTAAGCATCCTAAACTTCTTCACCAAATATCCAGCCTAGATTCTCACTAATCCATGAATAGGCAATTGCCGTAAGGGGATACTAAATCTAGTTCCTGTTACACATGTTTCCCAACTCGCTGACTCTTCTACGAATCAGACTCAAAAAATCATAAACAAAACCATCACCAGTTGTTCTACCTCAGCAATTTTGTATCAATACATCATACTCTCACCTGGAGCTAGTGAAACCACATCACTGCGTCTTCCCAGGGAGCTCAAATTATCTCATTCGATGATCATCATCATCATGCAATCGTATCATCAAATCACCTTATCAAGAACAGCCCCCAACATCCACCGACACCAGCATGAGGGCCTCTCAGTTGTACAAACACAAGCAATACAGGCAAGTAATACACAAATAAGGTACAAGTAGAACAAGTAGCACATAATCAGGTAACATAGCATATATGAAGTAGAAATCCAAAACAAATAGGCAAACCCAAACAATTCAAACATATGCAAATGATGTATGCCTGCCCTATGGCTGATGATATCATCTGTCGGTTATATAGCCAACCCGACATGTCCTGGTAGCTAACCATTGGACCGAAACACCCCTTGCGGAGCAAGTAGGTTTGAGCTACAACCCACTTGCTACTACCCGCTCAACCCAGAGCCAGTGGAATAACCACTACTGCGGCTACTACCCAGGCGGGTGTTTAAAAGCTCAACCTGGAGCGAGTGGATTCACCACTACTGCCGCTACTA
>NC_029789.2:107454838-107465127 GCF_000816755.2 Arachis ipaensis
ATGTAACACCCTAATATTCAAATCCTTATGCTCGAGTCATAAGTCAATGATATTACGGTGGTACGACTCTCAGGTGGATTTTTAATATATAAATATAGGTAATTTTCGAAAGGAGTATTAATCGAGAAGCCTAAAAAGAGTAGAAATAAAATCGCGAAGACGTATCACTCACGTTTTGACAACGAAAAGTTAAACTGCTAAGCCGAACGCGATATACGGACAAGGCATAAAGGAGATTAAGAGATAGATAACAGATAGATATTTATAGCATAAGTAAATAGCCACTAGTCGCGACCCGCGAAGTTTAGGCCGGCTAGGGTACAGTATGAAAGTAGATGACAACAGTATATCCTAATCTCTCCCAAAGGAAACATAAGAGCCTCTATAGGCAAGTTCCAAAAGAGTTCAATACATAATATAATCTTTTCAAAACAAAGGTGGAGAGATTCTAAGCAAAACACAAAGTAGAGAAAATAAATATCTTTGCCGTCTCTCTTAGACGAACCACAGCTCACTTCTGAGCACCTGGACCTGTATCTGAAAAACAAGAGATATATACGGAATGAGAACCACGGGCCCATGGGTTCCCAATACGGTAAAAGTGCCAAATAAATACAATGTACTGCAATAAAAACTCACTAAGCATCCTAAACTTCTTCACCAAATATCCAGCCTAGATTCTCACTAATCCATGAATAGGCAACTGTCGTAAGGGATACTAAATCTAGTTCCTGTTACACATGTTTCCCAACTCGCTGACTCTTCCACGAATCAGACTCAAAATCATAAACAAAACCATCACCAGTTGTTCTACCTCAGCAATTTTGTATCAATACATCATACTCTCACCTGGAGCTAGTGAAACCACATCACTGCGTCTTCCCAGGGAGCTCAAATTATCTCATTCGATGATCATCATCATCATGCAATCGTATCATCAAATCACCTCACAGCCCCCAGCCCCCAACATCCACCGACACCAGCATGAGGGCCTCTCAGTTGTACAAACACAAGCAATACAGGCAAGTAATACACAAACAAGTAGAACAAGTAGAACAGATAGCATATAGTCAGGTAACATAACATATATGATATAGCAATCCAAATAAATAGGCAAACCCAAACAATTCAAACATATGCAAATGATGTATGCCTGCCCTATGGCTGATGATATCATCTGTCGGTTATATAGCCAACCCGACATGTCCTGGTAGCTAACCATTGGACCGAAACACTCCTTGCGGAGCAAGTAGGTTTGAGCTACAACCCCCTTGCTACTACCCGCTCAACCCAGAGCCAGTGGAGTAACCACTACTGCGGCTACTACCCAGGCGGGTGTTTAAAAGCTCAACCTGGAGCGAGTGGATTCACCACTATTGCCGCTACTACTCAAGCGTCACAATCTCTGACCTGGAGCAAGTGGGATGAACCACAAACCTTGCTACTACCCAGGTATCTTAAGCATTGACCCGGAGCAAGCGGGACGAACCACAACCCTTGCTACTGCCCAGGTATCTCAAACATATATTCATTCAATCTCAATTCATATTATGATTTAATACATAAGGGGTGAGATCGGAGGCTTAGAAGTATGAGATTTGGCTTTAAAAACTCAAAAATCAACTTTGGCAAGAAAACAGGGCCACGCGTACGCGCACTCCACGCGCACGCGTGGATGGCCACAAAACTCATCGACGCGCAAGCGTCATACGCGCGGACGCACGGGTTGAAAAATAGCTAAACGACGCGCACGCGTCAGCCACGCGTACGCGCGGATACATTTGTGCCCCAGGCATAAAACTGGCACAACTCTCAGGAAAATGGCTGGGCATTTGGTGCAGCGCATCGACGCGCCCGCGCACACCACGCGCACGCGTGGATGGTGCTTTCTTAAAGAACGGTGCGTACGCGCCAAGTGCGCCTACGCGCGGAGGGTCGTTCTGCTAAAAATTTTCTAAGTTAAAAGCTGCAGAATTTACAGATTCAACCCCCAATCTTCCGACGGACATAACTCTCCTATTTTAAATCGTTTTTCACCCGTTCTTCGAACGGCACGGACATCCCGGATCCAATTTCATTTTTAAACAAATTTGGCACAAAACAGAGATCCGTAGTCCAAGTTATGTCCCGTCAAAATATGCCCAAAAACCATATTTTCATACAAAACCAGAAGGTGCCATTTTCAAAACAAGCCATTTTCAACTATTTTCCAACTCAACCAAAACATGCCAATTTCAACCCTTTTTGAAATCAATCAAAGTGTACCAAAATCAACATCAAGCCATCCTCAACTCACACATTGACACTTTACCAAAATTTCCAAACCACACATCCAACCATTTTAACACTTCTCAATCAAATGGCTAAAGGACAAACACAATATCATGTCATACATCCTTCCTCATCCCAATTTCCAATAATACCATTTCCAATCAACCATCATTTTACACAATCAATATCATACTCACTATCACATGGTTTCACCCACAAATCAACCTTAATCATTCCCCAAGCATATATCACAACATACATATCTCTAATGCATCATCATACCATCAAGGCATCAATAATCATAATCACATATATGATCACATAATATATCTCAACCGAACCAAACATACCTCGTCTACATAATTTCACCCAAAATTACCAAATTCCACACTTCAACTACTCAAACCTTATTATTCACTAACCAACCTAATCATTCATATATTCATTATCTGAAATTCATCCAATCACTTGTGCCATCATACAATGCACACATCGACTTACCTTTCTTACCTCTTTCCGGCCTCCGGCCCAAAATTCACGGCCTCCGGCCCAATTTTCACAATTTAAATGCATATACCACAAATCAATACTCATTACCCAGTACATCAAATTCTCAATACACCAAACATACAAGGCCACACAATTCTCAACCCAATCATTAATTCACATTACATACCAACTATGCATATTAGCACCAACCATTTACACAATCCAAACTTAATCCTAGGGGCATCTAGCCTAGGAATTCTCATCACAACACATGGTACTTAAATGAAACTTAAACCGTACCTCTTGTAGCCAAACCAATTGAGCCTCTTCTTTGGAATTCTTCACCAACCTTAGCTCCAAGCCTTACCAAAGCTCCTCAAGCAATACCAATCTCCCAATTGTGCACCAACATCACCAAATACACTAACATAACCAATATCACATACATACATCAACCTAGGGCTCATAAAAATGACAAATCACAAGGGTTTGAGTACTTCTTACCTCAGCCCATACGAAGTAGGGATAGAACCCACTTGGAATCTATGTTAGAGTATCCCTACACACCCAAAATCAAAAGATTTCAACACTAACTACCCAAAAACGTGTAACAGTGGGGAATTTCGAAAACTGGGCAGAGATGAATGGAATACTCACCACAAAACTTAGATAGAATTGTAGAGGATGAAAAGAGCGACGTGTGACCGCAAACGGCTCGTCAATCGGAGCTCCGTAGCTCAAGTTATGGTGATTTGAAGATCAAAGAGAGTTAGGTTTTCTCTCTTCTCTTCTCTCTTCCCAATTTCAGCGTCCAACACTCCTTCTTTAGGGCAAAATGAGCTGAAATGCTCATAACTAATGTTTATATATGTTGGGTCTTGGGCTCACTTAGGCCCGGTTCACTTATTTTTGTCTGTTGGCCCAATTTTGGACCAAAACCTTTAAGATTAGCGCTCTAAATCGCACTTCAAATATTTCTACCTCCCCTAATTATAATTCCTCATTTCTTAATCCTATTTACTCATAATCAATTTTCTCAGCTGCAGTACCAGACAGGTCTCAGCCGATACTGCCGGTCAAAATTCTATTGTGCGCTTTTACACAGAAAACTATGTCTTCCGACTCGGAAAAATTCACTGAATCCAAATATCATATTTAAATCATCAAATTCCAATTGCCAAATCTTCCAACCGTATTCGCTCCTATTTAACTTATTATTTAATTAATTTCGGTTAGACCGGGTATTACACAGCTTGTTTGTGGCGTTTAACTCTGGTTTGTAACTTGTTTCTGGCGTTTAACTTCAGAATAGGGCAGGTAGTTGGCGTTCAACGCCAGTTTGCATCATCAAAACTCGGACAAAGTATGGACTATTATATATTGCTGGAAAGCTCTGGATGTCTACTTTCCAACGCAATTGAGAGCTTGCAAATTGGGTTTCTGTAGCTCGAGAAAATCCATTTCGCGTGAAGCAAGGTTAGAATCCAACAGCATCTGCAGTCCTTTTTCAGCCTCTGAATCAGATTTTTGCTCAGGTCCTTCAATTTCAGCCAGAAAATATCTGAACTCACAAAAAAATACACAAACTCATAGTAAAGTCCAGAAATATGATTTTTAAATAAAAACTAATAAAATTATACAAAAAAGTAGCTAAATCCTACTAAAACTATAATGAAAATACCCCCAAAAAGCATATAAAATATTTGATGCGACTAAGGGAGCGCTAGGTAGCGCTCAAAGAATGCATGTAGCATTCGAGGAGAGAGCTCCAGGGGAAAGGAAGCGCGCACCAAGGGGCCACACACTAGGCAACGTTCAACAAGTGAACGTGCCGTTCACTAAGTGAACGCTAGGGGAGGAGACTTGCGCACGAGGAAACACACATGACAAGTGAACGTAGCGTTCACTGCCCCAATGGAGCGCTGCACTGGAGCTTCACAAAATGCACCCTGACCCATGCCATCAAGTGCCATCTTGGATCCAATTCTTCACAAACCCAAAGGCCCATTCCAAAGTGCTTAGTGACTAAAATAGAAAGTGTATAAATAGGAGCAATTTTGATTTGAGAAGGACCTTCACTTCATTTTTTGTTTTGACTTTTATTTTTGGCTCTTTAATTTTCTTTTGAATTTGGGGAATTAGGACTAGATCTAAGTTTTTCTTTCTATTTGTTCTTTCTTTTGCAACTTCTATTTTTCTGTTTTGGGTTTTGAATTCAGATTAAAGAACTCCACTGAATTTCTTGATCTTAGAATCAACTTTTACTTTTCCTTTTTGTCTTTCTAAGAATTGAAAGTTGGATCTGAACTTCCTTTTCTGTTTTCATTTTCATTTCTTCTGCAATTTCTTATCTGTTTTGTCAAGAGGGTAATTGAGATCTAGATCTGCTTTCTGTTCTCATTACTCTTCTTTAATTGTCAATTTCTCTTTTGGGATTTCAAAATTAAGCTAATCTTTCTTACTGTTTTTATTCTTCTGTAATTTTTCAACTCTGTTTTAGTTTATCTACAAATTTTCTTCATCTCATAGTTCTTTAATTTACTGCACTTCTATTTTCTAGTTCAATTTGAATCCCAATACCCAAACCCCTTTTATTCTTCAAGCAATTTACATTTCCCAGCAATTTAGATTCAGCAATTTAAGTTTCTTGTACTTTAAGTTTCTGTCATTTACCTTTCTTGCAATTTAGTTTCAGCTCTTTTACTTTCTTGCACTTTAATTTTCTGCAATTTACTTCTTCTATACTTTAAGATTCAGCCAATTTACCATCTCCCTTTTATTTACTTGCAATTTAGCTTCTGTTAATTAAGTTTCACTCAAATCATCAAATATTCGCTTAACTAAATTCATCACCTAACTAAAATTGCTCAATCCATCAATCCCTGTGGGATCGACCTCACTCTTGTGAGTTATTACTATTTGATGCGATCCGGTACACTTGCCGGTGAGTTTTGTGTGGAAATCTAATTTTCACCCATCAAGTTTTTGGTAACATTTCCGGGGATTGATTTAGATTGACAATGATTAAGTACGATGATAATCTAGATTAAGCATTTTCTTTTTATTTTTACTAAGCACACTAACTGTTTGGGTTTTTGTTTAAGCTAACCTTAACATCACTCTAGCAGTAGAGTGAATTGCTTGTGGTTTCTGGTTTTGTATGTATGACAGAAGCAAGGAGAGAGGTCTCCACCTCTTGTAACCAGGACGAGAGAACTCTCCAAAGACTAAGAAGAGAAGCAAGAGGAAAGGGGATCATTGGTGAAGAGGAATCAAAAGTGGAAAACCAAGAGATGGAAGAGAATGCCCCTAATGCACCAGAGGGAGTGGCTAACAATGGCTAGCTGATGAACAGATTTTCGATGGTATAGAATTTCACAATTGAAATCTCGTCGAAGTATAGTTTCTAGACCAATCAATAATCCTTTCATACAAATATTTGGTTGTCACTAAAACAAACCCCTAAAATTATAAACCGAAGTATTTAAACCTCGGGTCGTTGTCCCTAAGAATTACGATAAAGTGTCTTGTTATTTGTTATGGAGTATGTTTGGGGGTTTTTTTTTGGAATAAGGAACAAGAAGAGTAAAGTGCAAAGGAAATTAAACTAACAATTAACAATGTTCTTGGCAAGGTATGAGAATTGGAAGTCCTATCCTCATTATCCTTCTCAATTGTGATAAGAATTGTCCATTGCTACTACTTAGTTAACTTCTAACCATGGAGAAAAGTCAAGTGGATGAATCAACTTAATTCCACAAGTCCTAGCCAACTCCCAAGGGAAAGACTAGCTTTAGTGGTATCCAAATCAATTAGCAACTTCTAATTATCAATCAACAAAGGAATTAGATAACTCAAGCGTCACTAATTACTCCAACTAGACCAAGAGGAACAAAATCTACACTAAAATCCAACCAAGCATTTTTATCAAATACTTGGAAGGCATAAAAGAGAAGCAAGCATAGTAAATTGATAACAAAAATAGAATCTAACAACAATTATTGCAAAGAATTAATAGCAACAATAAAAAAGAACACAATTATTATGAATTACCTCAACTTGAATTGAAAGAAAAGTAGAAGAGATAAGAGTGAATCTACAACAAAGCATGAGAACAAAATGGAAGAAATTACAACAAAAGAATAGAAGAACAACATATAACAACAAATAATTGAAGAGTAGAAGTAGAAAAAAGCATGAATTAAACCCTAGATCTAAGCTTGTTGAACTAAACCTAATCTTAATTCTAATCCTAGAGAGAAGTGAGAGCTTCTCTCTCTAAAACTAACTAATCCTAATCCTAAAGTGTAGAATGATGTGAATTGATTGAAAAAAGGTGTTAATTCCCTTCAATCCTTGGTCCTTTAAATCACTTCTGGCGGCAAAGTTGGTTGCAACTGGGCCCCACAGCTTCGCAGAAATCGCTGGGCATGTTTTCTATTTAAAAATCATGTGCGGCCTGCGGTGCGTACGCGTACAGTGCGCGTGCGCATCCTTTGAGTTTTCGCGATCCACGTGTGCGCGTACAGTGCGCGTGCGCGTGGATGAAGATATCCAAATCTTTGGCTTTTTTCATGTGTTCTCCACTTTGCATGATTTTCTCTTCACTCCTTTGATCCTTTCCTAGCCCTTTTAAATCTGAAATCACTAACAAACACATCAAGGCATCTAGTGGAATCAAAGGTGAATTAAATTCATCAAATTAAAGGTCTAAAAGCATGTTTTCACATTTAAGCACAATTTAAGGAAGAATCACAAAACCATGCTATTTCATTGAATAAATGTGAGGAAAGGCTAATAAAATGATCTAAATTAAACACAAGATAAACCCTAAAAACAGGGTTTATCAACCTCCCCACACTTAAACCTTAGCATGTCCTCATGCTATACCAATAATAAAGTAAAGGGTATGGCATTTATTCAATAGAACTAAACCATATGCAACCTAAACTATATGCAACTATCTAATATGAATGCAAATGCTTGGTCAAAATAAGTCAATTCCCAAGAAGCCTATATGCACAAGGGCTAAGGACTAACAAATCTAATCCACAATTGAATTGAGTTATTAAATATTTTTACAAACTTGCATGAAAAGTGATGATTGTAGGTGGAAACATGTAATCAAGCAATCGAACCCTCACCAGATGTGTTTGCACTCTATTCACTCAAGTGTTTAGGGTCTATTCACTCAATTCTCCCCTAATCATGCTTTCTAAGATTTATTCTTCTTCTAACAATCAACATTTATTTCATGCATGAATACAAGTATCATGAGGTCTTTTCATTGGGTGTAATGGGGCTAGGGTCAAGGTAGGATGCATATTTGGTCAAGTGAGCTTGAAATTCGAATCTTTGATAAGCTTAGACTTCCCACCTAACCTATGACAACCTATACAATTCAAACTAACCTAACTACGCATTCTTCTCACTTTTTCTTCACATGCTCATGCATTCCCTTTTTCTTGATTACAACTCATATGCATTGATTTTTATTAAGCTTCGCTTTGGGGCATTTTGTCCCCTTTTTATTTCTTTTCTTTTCTTTTTTTTCCTTTCTTTTTCTATTTTTTTCTTTTCTTTTCCATATTATATTTTTTTCTTTTTCTTTTCTTTTTCTTTTGTTTTTCTCATTTTTCTTTCTTTTCTTTGTATATACAAGAACATCAATGCATAAGGTCTAGCATTTGATTAATACATGAGCATGCACCTGATTCCCAAATATAAAAATACAAAACTACCCTTTCATTCACCCAATGTCCCAAGTTTTCCCATACTTGAATGATACACAAACACTAGCCTAAGCTAATCAAAGATCCAAATTAAGGACATTTATTATTTTTCTCTTTAAGGCTTGTGATGTGCTAAATTAAGAACGAGTTAATCATAGGCTCAAATTGGCTAACAATGGAGGATAAAAGGTAAGGCTATTTGGGCAAGTGAGCTAAATAAAATGATGGCCTCAATCATATAAATACATGAATACACAAAATAATGGACATAAAGAATCAAACAAATCAAAGACTACAATCATAGAAAGAGAATAATACACACAAGAAGGAAAATAAGTGGTTATAAGATGTAACCACACCATTAGGCTCAAAACTCACTTGCTTGTGTTCTTAGCTCAAAAATCATGTTCCACAATATATATATATATATATATAAAATTCAAGCAAGTTCTATGAAAAGTTCTCACTCAAATCAATTGGTGCCCTATAAATAGAAATCTTGAAAAATTTCATTATTTTGAGTAAGCTTATTATGTATATATATGCAAAAATAAGAAAATGCAACAAAAATCCTAAAAGACCTAAAATGAAATGCAAAAGTGTTGGGATTAGAAATTTGTCACCCAAAAATGCCGAACGGTCAGACGACCTCCCCACACTTAAAAGTTTACACCATCCTCGGTGCATTCAAAGATGAGCAAGGGGTACGGCGACTTTCTGAGTTGCTACCCTCAGCTGGTAGGTCAACCGGTTGCTGCGTGTTCTTTCTCCGCTTCCATTTTTGCTTGCGGTGCATTGTTCATGAAAAATAGAAAATAACACCATAAGATAAGAAGAGACAAAAGCAAAGAAGCATAATTGTTGGAATGAGGTAGTAATCACTAGAATTGAGTGAGTGAATTAGTGTGACATTAAGGAGAGTAGGTGTGTGAATCCTAAATTAGGAACCTTTTAGAACACACTGTAGCATAAAAAGTGATGTCACAAAAGAAGTATGCACTTCACTCATTCTAATGTTCTTGAGATACTTTAGGTATACTTGTAAGGTCAAACAAGCATTAAAGAAGCATGAAAGCATTCAAGCCATAAACATATGGATGCATATAATTATGAAATACCATGCATTAAGATAAATGCATAACATCCATCAAGAAATTGCCTAATCGAGGAAAAGAAATCCAATTACATGGTGGCCAAATCATGCAATTCAAAAGGATGTACAACTCGAAGGCAATTCTCATCACTTTGTGTTCTCAAAATGAAGCATGAAGAATTCAAAACTAAGTGGAAAAATATAACCTCAACAATAGAATCCAACAAGTGAAATCAACAAAAATGGATGTTAAACTAACATCCTATCAATTATCAACAGCAAGAGATAGTAAACAAGGCTAATAATCCAACACTTATAACGAAAAATAGAAAATGAAATGAAAATGAAACTAATTAACTAATTGACTAACTAAATAAATGGTTACCAATGGTGTTTGGAAGTGTTGGATGAGGGGTAAGAGAGGGGAAGAAGAAAGAAGAGGGAAAGAAATGGAAAGAGGAGAAGAAAAGAGATGGAGTGAAGGAACAGCATCCGCGCGTATGCGCACCCTGCGCGCGTGCGTGGTTGGGGTTGTAAGCATGGGCACGGACACGTACAGTGCGTGTCCTCGTGGGTGGTTGGCCATGACAGGAGCTTAATGTTGGCCCAGAGTTGGCGCAACTCTCGGGCCTGAAGTATGGTGCTGCATCTGTGAAGAGGCGCGTATGTGCACAGCGTGCACGTGCGTCCGTGGCCGTTTTTTT
>NC_029789.2:107465191-107489781 GCF_000816755.2 Arachis ipaensis
GGCACAATGCGCGTACAGCGTTCGCATAACTCTCGGGTCAATGTATGGAGGAATGAAAATTTGGTATCCACGCGTACGCGTACATGGCGCGTGCGCGTGGATGGGTGAAAATGCTTGATGCACGCGTACGCGTGAAGTGCGCGTACGCGTGGATGGTGCTCTGTTTTTCAAAAAATTTGCTATGTTTTTGCACCAATCCAAGCATTCCAAACCTCCAAACAGCTACCAAAACACCATAAAACCTTATTTAACATACTAAACTACCAAATATACTCAACAAACAAAACAAAACATGAATTTAAACTATTTTTACCAATATGTACAAAAAGGAAAAAATGAAACAAATTTACCATGGTGGGGTGTCTCCCACCTAGCACTTTTATTTTAACTCCTTAAGTTGGACATTTTATGGGGTCCTTGCTATGGTGACTTATGCTTGAATTCATCCTTGAATCCCCACCATTGTTTGCATCTCCAATAACCACCGTGATCCCAAATTAGGCGCATAAAGCCTTCAAGTAAGCTTGAGCAAGTAATAAGACCCCAAGAGTGTTGATTGTAGAATTGAATTTCGGGGTCCCAAACCTTGTTCTTGCACCCATCTTGTTGTTGATTACCATCGTTAGATCCGGGTGACAAGGTTTGTGAATTCTCATTTAGGCATACAAGCATTCTCCTAGACCCATGCAATTTGGTTCCACACCAACCATTGCTCTTAAATTTTGAGCATGCAACTGTCATGAGCTTAAAATGATGTTTCCAACCACTACACAACCTTTTCCTACTCTTAACTCCACAAAGAGCTCTAAGTTGGATTCACCCTCTTCTTCATTGCTCACCAAGGCTATGGGAGGTTGTGCACATTCTTCTATAGTTTCAACTTCATGTCCAATGGGGGAGGATTCAATTGTAGATAGAAATTCATCCATGATTGAATCCATCTCTTGATAAACCTCTTCCAAGTCTCCAACAATGATATGCCTTGGAGGTTGCGCACCCTCCTCAACATCAATATCAAGCTTCTTGGGAGAGTGCTCATAATGCTACATTCCCATGGAATTTCAACATCTCCTAAATCTTCAACCACTTCTTCCTTTTCTTCAACAATCATGGCTTCCTCTAGTTGCTCCAATATAAAATAACATCCCTCGTTTCTCACCGGAGTTTCCAATCTCTCCTTCATGTTATGATCTTCAATTGATTCTTCACATGTGGCTATGGAAGCACCTTGAGTGTTCAAGTATTGGTAGGCTAAAGTATGCACTACCTTGATCAAGTTAGTCACAAACTCTAGGGTGTTCCTTTGCATATCCGCTTGTCCTTGAAGTAGCAAGGTGAGAGAATCATCTATTGGGGCTTGGGGTGGATAGGAAGGTTCATTATTTTGGAGAGAGGGTTCATAGTAGGAAGGTGGTTCTTCTTGGTAAGGGTATGGAGATGGTGAGTATTGAGGTGGTTCATGGTAGTAATCTTGATAGGGTTGTGGTGGTTCTAGAGGTTCTTGCTCATAATGGTCATAAGAATAAGGTTCTAGCTCATATGATGGATATGGATCATAGGAAGGTGCTTGGTATGGAAAGGCTTGTGAGTATGGTTGAGGTTCATGTTGAGGACGAGCTTTATAGGCATATGATGGTGGTGATTGATTTTCACAAAAAGTTTCACCATAGCCATTGAATTGACATGCATTAGGGTGGAAATTATACCTATACGAATCCGGAGGTTGTTGCCAATAAGAGTGATCAATTCCTTGAGACTCCTCCCATCTTGAAGTGTTCCATCCTTGGTACATGTTGTCATTAAAGTCCACATTTTCTACAACATAGTGAGAACCAAACTCATAGCTAAAGTGAGAATTCATAGTGGAAAAACAAAGTAAAACTAACAAAAACTAGTAAACAAGTAAAAGACAAGATATTCACAATATTCACATATATACAATAACCAATAACATAACACCATTGCGACTCCCCGACAACGGCTACATTTTTATGAACGGGTTTTTGATGGTATAGAATTTCACAATTGAAATCTCGTCGAAGTATAGTTTCTAGACTAATCAATAATCCTTTCATACAAACATTTGGTTGTCACTAAAACAAACCCCTAAAATTATAAACCGAAACCTCGAGTCGTTCTCCCTAAGAATTGTGATAAAGTGTTTTGTTATTGGTTATGGAGTATGTTTGGGGTTTTTTTTTTTTGGAATAAGGAACAAGAAGAGTAAAGTGCAAAGGAAATTAAACTAACAATTAACAATGCTCTTGACAAGGTATGAGAATTAGAAGTCCTATCCTTATTATCCTTCTCAATTTTGATGAGAATTGTCCATTGCTACCACTTAGTTAACCTAACCATGGAGGAAAGTCAAGTGGATGAATCAACTTGATTCCACAAGTCCTAGCCAACTCCCAAGGGAAAGACTAGCTTTAGTGGTATCCAAATCAATTAGCAACTTCTAATTATCAATCAACAAAGGAATTATATAACTCAAGCATCGCTAATTACTCCACCTAGGCCAAGAGGAACAACATCTACGCTGAAATCCAACCAAGCATTTTATCAAACACTTAGAAGGCATAAAAGAGAAGCATAGTAAATTGATAACAAAAATAGAATCTAACAACAATTATTGCAAAGAATCAACAACAACAATAAAAAAGAACACAATTATTATGAATTACCTCAACTTGAATTGAAAGAAAAGTAGAAGAGATAAGAGTGAATCTACAACAAAGCATGAGAAAAAAATGGAAGAAATTACAACAAAAGAATAGAAGAACAATATATAACAACAAATAATTGAAGAGTAGAAGTAGAAGAAAGCATGAATTAAACCCTAGATCTAAGCTTGTTGAACTAAACCTAATCCTAATTCTAATCCTAGAGAGAAGTGAGAGCTTCTCTCTCTAAAACTAACTAATCCTAATTCTAAAGTGTAGAATGATGTGAATTGATTGAAAAAAGTGTCAATTCCCTTCAATCCTTGGTCCTTTAAAGCACTTCTGGCGCCAAAGTTGGTTGCAACTGGGCCCCACAACTTCTCAGAAATCGCTGGGCACATTTTTTATTTAAAAATCACGTGCGGCCTGCGGCGCGTACGCGTACAGTGCGCGTGCACATCCCTTGAGTTTTCGCGATCCACGCGTGCGCGTATAGTGCGCGTGCGCGTGGGATATCCAAATCTTTGGCTTTTTTCATGTGTTCTCCACTATGCATGCTTTCCTCTTCATTCCTTTGATCCTTTCCTAGCCCTTTTCAATCCGAAATCACTAACAAACACATCAAGGCATCTAGTGGAATCAAAGGTGAATTAAATTCATCAAATTAAAGGTCTAAAAGCATGTTTTCACATTTAAGCACAAATTAAGGAAGAATCACAAAACCATACTATTTCATTGAATAAATGTGAGGAAAGGCTAATAAAATACTGTAAATTCAACACAAGATAAACCCTAAAAAGGGGTTTATCACCAGCCTCAAAGGAGGGTTCTAGCCTCCTACACCTTCCCTAATCTAAGGCACTGTGGGAGTAGCATACTTACTCCAAATGTCAATGCAAACAACTTTGAATTGAAGCCTCAACTCATCACTTTGGTGCAGAACAATTGTTCTTATGGAGGAGGCCCCTTGGAAGATCCAAACCAGCATCTATCCACCTTTCTAAGGATATGTGACACAGTAAAGATCAATGGTGTGCATCTAGACATTTACAAGCTGCTGCTATTTCTATTTTCCCTGAGAGACAAAGCTGCCCAATGGTTGGAGGCATTTCCAAGAGAAAGCATCAATAATTGGGAGGATCTAGTGAACAAGTTCCTAGCTAAGTTCTATCCTCCCCAAAGGATCATCAGACTGAAGACAGAGGTCCAAACATTCACTCAGATGGATGGAGAGTCATTGTATGATGCCTGGGAGAGATACAAAGCTTTAATCAGGAAGTGCCTACCAGAAATGTTCAGCGAATGGGATAGACTCCAAAACTTCTATGAAGGACTAACAGATACAAAGCTCTAATCAGGAAGTGCCCACCAGAAATGTTCAGTGAATGCGATAGACTCTAAAACTTCTATGAAGGATTGACATTAGAGCTTAAGAGGCACTTGATTACTCTGCTGGAGGCTCAGTGCAACTCATGAAGACAGCTGAGGAGGCTCAAAATTTGATAGACACTATGACAAACAACTGATGCGTGAGCATCTTTCCTATTTTTTCCTAGTGAATTTGCATTAAATTTGTTAAGTTTTATCAAGGATTAATTATCTTTTAGCCACCATGGATGCTACTTTGAGTTTTGTGCAATTCTATTTATTTTAGGTAGCATTCGGCTAGAATTGATGGAGTTTTTGCAGCACAAGAACTAAAGGAGATGACAGCGAGGAGCGATGCGTGCGCGTACCTAACGCGTGCGCGTGATTTGGAAAATTCCACGCGTGAAAAGTGAAGATGCATAGCGACGCGTGCGCGTACCTGACGCGTACGCGTAACACGCGAAGAAGACCATCGACGCGTACGCGTGACATGCGCCACGTGCAGAAAATGCTGGGGGCAATTTCTGGCTGTTTTTGACCCAGTTTTTAGCCCAGAAAACACAGATTAGAGGCTGCAGAATTGGGGACTCAGGGGAACACTTCTCATTACTTCCCAAGTTGGCCATGGATCGTACAAAGCAAGTGGTCCCCATCCATCAATTGAAGACTTGCTGATTGCTATAATTAATTCTAATTTAAATTTAAATTTCAAAATAGGAAAAGATATTATTTTAGTTTTAGAAAATAGATTTTAAATTTATTAGGATTAGATATAAAAGGGGGATTCAAATTAGTTAACTTTTCATTCCACCTCAGCCAAAAATAAATTTTATCACAATCCTAGTTTTCCACTCTGAACCATGAACAACTAAACCTCCATTGTTAAGGTTAGGAGCTCTGTCTATTTGTATAGATTGATTCTATTGTTTTCTTTATTTTAATTCATGTATTGATTTCTAATTTAAGAATTATTTCATTATTTATCTTATGAATTTGGGTGGAACGGAAGTATGACCCTCTTTCTAATTGTGTTCTTGTATAACTTGGAAAAGCTCTTTACTTGAACAACAACTTGAAAACAATTTCTCCTAAATTTCTAATTATCTGGATTTGACAGGATATGTGACATATAATCCTTTTATATTTGGATAATTAGAGTTTTTGTGGCATAATAACTAGAATTAAACTTCACCGTCTAGTTGGAATTAATTGACCAAGGAATTGGCAGTTGATGAGAATTAGAGGAGACTAGAAAGGTCTAAGGAATTAGGGTCTAGTCACATATAGTTAGCCATGAATTAAATCTTGCATGATTAAAATAAATTAATAAGAAAAGTCAATCCAGAAAATAGATAACTCTGAAACCTTAACTGCCTTCTCCATATTTTATTCCCAACTTATTTATTTGCCTGTCTTTTGTTTAATGCTTTTGAATACCAAAACACTCTTTTCTGTTTGTCTAACTAAGCCAATTAATCAACCACTATTGCTTGATCCATCAATCCTCGTAGGATCAACCCTCACTCACCTGAGGTATTACTTGGTACGACCCGGTGCACTTTCCGGTTAGTTTGTGGT
This sequence comes from Arachis ipaensis, assembly GCF_000816755.2. NCBI lineage: Eukaryota > Viridiplantae > Streptophyta > Magnoliopsida > Fabales > Fabaceae > Arachis > Arachis ipaensis. The sequence continues at coordinate 107,470,801 of NC_029789.2, forward strand.
TACAAAATCCGCACCAACAACCAATACTTCTATGGTCATTGACGTGCAGGCAGAAGTCGGCTAATTAAGAAATCAATATAGAGAATGCATTGAGAGTATAGTTCTTAACCAGCTACGATCCGCCTCGTCAATTTAGAAAAGTTGTCATGAAATTTAGAAATAAAAATACTGGGAGTATAAGTCCCAGGTCGTCTCCCAACGAGTTGCAGGAAAGGGTACTAATTTATTAATTAGGAATTTTTTGAGAGAGTTTGAGTTTGGATAATGAGCAATAATTATAAATGAAAGCAATAAAACTAAGAATTATTATTAATATAAAAAGCCTTGACTGGGGGAATGATTAATTGGAAGTTCTATCCTTGCTGGGATCTCTTAAGTGTAGTATCAAAATGGTTGTTGTTTTCACTTAGTTAACCCTTACTAAATAAAGGAAAGTCAAGTAATTGAGCTAATCCTTATTCGCAAATCCTATCCCTCTCCCTTGGGAAGGTCTAGCATTAGTAAATACAAAACTAGCCAACAATTTCTAATTTAACCCACATTTAAGCCTTCCAACTCAAGTGTCTCCTCTTAATCAACCCCCATGTCAAGTTTGGGAAATCTAATCCATTGACATTAATATAATACTCAGAAAAATATAAGAAAAAGACATAATGAATTAAATAAAATAAAATAGAGACTAAAAATTAATTAAAAGTAAAAGTAATCCTCTTTATCAACATTCCATGAAAATAATTCAATTGTAATCCTGAATAAAGTAAATAAGGAAATGGAAGAGTAAGGGACAAAGTAAACAAACTAGAATAATGTCTTCAACGGAGGTAATTACTTCTTCAATATCCAAAAGCAAAAGTAATGAATGTAAAGTGAACCTAGAGGGAAAGTAATCCTCTCTAAATTCAGATTTAGAAACTTAAAAACTATTCTAATGTATCTAAAACTGTATGTCTATTATGTCTAAGATGTGTGTGTTGAGTCTCTGCATGTTCCCTGGCTTTATTCTGTGTTTCTGGGCCAAAAACTGGGTTAAAACGCGGCCCAAAATCGCCCCCAGCATTTTCTGTTAATTTTGCAGAACGCGTAGGTCACGCGTACGCTTTGTCCACGCGTTCGCGTCATTCGTGCAAACTCCAATCCGTGCGTACGCGTCAGGCACGCGCTCGCGTCGCTGCAATTTTTCCATTTCGCACGGTTGCGTGAGCCACGCGCGCGCGTCAGTGTTCGCTGGTCATCTCCTTAGTTTCTTGTGTTCCTTCCATTTTTGCAAGCTTCCTTTCCATTCTCTAAGCCATTTCTGCCCTATGAAACCTGAAACACTTAACACACGGATCACGGTATCGAATGGTATAAAGGAGAATTAAAATATACTAATTAAAGATCTCTAGGAAGCAAGTTTTCAACCATAGAATAATATTAGGAAGGAATTATAAAATCATGCAATTAGTATGAATAAGTAGGTAAAGACTTGATGAAACTACTCAATTAAACACAATGTAAATCATAAAATAGTAGTTTATCAGTCATCAAAGGCAATGCCAACCAGCTCAAAGGAAGGGTGTATTGGAGCTGGAAGGTGTGGATACCATTTTAGCTCAAAACAAGGTGATGCACCAACAGATTCAACAACAAATGGAGATGATGGCCAAGAGGATTGATGGTCTTCAAGTTGCAGTAGTGAACACTCCAAATCAACCACCAGCTGGGTGGGGGCAGAATGAAGAACTATATAAAGAGGAACAACCTGAGCAAGTCCAATACATGCACAACCAAGGAGTTGGACAAAATGAGTTCCATGGAGATACCTACAACTCATCCTGGAGGAACCACCCCAATTTGAGGTGGGGAGACAATCACAATCAAAACCAACAGCCTTGGCAGAGAAACTCAAACCAAAACAATTCCAGAAACACAAACCATCAAAACCATCAAAATACTAACCAAAATCAATACAGAAAACCACAAAACAATCAACCTCAATCCAACTACTATCCATCCAATAACCCATTCACTAACCAAAATAACTATCATCCACCCTCAACATCTCACAATCAGCCACAATTACCCCAAGAATCTCAAAGGATTTCCAATTTGGAAGTGATGATGGAGAAGATGATGAGACATCAAGAGCTAACCAGTAAGAACCATGAAGCTTCACTGCGAAATCTAGAGAGGCAAGTTGGCCAATTATCCAAGCAAACAGTGGCTGAAAGAGCACCCAATGCATTGCCAAGTGACACCATTCCCAATCCTAAAGAGGAATGCAAAGCAATCCAATTAAGGAATGGAAGAACCTTGGTAAATGACAAAGAAATTTACAAGAGGCCAGCTGAGAATGATATTGGCAGCAAGAAGCAAGTAGAGGAAAAAGACAAGTAAGACCAAGAGAAGCTCAAGGAGAACGATGAGGAACCTCAAGCCTCAAAGAAGGGAAAGCAGGCTATTTGAGGAACATTCACAAGCACAGAGGAAAGAAATGAAGCCTTACACTCCTCCTCTACCATATCCTCAAAGATTACAAAAGGAGCTAAAGGATCAACAGTTCCCAAAGTTTTTAGAAGTTTCTAAGAAGCTGGAGATCAACATTCCACTTGCTGAAGCTCTAGAACAAATGCCTCTATATGCAAAATTCCTCAAAGAGCTCATCAACAAGAAAATGAGCTGGAATGAGAAAGAGATAGTTATCCTAACCCAGGAATGCAGTGCAGTGATTCAAGAAGGTCTCCCACCAAAACTCAAAGACCCTGGGAGCTTCTTCTTGCCTTGTACCATTGGTAACATAATCATTGACAAGGCACTATGTGATTTGGGATCCAGTATCAACCTGATGCCTATGTCTATAATGAGAAGGCTATGTATAGAAGAAGGGAAGCCTACACAGATGTCACTAGAGCTAGTGGATAGATCCCTAGTAATTTTCAAGGGGGTGATTGAAAATCTCTTGGTCAGAGTAGGGAAATTCATATTTTCTACAGACTTTGTAATCCTGGACTTATGTGAAGAGGGGGATGACTCTATTATATTGGGATGACCTTTCCTGGCCACAGCAAGGGCCATCATTGATGTGGAACAAGAAAAAATTACTTTGAGGGTAAATGATGAGAAGATCACTTTAAATGTCTTCCAGGAAGTACAACATACTGTTGAAGAGAAAAGCTGCATGAGGGTTGAAGAAGAAGAGATGGACAGTGGAGAAGAAAAAGAGAGTAAGGAACATGTAAAGGCTAAGAAGAGAAGGCAGGAAGAGATTGAAGATTTAATTATTGGGAAGGAGGTCCCTGACATAAAACCTGCTGCAAAGAAAGAAGGACCATTGAAGAAATGAAAGAAGAGTAAGAAAAGGATTCCAAAAGGGTGAAAAAACAAAAGGATACCAACTGAAAGATTCTCAAAAGGGGACAGAGTAAGATTGATCTACCAGCAGTTGAAGACAGATCTACAAACTGATGATTACTACATCGTCAACAAGATACTCTCACTAGAGCATGTCGAGATTGACCATCAACACACAGGAAGAAGGCTCACAGTGAGAGGGGACAAACTGAGGCACCGCAATCATCAGCCACCCTAACAAGGGACCAATGTCAAGCTAGTGACAATAAAAGAGCGCTTGTTGGGAGGCAACCCAACCAGAGGTAGTCTTCTTTTCCTTAGTTGTTTCAATAAAAAGGTTAAGTAGACTTATCTGTATTGCAAGGAGTTAAGTTTGGTGTTGCACACCAAAATAATTTAAGGGTGAATGAAGGATGCTAAGTTTGGTGTTCCACCAAAAATCACATTTAAAAACACATTTCAACCCTCTGCATAAAGGGTTACTAGCTCCAAGCAATCAGGGAAATCACTAAACCATTGTCTGTCTTCTAGTTTTTAGTTTAGTACTTTTAGCAAAAGTACATTGTTTCATGTAACTGATGCATCATAGACAGTAGCAAGGGACTAAGTTTGGTGTTCCTTCACCAAAGTAAGTTCAAGAAACTACAATAATTCATGCATGCTAACCATTTGCCTAAGTGCTTGGAAAAATAAGCAACTTCCAATAATTATGCAGAAAAGACACTCAACATCATAAAAGAATCATCACCAAGGGAAATGCAAAGGTAAAAGATGATGATGACAAAAGGTAAGCTACAAGACACTCCTGAGAGTTGTATTGTCACAAAATTCATTCTGCTTTGAAATGTTCTGAATGAGAAGCTGCTGTTTACCTTGATGTTAGTTCAAATAATGCAAATTTTGATGTCTGTACTAGTGTAAATGCTTGTCTTCATCTTCATCTGCATTAAATTTTGTCTTGTTTCCCTTTTTGCATCAATAATAGAAAATGTTTGAAATAAAGAGTAATTGTCTAATGTGGTAGGAATTAGAATGAAGTTCAGTGGTAGTAATTGCTTAATTAGATGATAAGCTCAATAATAAAAGCTACAGAATAGAATATTCTTTGTAGTGTGAACTTAGTTGCTGTTATAAAACCTTCAATTAATGAACATCCCTGGAAAATAAAGAAAAGTAAGAAAGAAGAAGAAAAGAAAAGCCAAGGATTGGCAACAAAAATGAAAGAAAAAAATAATAAAGCTAGACACCAATAGCTTGGACCTTAGGACATATGCCTGTGGTGCTTCTTGTACTGGGATATGCTTCGACAATTAGGTCCTGAGGAGTCTTTTAAAACTTGGTAACTTGGATTAACTAATCCGAGATTACCAACCGAAAGTTCATTATCAAGAGCAACCTAGTTACAAAGCATTTAGTAACCCAAAGAGGTGCTGGGCATCAATGGTCCTAAGAAGAATTGTGAGCCAAGTGTCTGTAGTGAAGAAGTGTTGAGAAAAATTGAGCCAAAAAGTTGCTGCAACACTTGACACTGAGCTACCATTGAGAAATAAGCTTTCTAAGCAAAAGAAAGAAGGAAAAATCAAAAAGGGATCAATCAAAGAGTAAGGAATTATAACAGCAACTTTAGTGAATCATCAAAAAGGCATTTCTTATCTATCAGCAAAGAATAAGTGAGCTACATCTGTCTGCATAAAATCCCATAGTCCTAATTCAATTACCTGCTAAATAAGGTTATATGCTTCTCTGTTTCATTTCATTTCTTCTCATGTTTAGTGCTTGTTTGGGGACAAGCAAGGTTTAAGTTTGGTGTTGTGATGACAAGTCATCTTATGCTAGTTTTATAAGCATTTTTCAATAGTTTCATTAGGTTTTATGTACTTTCTTGCACAATAACTAAGTGATTGGAGTGGATTTTCATGGTTATTTTGAATCAATCAAACATCATTTATTTTACACAAAATCATAAGGTTTATGATAGAATTAATTGATTTTATGAATGATGCAAGGATCTTGTGATTTTGGTGAGACTTTGATTAGTTGTTTGATTGCTTGTAGGTGAAGAAATGAAGAGAGGAAGAATCAGGTAAGCGTTGCGTGCAAATGGTGAACGCCACGTTCAAAAATGGCTAGCGTTCACTTTGGAAGTGAACGTGGCGTTCACTTTCTCACCTTTTTCATGGATTCAAGCCTTCGAGCCAAAGCTTTCGTGCTGTCCGTACAACAAGGCAACACTCAACAAAGGCCAGCGCTCAAAGAAATGAACGCAGCGCTCAACCAAGGGAGCACTAGGAGCAGCGCTCGACCAAGGGAGCGCTAGGTAGTGCTCAAAGAATGCACGTAGCGTTCGAAGAGAGAGTGCCAGGGGAAAGGAAGCGCGCACCAAGGGGCCACGCACTAGGCAACGTTCAACAAGTGAATGTGCCATTCACTAAGTGAATACTAGGGGAGGAGACTTGCGCACGAGGAAGCACACATGACAAGTGAACGTAGCGTTCACTGCCCCAACGGAGCGCTCTACTGGAGCTTCACAAAATGCACCCTGACCTATGCCATCAAGTGCCATCTTGGATCCAATTCTTCACAAACCCAAAGGCCCATTCCAAAGTGCTTAGTGACTAAAATAGAAAGTGTATAAATAGGAGCAATTTTGATTTGAGAAGGACCTTCACTTCATTTTTTGTTTTGACTTTTATTTTTAGCTCTTCTTTAATTTTCTTTTGAATTTGGGGAATTGGGACTATATCTAAGTTTTTCTTTCTGTTTGTTCTTTCTTCTTCAACTTCTATTTTTCTGTTTTGGATTTTGAATTCAGATTGAAGAACTCCACTAAATTTCTTGATCTTATAATCATCTTTTATTTTCCTTTTTTTCTTTCTAAGAATTGAAAGTTAGATCTGAACTTCCTTTTCTTTTTTCATTTTCATTTCTTCTGCAATTTCTTATCTATTTTGTCAAGAGAGTAATTGAGATCTAAATCTACTTTCTGTTCTCATTACTCTTCTTTAATTGTCAATTTCTCTTTTAGGATTTCAAAATTAAGCTAATTTTTCTTATTTTTTTGATTCTTCTGTAATTTTTCAATTCTGTTTTGGTTCATCTGCAAATTCTCTTTATCTCATAGTTCTTTAATTTACTGCACTTCTATTTTCTAGTTCAATTTGAATCCCAACACCCAAACCCCTTTTATTCTTCAAGCAATTTACATTTCCCAGCAATTTAGATTCAGCAATTTAAGTTTCTTGCACTTTAAGTTTCAGTCATTTACCTTTCTTGCAATTTAAGTTTCAGCTCTTTTACTTTCTTGCACTTTAAGTTTCTGCAATTTACTTCTTCTGTACTTTAAGATTTAGCCAATTTACCCTCTCCCTTTTATTTACTTGCAATTTAGCTTCTGTTAATCAAGTTTCACTCAAATCGTCAAACATTCACTTAACTAAATTCATCACCTAACTAAAATTGCTCAATCCATCAATTCCTGTGGGATCGACCTCACTCTTGTGAGTTATTACTACTTGATGCGACCCGGTACACTTGCTGGTGAGTTTTGTGTGGAAATCCAATTTTCACCCATCAGTGGTGTAGCTCTCCTTCGATCTCTTGGCCATCTCCTCAGCCAAATTCGCAGCTGCCTCAGCCCTATTAGCCCGAGACTTTTTCTTCTCTAAATCCAGCTCCAGTTTAATAAATCTAGCATCCAGCTCATCCTTCAACCCCTTGATCCTATCAAATTCAGACTTGGCCTCCTCCATAAAGGCCTTCGTTGCATGAACAGGGATATCCTGAGCAGTTCGAAATAAGGCTGCACCTATGTGTGCCATTTTAACACTACTCCGTGTGATGAAATCCAGGTGGTGAAGAATGGACACGTCGTCCATAGGAAGTTGGCCGTAAGGAGCGATCTGGTTAGCCACAAACCCCACAGCATCAAAGTCAGGGGCATCCAGATTGAAAGGCTCAACAGTCATTTGCTTCTTGGGGAGAGGACCGGCAGCAGAAGGAGAGGCAGCACCAGAGGTCGACTGGGGAGGATCAGAAGAAGCCAAGCAAACCCGGGGAGTTGGGATAATCTTCCTCGGTCCAGAAATGTCCGAGGTCGACCTCCTCAGCATAACATTGGAAGATCCCTCCCCAAGACCTTTGGCCGAAATATCCTGGGCAGCAGTTGCTTTCCTGGATCTCTTAAAAGCCTTCATACTATCAGTAGTCTTCACCATCTCTGAAAAAAATAAAACAGCAAAATCAAAGTTGCAAGTTAGAAAAAGATAGATCGACAAAACAAACAAAATAACAAAGATAAAGCTAGCAAAGAGATCGGAAGCTACCCAATTCAGCTAAAAGAAGGGAGGGATCCCCAAGAACCTCTTTGTATCAAGATGAGGAGGCTCCCCCCAATTCTCCTCTAGAACATGTACAAAAGCCTGCTCAACCTCGTCCAACATTTCCCAAGTATACCTAGACACTACTACATTCTGTTGCCAGGATAGGGAGAAGGCAGGCTCATCATTCTGCTCCAAGAAGAAAGGCTGAGCTCCTAGATTGTAATATAAGAACAGTATTGTAAGTATAGCTCTTAACCAGCTAAAATCCGCCTCACCAATTTAGAAAGGTGTCACAAAAATTAGAATAAAAATACTAGTCGTATGAGTCCCAGGTCGTCTCCCAACGAGTTACAAGAAAGGATGCTAATTTATTAATCACGAGTTTTCAAGAGAGTTTGAGTTTGGATAATGAGCAATTAAATAATTGTAAATTAAAGCAATAAAAACTAAGAATGATTATTAATATTCTAGATAAAAAGCCTTGACTGGGGGAATGATTAATTGGAAGTTCTATCCTTGTTGGGATCTCTTAAGTGTAGTATTAAAAAGGTTGTTGTTTTCAATTAGTTAACCCTTACTAAATAAAGAAAAGTTAAGTGATTGAGCTAACTCTTATTCGCAAATCCTAGTCCTCTCCCTTAGGAAGGTCTAGCGTTAGTAAATACAGAACTAGCGAACAACTTCCAGTTTAATCAGCACTTAAGCCTTCCAACTCAAGTGTCTCCTTTTAATCAACCCTCATGTCAAGTATGGAGTCTACTCCATTGACATGAATAAAATGCTCATAAAAATATAAGAAGAAGACATGATAAATTAAATAAGATGGGGATTTGAAATTAATTAAAAGTGAAAGTAATCCTTTGCATTAACAATCCATGAAAATAATCCAATTACTACTCTAAACAAGAATTAAGAATATAGAATAAATAAAAGAGTAAGTAAGGAAAAAAAACTAGAATAGTGTCTTCAACGGAGGTAATGACTCTTCAATATCCAAAAGCAAAACTAATAAACTATGAATGTAAAGAGAACATAGAGGGAAAGTAATCCTCTCTAAATTCAGATCTAAAAACCTAAAAGACTATCCTAATGAGAATATGTCAATGTGTATCTCCGTATATCGAGTATCTGCATGTTCCCTGGCTTTATCCTGTGTTTCTGGGCCAAAAACTGGGTCAAAACGCGGCCCGAAATCGCCCCCAGCGTTTTCTGTTATTTTTGCAGATCGCGTAGGTCACGCGTACGCGTCAGTCACGCGTGCGCGTCATTTGGCATTTTTCCTTGTCACGCACACGTGTCGTCCATGCGTGCGCGTCATCTTGCAGAACTCCATTCCATGCGTACGCGTCAGGCACGTGCACGCGTCGCTGCAATTTTCTCCATTCCGCGCGCTCGCGTGAGCCATGCATGCGCGTCGGTGCTCGTTGGTCATCTCCTTAGTTTCTTGTGTTCCTTCTATTTTTGCAAGCTTCCTCTCCATTTTCTAAGCCATTCCTGCCCTATAAAGCCTGAAACACTTAACACATGGATCACGGCATCAAATGGTATAAAGGAGAATTAAAATATACTAATTAAAGATCTCTAGGAAGCAAGTTTTCAATCATAAAACAATACTAGCAAGGGATTATAAAATCATGCAAATCATATGAATAAGTGGGTGAAGACTTGATGAAAACCACTCAATTAAACACAAGATAAACCATAAAATAGTGGTTTATCACTCCTTCAACAGCTCGGACCTTAAAATAATAGGTTTTGAAATCCCTAAAAAGGTAAAGAAACCCAGGAAGCCTTCTTCTTAGCTGCCCCAGGCTTCATCAAAACAAAAAGGTAAAGAAAGAGAGTTTGAGAAGGTCGGACATCCAGTTCTTGGCATAATAGTTGGAAGATCTTTATGAAGCCTCATGAGTTCGGGTGAAGCTGAGATGGGGCAACATTACAGGACCACAACAAGTCGGTCTCAAAGGGAGTAAAGGGAATGGTGATGTTCATTTGGCTAAAAAAGTAGTCATAAGCATAAAAGAAGGGACGTTCCCCCTGAGTCAGTGAAGGAAAACAAACCCTCTCCTCAGGGTCAGGTGCTACTACTTCATATTTCTTCTCCTGATCTCTATTACTACAAAGTCGGTGATGCCTCCTAAGTTGCACGCAATATTCATAATTCACCAAAGAAACACACATCAAAACAAGGGAGTCTAGCCAGTCAGACATGCCCTCAGGGACTTTGGAAGACATCTCGACAATGTTTTTGCGAGAAGACTGATGGGAAGCAGAAGCTGGTGAATTAAAAATTTATTAAAATGGTTACGTTGCAAGTATAGTTCTTAACTCACCGAAAATCTACCTATCAATTTAGAAATATGTCACAGAGAGTTTAAATTAAAATTACTGGGAGTTTTAAGTCCCATGTCGTCTCCCAACGAGTTGCAGAAAAGTGTGCTGTTTTATTAATCAGATGTTCCAAGAAGTTGAGCTAAGTAAATTGGAATTTAAATTGAGGAATTTTAAATAATATAAATAAAAGCCTTGACTGGGAATTGATTTGTTAGAATCTCTATCATTGATGGAGTGATTTTTAAGATTGATTTATAATTAATGGTTACTCTGTTTGGTTATCCTTTACTAGGTAAGGGAAAGTCAAACAAGTTGGAATGCCAGATCTGTTCACAAGTTGCAACCCACTTAGTTCAAAGGGATTGGCATTGGTGACAGGATAGCAATCCAACATTTAACCCAACTACAAATTTTTTCTTCAATCCTTCCAACTCAAGAGTTCCTTTTAATCAACTCCCCATCAAGTAAGGAAACTACTCATGCATTGTAAATAAAGAATCCATAGCACATGAAAGGGAATTAAAAGAAGACATGATTATTGGAATTGAAATTGAATTAAAAAGAAATAATCCTTGCATTAATTAATCATAAAAGCATTCAAATACAAAATTGAACAAAGCAAAGAACATGGAAGAATGAAACCAAGTTAAGAAAACGAACCAGAATGACGAAGTCTTGATGCGGGAAATAACTCTTCTCAATGTTCCAATGCTCAGATCAATTCAAAATTAGAATCCTAAAACCTAGAGAGAAAAACCTAAGAGAGTGAAAACTAGATCTAAAAACTACTGAATGAATGTGCGTGTTGTTTCTGCATATTCTCTGACTCTAGTCTACTATTCCGGGCCGAAAACTGGGCCGAAATAAGGTCCAAAATCGCCCCCAGCGAATTCTGCAGATTATGCAGATCGCACATGTCACGCGATCGCGTCATTCATGCGGACGCGTCGCTTGCGCTTTTTCCTCTCCACGCGTTCGCGTCGTCCACGCTACCGCGTCGCTGCGATTTGCTCTCCTTTGCGCGGTCGCGTGAGCCATGCGACCGCGTCACTTCTCACTGGTTATCTCCTCAAATTCCTGTGTTCCTTCCATTTTTACTAGCTTCCTCTCCAATCTCCATCTCATTCATGCCCTATAAAGCCTGAAACACTTGACACACAGATCACGGCATCGAATGGAATAAAGGAGAATTAAAATTAAATAATTAAGTCTCTAGGAAGCAATTTTCAAACATGTACTGAATTTAGGAAGGAAATCTAAATGCATGCTAAATTGATGAATAAGTGGGTAAGGATCATGACAAAACCACACAATTAAACACAATATAAACTATAAAATAGTGGTTTATCAACCTCCCCACACTTATACATTAGCATGTCCTCATGCTAAATTGAAGGAGACAAGGAAATAAGTATGAACATGTAGAAACTCATGAAATGCAACGCAAACCTATATACATATAAATAAATGCAACTTTATGATTCTTGTCCACTTGATCAAAAGTAAATAAGCTCTTCAAAACAGTTACAAATCAAATTCCACTAATTCTATCATTATACAGTAAAATGGATAAAAGCGCAAGAAGATAGCTCATGAAAGCAGGGAACATGAAAATTCAAGTATTGAACCCTCACTGATAATGTATGTACGCTCTAATCTCTAGTATATAGGGTGATCACTCTATCCTTCTCTAATCATGCTTTCTAACTTTTGTTCTTCTCCTAACCAATCAACAACAGTTAATATATCAATGCAAACATCATGAGGTCTTTTCAAGGTTGTAATGGGGCTAAGGTATAGGTAGGGATGTATATTTGGTCAAGTGAGCTAATAAATTGAATTTTTAATTAACCCAAGCTCTAACATAACTTGTATACACTTAATGTAATCTTTAAAGTTCATAACTAGCTACCCAGAATTTCCTTTTTCAACCCATACTCATGTTTCAACTTTGTATTTTAATTCTATCATATGTGCATTGATCTTTGAATTCTGAATTTAACATTGGGATAATTTTGTCCCCTTATTTATTTGTTTATCATCTTTTTTTTTTGAATTGAAATAAATAAAGCTTATCAACGCACATAGATTTTTGATTCTTATAGTTTCACATGAATAGGTATCCAAATTCCTTTTAAATTTTTCATGACACATTCCCTTAACAACTTTTGTTCCCATAATTTCCCATACTTAACTAGCACACACAATTCTATCTTAAGCTAACCAAAGATTCAATTTGGGATATGCAATTATTTTTCAGCTTAAGGTTAGTAATGTGGTAAAATATAGAACAAATGGGGTTTTAAAGGCTCAAAGTGGTTAACAATGGTAATTGAAAAGGGTAGGCTTGATTTGGATAAGTGAGTTTAAACAAATAATGGCCTCAATCATGTGCAAGCATGTAAATATAATAAATATTGGACATATAAGATAAAACAAAATATAGATTACAATCATAGATAAGTAAACACACAAGAATAAAATAATTATGGTTAAATAATGTAACCATACATAAAGGCTCAACTCTTTCACAGGTTGTGTGTTCTTTAGCTCAAACATCATGTTCCAAATACAACTCAATTAGAGTTATCATAAAAATTTTGAAAAATTAGTGAAATTTTATTCCAAAGATAGATTTTTTAAAAGAAACTTATTGTCTTTTCGATCAAGTAGAACATGCATGCAACTATTCTAACCTATGCAATTTACTCTATTCTATAAAGGAAAGAAAATCTAACTAAAATATCTTAATTATTGGTGTACAGAGAAGAGAAATTACCTCCGAAAGTCAGGTACTGATCGACCTCCCCACACTTAAGGCTTTGCACCATCCTCGGTGCCATCTGTCAGGAACAGGGGTGGGCTGGTAGCAGTATCTCCACAGTCGGGACTATCATGGCTCCCGGTGCTAGTAAAAGAAGTGGAGTCCGGAGTGTCTGAGTCCCTGAATTTGCCCATGATCAGCTCCTTGAGGTATGTGAATCGGCGCTTGTTACGGCACTCTCTCATCTTAGCTTTCTGTTCATGCCGATCCAACTTTTCAAGTATCTGCTAGAGTAATTTCTCAGTTGTAGATGCTTGCGGTGTTGAAGAAAGAATATCTTCAACTGGCTCAGTAGGCTGGCTTGTAGTGGCTGCTGAAAGTCTGAGGTATTTCCCGTTAGGGACATATTGATCATCCCGTGGAAGCATGGCTTTGGTGTCCCCAGCTCTGTAGGAGACTCCGGCTGCTGAGACAAGATCTGAGACCAGGGCGAGAAAAGGTAGGTTGCCCACGATTTGTACGTGCTCCATGGCATTCCGAATGTGTCTTGAGAGATTCAGAGGTTGGTCTGTAAGGATGCACCATAGTAGAACAGCCATGTCTGCAGTGAAGGAGGACTCATGAGTGCTCGGAAAGACATAATGGGACATGATTTGTGCCCATACGCGAGCCTCCAAGGTAAGTGCGGAAGCCAAGATTCCCTTAGGGCGGGTACGGTGGTATCCGTAGATCCAACGGCTGCCAGGTAATGCAATAACTCCGAGAACAGAGTCCCAGTCAAATAGGTATCTTTGGCGCTGAAGGGTGGCTTCTTGAAAAGCGTCCATTCTTGCTGGAAAAGGGGGAAGACTCAGAGCTTGCTGGATGGCCTCTTCTGTAATGGGCACTTGCTTCTGCCGGACATAAACAGACTGCAGGGTCGGTATGTAGAAGTTGGAGTAGAACTCAACTACCCAAGATAGATTGACCTGCCTCGGCTGTCTCCGTAAGAAACCCCATTGTCTTCGTTCAATTTGCGGCTCAACAAAGGTGGCAATATTGGACGGGAGGATTATAAGGTATTCATTGTTATAGTTCCTTTCTGCTAGGATAGGGAACATCTGCTCACAGTAGCGATTCGGAAATCGCGTAGCGTCCTTTGCCGGAAAGGCTTTCTCCTTGTCGTCAACCTTTATTATCCTCTTAACTCTTTTTGTTGAGGGCTTGACTGTGGTTGAAGAAGGCTCTGCCACTAATGCTCTTTTAGTTCCTCTTCTTGCTAGTGGTTTGGAAGTAGCTTTCTCTTTTCCTTTCTTGGTGGCCATCCTGAAAGAAGGGAAGAGAAAGGAATTTAAGTGCAAAGAGATAGAGCAAGGAAGAGGGTAGTGTAAGTGATAATCAATGCATAATAAGGATAAATGGCAGTAACACATGGTCCGGATTACATGTGAAAAGCTCATCAATGAAAATATAGCAAGTGCATGTAGGACAATGGAATACAAGATGTTTATTGGCATGCAGGCAAAGGCATGAGTAGCATATATCAAACATTCAATGTCCAATTTAGATTACCATTTGTAACAAACTAGCCATCACGTTTGTATTGACAATTAAATTTAATTAATAAAATATGAAAGGGAATTTGTGAAAAGCAAGCATTGCATATTAGGGTAAAATAATGTGAAGATGTGCATAATGCCATATGGGCTTTTTCACAAACACATAGCATGCATGTAGAATAAGCTCTTGAAAGTATGAATTTGAACATGCAAGCAATCCCTTAAAAGAATAATATATATGATTGTCAAACAAATTTATAACAAACCATAAGCATATAAAGATAAATAATAACTCACATAAATAGATAACACCAAGTAAAAAGGGAAAAGAAGAATAAAGAAAATAGGAAAAATTAAAAGAAGAAGAAAAGAAAAAGAAAATACATGTAGAACAATTAAAAAAAATGATAGAAAAAGAAAGAATGAAGAAGAAGGTAAAACCTTGTTAATGGAGGAGAGAGAGAGAGAGAGTGAAAGGTGAGATAGAAAGGGGAAGGGAGAAGGAAGAGATAGGGAGGGAAAAGAAAAATTAGGATTTGGAGGAAAGAAAGATAAGATAATTTGGCAACTGAGGTTGAGATGTGCGGCGCATGCGACGCGGCCGCGGAAGGCACGCGTTCGCGTGGTTGCGCTCCAGGTAAGGTGACGCGATCGCGTCGGTCACGCGGTCGCGTGACCTATGTTGCGCTGCTGGCGCGAGTGCAGCCTCGCTCCAGCACAACTCTCTGTTCGATTCATTTTTATTGCCAAAATTGGGTGACGCGATCGCGTGGGTCACGCGATCGCATGAGTGTGCGTGATAAAATGGGTGACGCGGTCGCGTTATCGACGCGGTCGCGTGACAAGAATTGTGCTTCCAGCACCAATCCAGCATCACTCTCGCACAGAATGCGACTGTGCACCCTTTTACGTCGAAAACTCAGGGCACGCGGCCGCGTGGGGTAATTTGTGCCATTGGCACGACTCCAGCGCTGCTCCTGCGTAACTTTCTGTTCCTTTTTTATTTTTCTTTACTCCCCCTGCCACGCGGGCGCGTCACTGGTGCGATCGCGTCGCACGGCGAAATTTTTTTTTTTTTAAAGGAAAGATAAAGACATGTAATTGAAAGAGCACGAAAATACTAATAAAGAGAAGAGTTATTAAAGAAGAAAAACTAAAAGTGAAGAAAAGAACGATCATACCGCGGTGGGTTGTCTCCCACTAAGCACTTTGCTTTTACGTCCGTAAGTTGGACGCTCCAATAGCTCAATCTGCTGTGATGTGGGGGTCTTCCAAGCGGAAGATCTCAAGCTCCTTATTTTTCTGCACCTTCTCACCATGGTATAGCTTCAGGCGTTGTCCATTAACCTTAATAAGTTCAGAGCTTGAAGGATGGCTTAGGTGATAAACTCCGTACGGTTCAGCCTTCTCTATTCTGTATGGACCTTCCCATTTTGATCTCAACTTACCGGGCATGAGCCTCAGTCGAGATTTGTAAAGGAGAACAAAATCTCCAGGTTGGAACTCTCTCTTTTTGATGTTTTGATCATGCACAGCTTTCATCTTTTCCTTGTATATTCTGGAGTTCTCATAAGCTTCTAGGCGAAGGTTCTCCAGTTCCTGCAGTTGCAACTTTCTTTCAGCTCCGGCATTCTCAATTCCCATGTTGCACTCCTTAACTGCCCAAAAGGCTCTGTGTTCGATTTCAACTGGGAGATGGCAAGCTTTTCCATAAACCAAGCGGAAAGGACTCATCCCAATGGGTGTCTTGTATGCTGTTCTGTATGCCCACAGTGCATCTTGTAGTCTGGTGCTCTAGTCTTTTCTATGAGGCTTTACTATCTTTTGCAAGATACGCTTAATTTCTCTGTTTGACACCTCGGCTTGCCCATTAGTTTGGGGATGGTAAGCTGTTGCAACTTTATGGATTATCCCATGCTTCTTCATCAATCCTGTTAGTCTCTTGTTACAAAAATGGGTGCCTTGATCGCTCACGATCGCTCGTGGTGATCCAAAGCGGCATATAATATGGTTTCTAACAAAGGAAACAACAGTGTTAGCATCATCAGTGTGGGTAGGAATTGCTTCCACCCATTTGGAAACATAATCCACAACTAACAATATATAAAAATATCCACTAGAATTTGGAAATGGACCCATGAAGTCAATGCCCCAAACATAAAAAATTTCACAGAAAAGCATATATTGTTGAGGCATCTCATCCCTCTTGGATATGTTACCAAATTTCTGGCATGGGTGACAAGATTTACAAAACTCAGCAGCATCTCTAAAAGGAGTAGGCCACCAGAATCCGCAATCTAAGATCTTTCTAGCTGTTCTTTGAGGGCCAAAGTATCCTCCACTCTCAGATGAGTGACAGGCCTCTAAAATGGACTGGAATTCTGATTGAGGCACACAACGTCTAATTATCTGGTCAGCGCCACATCTCCATAGATATGGATCATCCCATATATAATATTTAGACTCACTTTTCAGCTTGTCTCTTTGATGTTTAGAAAAATATGGGGGAAGTATGCGGCTAACTAAATAATTAGCAACAGGTGCATACCAAGGGACTACCTCAGATACTGCTTGTAGGTTATCAAAAGGAAAATTATCATCTATAGGAGTAGAATCATCCTTAATATGTTCAAGGCGACTCAAGTGGTCTGCTACTAAATTTTGATTACCACTCCTATCCTTTATTTCTAAATCAAATTCTTGTAACAGCAGTATCCAACGTATAAGTCTTGGTTTGGATTCCTTTTTAGCTAATAGATACTTTAGAGCTGCATGGTCCGAATACACTACTACTCTAGTACCAAGTAAATAGGCCCGGAATTTATCCAGAGCAAAAACAATAGCAAGAAGTTCTTTCTCAGTAGTAGTATAATTGGACTGGGCAGTGTCTAAAGTCTTAGACGCATAGGCAATAACAAAGGGATCCTTACCTTCACGCTGAGCCAGCGCTGCTCCTACTGCATGGTTGGAAGCATCGCACATGATTTCAAACGGCTGGCTCCAGTCGGGTCCTCTCACAATTGGGGCTTGAGTTAGAGCAGTCTTCAGCTTATCAAATGCTTGTTTGCAATCTTCACTAAACTCGAACTCAATGTTCACATCTATCTAATACTCTAGATAATCCATCTAAGCAAAGGTTAAAAGAATCACCATAAATGCTAAAATCGTCCATAAAAACTTCCATACAATCCTCAATAAGATCAGAGAAAAGACTCATCATGCACCTTTGGAAGGTGGCTGGTGCATTGCACAAGCCAAAGGGCATTCTCTTATAAGCATAAGTCCCAAAAGGACATGTAAAAGTAGTCTTTTCCTGATCCTCAAGAGCTATATGAATCTGGAAATAACCTGTGTAACCATCTAAAAAGCAATAATGTGATTTACCTGACAGGCGATCCAGCATTTGATCAATGAATGGAAGTGGGTAGTGATCCTTACGGGTAGCTTGGTTGAGACGCCTATAATCAATGCAGATTCTCCAAGCATTCTGAACTCTAGTTGCTATGAGCTCTCCATGCTCATTTTTAACTGTAGTGACTCCGGACTTCTTGGGCACCACTTGTACTGGGCTTACCCATTCACTGTCTGAAATGGGATATATGATACCGGCCTCCAATAGTCTGGTCACTTCCTTTTTGACAACTTCCAAGATGGTGGGGTTCAATCTTCGTTGGGGTTGACGGACAGGTCTTGCTCCCTCTTCCAAAAATATTCTGTGCACGCATACTTGAGGGTTAATTCCCACTATGTCTGCCAAACTCCACCCAATTGCCTTCTTATGCTTCCTCAGTACATCAAGTAACTGCTCTTCTTGTTGAGAAGTCAGTTCCCTTGCAATAATAACCGGAAGCTTCCGCTCATCCTCAAGATAAGCATATTTGAGATGTGGAGGAAGAGGTTTCAATTCTAACTTTTGATCAGGGGCAGGCTCTGGATTATCTGGGGTTTGTGAAAATGGCGAAGTGTCCTCATTGTTAGTTAAGAGGGTCCCCACACTTGGACCTTGTCCAGTGTGCCTCTCTTCAAACTCTTCTTTTTGAACTTCAGCCACACTTTCATCTATGACATCACACTGGAAGATAGAATGATCTTCTGGGGGGTTGTTAATGACTCCATTCATATTGAAGATCACTATGCGGCCATCTATTTCAAAGGAGTATGTTCTTGAAAAAGCATCCAATTTGAATTTTGATGTTTTCAGGAATGGTCTTCCAAGTAGGATTGATGATGACTTATCTGAATCATTGTGGGGCATCTCCAAGATATAAAAATCAGTGAAAAATGTGAGCCCTTTAATGTTCACCAAAACATCTTCAGCAACTCCAGCCACTGTAATAATGCTTTTATCTGCTAACACAAAACGAGCCGCCGACCTTTTTAAGGGAGGGAGCCTCAAAACATCATATATGGACAAAGGCATTATACTGACACATGCTCCTAAATCACACATGCAATCATAAATTACTACACCACCAATAGTACAACTAACTATGCAAGGACCTGGATCACTACATTTTTCAGGTAATCCTCCCATTAAAGCAGATATAGAACTACCTAAAGAAATAGTTTCTAATTCATTAATTTTGTCTTTATGGATACATAAGTCTTTTAGAAACTTTGCATATTTAGGTACCTGCTGAATAACATCAAAAAGGGGAACATTTACCTCAACCTTTTTGAATATTTCTACCATTTT
>NC_029789.2:107489790-107519698 GCF_000816755.2 Arachis ipaensis
AATTTGAATTTTGATGTCTTCAGGAATGGTCTTCCGAGTAGGATTGATGATGGCTTATCTGATTCATTGTGGGGCATCTCCAAGATATAAAAATCAGTGGGAAATGTGAGCCCTTTAATGTTCACCAAAACATCTTCAGCAACTCCAGCCACTGTAATAATGCTTTTATCTGCTAACACAAAACGAGCTGCAGACCTTTTTAAGGGAGGGAGCCTCAGAACATCATATATGGACAAAGGCATTATACTGATACATGCTCCTAAATCACACATGCAATCATAAATTACTACACCACCAATAGTACAACTAACTATGCAAGGACCTGGATCACTACATTTTTCAGGTAATCCTCCCATTAAAGCAGATATGGAACTACCTAAAGGAATAGTTTCTAATTCATTAATTTTGTCTTTATGGATACATAAGTCTTTTAGAAAATTTGCATATTTAGGTACCTGCTGAATAACATCAAAAAGGGGGACAGTTACCTCGACCTTTTCGAATATTTCTACCATTTTAGGATCAGGTTCCAGCTGCTTCCTGGGCTTCCTTGCAAGTTGTGGAAATGGAATGGGAACAGTGGGTTCCGTGGTGCCTGCGCCTTTTGGTGCTTCTTCTTGTGGTTGAGCTATCTCTTCTTCAGCTATGTCCTGTATATCCTCTTCCTCTTCAACATCTTCGACTTCTACCACCTCTTCAGCTGAGGCATATTCTGGTGAGCTTGGTTCCTCCTGATTCCTCCCCTATAGTGTAGTTCCAGACCTCAGGGTGATGGCATTAATGCCTCCCTTTGGATTGGGTAACGGTTGAGAGGGGATTCCAGTGGTGCTTGAAGGTTGGTTACTGGAATTTTGTGCTGAACCAAGCTGTGTCATAAAAGCTTGCAGAGTAGAGGTGAGATCATTCAGACTGGCGTTAATAGTGTTCACGATGGTACTTTCCATGGCCAGTTGTCTTTTCTCAAAAGCTTGTAATAAATCTTCATTAGAAGATACCGAAGAATGAGTAAATTGAGAGGTTTGCTGCTGATTGTTCGGTGGTCCTTGGTTTTGCCTCAGGTGAGGTGCTTGGTAAGGTTGATTTTGCTGCCTGTTGTTGTTATTATTCCACCTCTGATTTCCCTGATTATCTCTGCCTCCCCTGTTATTGTTGTCCCTCCAATTCTGGTTTGAATTGTCCTTCCATCCATGGTTATTATTTCCACTTTGATTGTACCCTTGGTTGGGGCGGTCATAAAAGTTGTGAGTGGATGCCACCATGTTGTCTTCTTGTTGGAGCTACGGGCATTCATCAGTGTAATGGCTGTAATCAGCACAAATTCCGCAAATTCTTTGTGGGACTAGTTGTTGGTTTTGCTGCGGTTGGGTTTACTGAGCTTGTTGATTCAACTGCATTTGCTTCAGCAGGTTGGTCATCTCACAGATGCTTTGAGTTAGAGCAGCAGTCTCTCTGCCAGAAGATACTTCTGCAATGGCTTTTGAACGGCCTTGCTTCTGTCTGTGGTTCCGAGTAGATTCAGCTAAATCACTGATCAATTGCCAAGCCTCATCAGTGGTCTTGTACTTCTTCATAGACCCATTGCTGGCACTTTCCAATGTGGTCTTATCTTGGGGCCTCATACCTTGTGTGATATAGCTGAGTAGCATGCTCTTGTCAATCATGTGGTGGGGGCATGCTTCCAGAAGATTATTGAAGCGCTCCCAGTATTCAAAGAGAGTTTCATTGTCATCCTGAACAATTGTAGAGATATCCTTCCTCAGTTTATCAGTAACTTCAGATGGAAAGAATTTCTCCAGAAACTCCTTTCTGAGTGTATCCCAGTTGGATACATTTGCTATAGGTTGAGTGTAGTACCACTCTCTTGCTATTCCCTCAAGAGAGAACGGAAAAGCTTTCAGCAGAATTGAAGTTTCATCAGTGCCGTCACGCCTGACAGTAGAACAGGCTGCCTGAAAATCTCTCAAGTGCTTGATAGGCTCTTGAGCAGGCAGGCCATGAAACTTGGGCATCAAATTTAATAGTGCGGTCTTTATTTCAAAATCCGTAGCTACCGCTGGATGATGCGCTTGAAACGGTTGCATTGTAAAATCAGGAGCTCCTTCCTCCTGAATGGTAACTCTTCTAGTTGCCATGTTTTCTGCACGTAAAACAACCGAATCAGTAGAACGGGGGCTGGTTTCTTCCTCAGATTCACTTTCAGATCCGCCCTCAGAGCGGGCTAACCTACGCTGTTCTCGCCTTATTCGTGAAATTGTTCTTTCAATTTCAGGATCGAATATTAGCAAGCGCGGATCAGGAAGTGAACGTGTCATTTGACGGAAGAAACATGCAGCTCATAGTAGCAAAATTAAAAAAAATGTAAATAAATAAATTCTAATTAATAAAATTAGCACTCTATTGCAACTCCCCGGCAACGGCGCCAAAAATTGATGGGAAGCAGAAGCTGGTGAATTAAAAATTTATTAAAATGGTTACGTTGCAAGTATAGTTCTTAACTCATCTACTCACGCATTGTAAATAAAGAATCCATAGCACATGAAAGGGAATTAAAAGAAGACATGATTATTGGAATTGAAATTGAAGTAAAAAGAAATAATCCTTGCATTAATTAATCATAAAAGCATTCAAATACAAAATTGAACAAAGCAAAGAACATGGAAGAATGAAACCAAGTTAAGAAAACGAACTAGAATGACGAAGTCTTGATGCGGGAAATAACTCTTCTCAATGTTCCAATGCTCAGATCAATTCAAAATTAGAATCCTAAAACCTAGAGAGAAAAAACTAAGAGAGTGAAAACTAGATCTAAAAACTACTGAATGAATGTGCGTGTTGTTTCTGCATATTCTCTGACTCTAGTCTACTATTCCGGGCCGAAAACTGGGCCGAAATAAGGTCCAAAATCGCCCCCAGCGAATTCTGCAGATTATGCAGATCGCACATGTCACGCGATCGCGTCATCCATGCGGACGCGTCTCTTGCGCTTTTTCCTCTCCACGCGTTCGCGTCGTCCACGCTACCGCGTCGCTTGGGCTTTCCAATCCGCGTGGCCGCGTGAGCCATGCGACCGCGTCGCTGCGATTTGCTCTCCTTCGCGCGGTCGCGTGAGCCATGCGACCGCGTCACTTCTCGCTGGTTATCTCCTCAAATTCTTGTGTTCCTTCTATTTTTGCTAGCTTCCTCTCCAATCTCCATCTCATTCATGCCCTATAAAGCCTGAAACACTTGACACACATATCACGGCATCGAATGGAATAAAGGAGAATTAAAATTAAATAATTAAACTCTCTAGGAAGCAATTTTCAAACATGTACTGAATTTAGGAAGGAAATCTAAATGCAATATAAATTGATGAATAAGTGGGTAAGGATCATGACAAAAACACACAATTAAACACAATATAAACTATAAAATAGTGGTTTATCAAAGACATAGGCCAACTAATCCTACACTGAGAAAAGGAAAAATGGGTTACTAATCAACAACTCAGACAAAACAGAAAACATCTCGGACAAATACGAAGATAACTCAAACTAAAGCATACAAATGTTAGAAGTTAGATACAGCAACGAAAGGAAACCCCAGGACTCACACCAGGGTCTAGGGGCATGCTTTGGAGGTAGTAACAGAGTAAGGATTCAAAAAAAATCTATAGTCTACGCTCATCTATCAAACATGAAAACAACCCTCATTCAACAACGACACTCCGAAATGAAAGTCACAAATCACAAAAAGACATCAAAGTTATAATCTTTTCACAATTTATCAGCAATAGGATCTCGTAAAGAAAATCATCCATGTCATACAAAACATAAAGCCATCAACATCAAACACACTACGCAGAAGATATCAAAAGATACTACCTTTTTTATAGTCCATTACTCCAAACTCCAAACAAAAAGAGATCTACGTATTCAAAGTAAAAGGGGGCAAAAACAAGTGGTAAATCGAAGAAGCCCTAAAGTAGTGCACATTGCAGAAATGATCAGACACAGCAAATAAAAAAAAGATTCAAACTTTCCAACACGAAGTCAAGCAAGATCAAAACTTCTCAAAATATATATAGCACGGAAAGAGTAAAAAGAAGAAGACCAACCTGTAAAGAAGACGATGAATATCAAAACAAATGGCGAGCCCACACCGACGATCACTTCTGAAAGCAAGGCGAGCACGAAGACGAGAAAACTTAGGGTCAAGAGAATGAAGAAAATCACAGGACGAACCAGAAACAGAAGAGCAAAAAGAAAAGGAGAAGTTACAGAAAACACGGAGAAGGGAAACTAAAAAGAGAGGCTGTGAAATTCAAATGAAGATGCAAAGAGGGAAACAAGAGGAAACGGCAAAGAGTTAAATCAGTATTTAAACCTGTGTACATTCCCAAAGAAAACGCAAAATGCGGGTTCCAATTAAAAAGGGGTGAAAAAAACGCTCCGCATTCAAGCCACTAAATGAAAATTCTACAAAAGATCAAGATGCTCGAGCTCGGCTTCCCCAAGGGAGATCGAAAAAGTCCCAAAAAGGCTCGACCTTAAGAGGAAGACCACACTCAAGCAGCAGCACTATTCATGCCCTGGGTCGAGCTATACGACCCGGGCTGATGGAAGATAAGTCGACCGACCTCTTCAGGTCGGGATTACCCGAGCTCCTCTCAAAGAGCTCGGCCAAATCGCTACAGGGAGCCCAAACAGGCCCAAATAAAGGGACGAAGCCCAATCTAAAGGCAACTAAAGCCTGAAAATATAAGGGCGACTCTCCTCAAGCTAAGATGACTTCACTCCAAAGATAAGATAAGATAACTAACTTATCTCATCCATAAGGGTCACTCCACACTATTATAAATACACTGGAGCACCCAAGTATAACTCATACTCTGATTCTACTAAAAACCTGCTTAAAGCCCATGCTAACTTAAGCATCGGAGTCTCTTGCAGGTACCACCACCCTCCGGTGACAAAGGATAAGCTACATCGGCACCACCACCACCTCCAACAAGTCGAACGTATCAGCTCCAGCCGTCACCGCAAATCTCATCCGAGATCGACCTAACAGTTTCAGGTAACCCGCGGAACAGGTTGCATTGCATTGCATGAGTCTTACTTTCCCCTATTCATTCTTTTTGTCTCCTTGAGCTTAGCATGAGGACATGCTAATTTTTAAGTGTGGGGAGTTTGATAAACCACTATTTTATGGTTTATCTTGTGCTAATTTGAGTGGTTTTTATCAACTTTTTACTCACTTATTCATATGATTTCCATGATTTTAGAATTCCTTCCCAATTTTATTCTATGGTTAAAAACTTGCTTCCTAGACATCTAAATTGCATATTTTTAATCCCCCTTCATACCATTTGATGCCGTGATCTGTGCGTTAAGTGTTTTCAGGTTTTATAGGGCAGGAATGGCTTAAAGGATGGAAAGGAAGCTTGCAAAAAGGGAAGGAGCACAAGAAATAAAGGAGATAACCAGCAAGGAGCGACGCGTATGCGTACCTGATGCGTGCGCGTGATTTGAAGCTTTGCACGGCGACGCGTGCGTGTACCTGATGCGTACGCGTGAGGCGCAAAGATGACCAGCGACGTGTACGCGTGACTGACGAGTACGCGTGACATGCGTAACCTGCAGAAATCACAGAAAATGCTGGGGGCGATTTTGGGCTGAGTTTAGACCCAGTTTTTGGCCCAGAAACACAGACTAGAGCCAGGAGTCAGCAGAGACTCAACACACATTCAAATTACGCATAGTTTTAGTTTTAGTTTGGAATCTTAGAGAGAATTCTACTGCTTCCACTAGGGTTCTTCGTATTCATAGTTTTTAGAGTCTTATGCTTTTGCTTGGGATATTGAGAAGAGTCACTACCTCCGTTGAAGTTTCATTATTCTAGTTTGTTTTCCTATTCCTTTACTCTTTTATTGCCCCCTATTTAGATAAGTATGTTTATGATTTTTGGGATTTATTAATGCAAAGTACTCTTTTTACTTTCAATTAATTTCCAGCTATTATATATTTCATCATGTCTTCCTTTTATCCCCTTTATATGCCTGTGAACGTTATATTCATGTCAATGGAGTAGTTTCCTAACTTGATTGGGAGTTGATTAAGAGGAGAACCTTGAGTTGGAATACTCAAGTGTTAATCTTAACTGGAAGTTGTTGGCTGACTCTCTAGTCTCTGACTCTAATCCTCCCTTAGGAGAGGATTAGGACTTGGGTGATAGAGTTGGTTAGTTAGTTACTTGACTTTCCCTTATTAAGTAAGGGATGACCAAGTAGAACAACAACCTTTTACTATTACACTTGGAAAAATCCAACAAGGATAGAACTTCCAATTAACCTTCTCCCGGTCAAGGCTTTTATTTGAATTATATAAATTCTCTTGTTAATTTTCATTGCTTTAATTTATAATTATTTATTTCTCTGTTTCTCAAACTCAAATATTTCTTGGAAAACCTCTGACCAACAAGCTACACTCTTTTGTCAACTCGTTAGGAGACAACCCGGGATTTCTACTCCCAGTATTTTGTTCTTAATTTTGTGACAACTCTTTTCTAAATTGATAAGCAGATTTTAGTCGGTTAAGAATTGTACTTGCAACGCTATTTTCTTTATAAATTCTTAATCGGCACCTGGCGTGCCACACCCAGGCACGCCAGTAGGCACGCCTTCAATGATATCTTCATTTCCCTTTCCTGAAAGGTTGGCCTGGCGTGCCACGCCTTCACAAGCGTCAGTGGCACGCCCATTGTGCTGCACAAATTCTTCCCTTTGGACAAGTAGCCTGGCATGCCATGCCTTTGAGCATGCTAGTGGCATGCCCATTATGTTATTCCTTGGGTCATCTTTCTGGATCACAAGCCTGGCGTGCCACGCCCAGGCACGCCAGCAGGCATGCCTATAATGATAGCTTGGCGTGCCATGCCTTCGAGCATGCCAGTGGCACGCCCATCATGTTCTAGCCATTTCACCTTTCTGCTTCCTAGGCCTGGCGTGCCACACCCAGGCACGCCAGCATACACGCCCACTTAAGGTCCTTGGCGTGCCACGCTTATGAAAGCGCCAGTGGTACGCCCCTCATACTGTGTCAATATCTCTTTCTGGAATGTAGGCCTGGCATGCCACGCCCAAGCACACCTGTAGACACGCCAATTTTAAGTTCATGGCGTGCCACGCTCATTCAAGCGCCCATGGCACACTCGCAGTACTGCAGCATCCTCACTTCTCTTAAAAACAAGCTTGGCATGCCACGCCCAGGCACACGAGCATACACGCCCATATTGATATTCTTGGTGTGCCATGCCCATGCAAACGCCAGTGGCATGCCCCTTAATGCTGCACAAATTCATTCTCTGGAAGATTGGCCTGACGTGCCACGCCCAGGCACGCCCAGTACGCCCAGTGGCATGCCAGCTTTGCTTGCTTGCTTCCATCCTCTTTGTTGCTCTTTTCTCCTGAAATACATGCAAGATCTAATTTCAAAGTAGTGTTCTACTAATTCCTGATATATCTCTCAATAATGCATTAAATCAGTGAGAATTTATTCATTCTAAGGTCATTCTTTCATGAGAAAATAGATAGATAATGCAAGTCATCACAATACCAAACTTAATTTTTGCTTGTCCTCAAGCAATTCAGAGTTATATGTAAATTGTTCTAACTTTTTGAGACTTGGCCTCTAAGAAAATTCAACTAAGAATCAGAGATAAAGATTAAGTATCTAATCATGCATGAACTTTGTTATTTGCTTTCATATCAAACTGAAACCTTTAGACTTTTGAGGATCCGCATTGTGCTTGCTTCTAGAGCCCTCTTTATGGATTGTCACTGATGAGAGGATAATTTATACTTTTAGGGATGTTTTCATTAGTTTTTATGTTAAATTCACATTTCTGGACTTTACTATGAGTTTGTGTGTTTTTTTGTGATTTCAGGTATTTTCTGGCTGAAATTGAGGGACTTGAGCAAAAATCAGATTCAGAGGTTGAATAAGGACTGCTGATGCTGTTGGATTCTGACCTCCCTGCACTCAAAGTGGATTTTCTGGAGCTACAGAACTCAAACTGGCGCGCTTCCAATTGCGTTGGAAAGTAGACATCCAGGGCTTTCCAGCAATGTATAATAGTCCATACTTTGAATAAGGATTGATGACGTAAAAGGGCATTGAACGTCAGTTCTACGCTGCTGTCTGGAGATAAACGCCAGAAACAAGTCACAAACCAGAGTTGAACGCCAAAAATACGTTACAACCTGGCGTTCAACTCTAGAAAGAGCCTCTGCACGTGCAACATTCAAGATCAGCCCAAGCACACACCAAGTGGGCCCCGGAAGTGGATTTATGCATCAATTACTTACTCTTGTAAGCCCTAGTAACTAGTTTAGTATAAATAGGATTTTTTACTATTGTATTTGACATCCTGGATTGTATTTTGATCCTGTGATCACGTTTTGGGGGCTGGCCATTCGGCCATGCCTGGACCTCTCACTTATGTATTTTCAAACGGTAGAGTTTCTACACTCCATAGATTAAGGTGTGGAGCTCTGCTGTTCCTCAAAGATTAATGCAAAGTACTACTGTTTTTTTATTCAATTCAACTTATTCCGCTTCTAAGATATTCATTCGCACTTCAACCTGAATGTGATGAACGTGACAATCATCATCATTCCCTATGAGCACGTGCCTGACAACCACTTCCGTTCTACCTTCGATTGAATGATTATCTCTTGGATCTCTTAATCAGAATCTTCGTGGTGTAAGCTAGATTGATGGCAGCATTCATGAGAGTCCGGAAAGTCTAAACCTTGTCTGTGGTATTCCGAGTAGGACTCTGGATTGAATGACTGTGACGAACTTCAAACTCGCGAGTGCTGGGCATAGTGACAGACGCAAAAGGAGGGTGAATCCTATTCCAGTATGATCGAGAACCTCAGATGATTAGCCGTGCTGTGACAGAGCATTTGGACCATTTTCACAAGAGGATAGGATGCAGCCATTGATAAGGGTGCTGCCTCCAGACGATTAGCCATGCAGTGACAGCGCATCGGACCATTTTTTAGAGAGGATTAAAGGTAGCCATTGACAATGGTGATGTCCTTACATAAAGCCAGCCATAGAAAGGAGTAAGACTGACTGGATGACGACAGCAGGAAAGCAGAGGTTCAGAGGAACGAGAGCATCTCTATGCGTTTATCTGAAATTCTCACCAATGATTTACATAAGTATTTCTATCCTTATTATTTATTTTCAAAAACTCCATAACTATTTTATATCCGCCTGACTGAGATTTACAAGGTGACCATAGCTTGCTTCATACCAACAATCTCTTTGGGATCGACCCCTTACTCACGTAAGGTTTATTACTTGGATGACCCAGTGCACTTGCTGGTTAGTTGTATCGAAGTTGTGAATGAAAAACAATTTATTAAAGACGTGCGTACAGAGTTTTTGACGCCGTTGCGTGAGATCACAATTTCGTGCACCAAGTTTTTGGCGCCGTTGCCGGGGATTGTTCGAGTTTGGACAACTGACGGTTCATCTTGTTGCTCAGATTAGGTAATTTTCTTTTTGTTTTATTTTCAAAAATTTTTCAAAAAACCTTTCAAAAACTTCTCATCTGTTTTCGAAAAAAAATTTTAAAATAAAAATGTTTTAAAAAAAATATATTTTTCTTCAGAATTTTTAAGAATGAATTCTAGTGTTTCATGAAGCATGTTGAAGCCTGGCTGGCTATAAAGCCATGTCTGATTCTTCTGGATAGGGAATGTCAGGCGTGTCATGTCTGAGTTACATACTAAAGCTTGGCTGGCTATTAAGCCATGCCTGACCCTTTGATTGGAGCTTTAGACTAAAGAGCATAAGATTCCTGGAATTCATATTAAAAATTTTGGAATCCTTATTTTTTTTTTCAAAATGATTTTCGAAAAAATTAAAAGAAAATACAAAAAAATCATAAAATCAAAAAAATATATATATATATATTTTGTATTTCTTGTTTGAGTCTTGAGTCAAGTTGAAAGTTTGGTGTCAATTGCATATTCATCTTGCATTTTTCGAAAATTGCATTCATGCATTCATAGTGTTCTTCATGATCTTCAAGTTGTTCTTGGTAAGTCTTCTTGTTTGATCTTGATGTTTTCATGTTTTGTGTCTTTTCTTGTTTTTCATATGCATTCTTGCATCCATAGAGTCTAAACATGAAAGATTTCTAAGTTTGGTGTCTTGCATGTTTTCTTTGCATAAAAAAATTTTTCAAAAATAAGTTCTTGATGTTCATCTTGACATTCAAAGTGTTCTTGGTGTTCATCTTGACATTCATAGCATTCTTGCATGCATTCATTGTTTTGATCCAAAATTTTCATGCATTGAGTCTTTTTCATGTTTTTCCCTCTCATCATTAAAAATTCAAAAATAAAAAAAATATCTTTCCCTTTTTCTTCTCATAAATTCGGAAATTTGGATTTGACTTTTTCAAAAATTTTTAAAATCTAGTTGTTTTTATGAGTCAAATCAAATTTTCAATTCAAAAATCTTATCTTTTTTCAAAATCTTTTTCAAAAATCAAATTTTTTTCATTTTTCTTAGTTATTTTCGAAAATTTTTAAAAATATTTTTCAAAAATCTTTTTCTTAATTTTACATCATATTTTCGAAAATAACAATAACAATTAATGTTTTGATTCAAAAATTTCAAGTTTGTTACTTACTTGTTAAGAAAGATTCAAACTTTAAGTTCTAGAATCATATCTTGTGATTTCTTGTGAATCAAGTCATTAATTGTGATTTTAAAAATCAAATCTTTTTCAAAACTAATTTCAATCATATCTTTTCAAAAATATCCTCTTATCTTATCTTTTTCAAAAATTTAATTTTAAAATATCTTTTCTAACTTCCTATCTTCTATCTTTTCAAAATTGATTTTCAAATTTGTTTCAACTAACTAACTAACTTTTTGTTTGTTTCTTATCTTTTTCAAAACTACCTAACTAACTCTCTCTCTCTAATTTTCGAAAATTCCTTCCCTCTTTTTCAAAATTTCTTTTTAATTAATTAATTATTTTAATTTTTTTATTTTAATTTTCGAAAATTACTAACTCTTTTTCAAAAATTATTTTCGAAAATCACTAACTCTTTTTCAAAAATAATTTTCGAAAATCCTTCTCCCTCATCTCCTTCTAATTATTTATTCATCTACTAACACTTCTCTTCATCTCACATCACTGCTCCTATCCTTACCCTTGTGTTTGGATTCTTCATTCTTCTTCACCCCTATTCTTTTTCTTCTTCTACTAACAATAAGGAACCTCTTTACTATGACATAGAGGATTCCTCTTCTTTTCTTGTTCTCTTCTCTTTCTTATAAGCAGGAACAAGGAAAAAGGCATTCTTGTTGAAGCTGATCCAGAACCTGAAAGGACTCTGAAGAGAAAACTAAGAGAAGCTAAATTACAACAATCCAGAGACAACCTTATTGAAAATTTCGAACAAGCAAAGGAGATGGCAGCCGAACCCAACAATAATAATGCAAGGAGGATGCTGTGAACCTCCTTATGCCATTCATGAGCTCTGATGAGTATTCCTCTTCTGAAGAGAATGAGGATGTTACTGAAGAGCAAGCTGCGAAGTTTCTTGGTGTAATCATGAAGCTGAATGCCAAATTCTTTGGTATTGAGACTTGGGAAGATGAACTTCCCTTGTTCACCAATGAACTAAGTGATCTGGATCAACTGACATTGCCTCAGAAGAAACAGGATCCTGGAAAGTTCGTAATACCTTGTACCGTAGGCAACATGATCTTTGAAAAGGCTCTGTGTGACCTTGGTTCAGGGATAAACTTTATGCCCCTCTCTGTAATAGAGAAACTGGGAATCTTTGGGGTGCAAGCCACTAAAATCTCATTAGAGATGGCAGACAATTCAAGAAAATAGGCTTATGGACAAGTAGAGGACGTGTTAGTAAAGGTTGAAGGCCTTTACATCCCTGCTGATTTCATAGTCCTAGATACTGGGAAGGATGAGGATGAATTCATCATCCTTGGAAGACCCTTCCTAGCCACAGCAAGAGCTGTGATTGATGTGGACAGAGGAGAATTGATCCTTCAATTAAATGAGGACAACCTTGTGTTTAAAACTCAAGGATCTCTCTCTGTACCCATGGAGAGGAAGCACAGTAAGCTTCTCTCATTGCAAAGTCAACCAGAGCCCCCACAGTCAAACTCTAAGTTTGGTGTTGGGAGGCCATAACCAAACTCTAAGTTTGGTGTTGAACTCCCATATCCAAACTCTAAGTTTGGTGTTGGGGAGTTTCAACAATGCTCTGAACATCTGTGAGGCTCCATGAGAGCCCACTGTCAAGCTATTAACATTAAAGAAGCACTTGTTGGGAGGCAACCCAATTTTTATTTAACTATATTTTTATTAGTTATATGTCTTTATAGGTACATGATCATGTGGAGTCACAAAATAAATCAAAAAATTGAGAACGGAATCAAAAACAGCAGAAGAAAAATCACACCCTGGAGGAAGACCTTACTGGCGTTTAAACGCCAGTAAGAAGCATCTGGCTAGCGTTCAACGCCAGAACAGAGCATGGTTCTTGCGCTGAACACCCAAAATGGGCAGCATCAGGGCGTTTGAACGCCAGAATTGCACCCTGGAGAAGAGCTGGCACTGAACGCCCAGAACGAGCACTAATCTGGCGCTGAACGCCTAGAGTTGTATGCAAGGGCATTTTGCATGCCTAATTGGGTGCAAGGTTGTAAATACTTGAACACCTCAGGATCTGTGGACCCCACATGATCACCTCAGGATCTGTGGACCCCACAGGATCCCCACCTACCTCCACTCACTTCTTCTCACCCCTCTTTCACACAATCCCATAAATACTCTTCCCCAAAACCCTTCACCAATCACCTCAATCTCTCTTCCCCATCACCTCCTCACCACTCACATCCATCTTCACTTTCCAATAAACCCCACCTACCTTCAAAATTCAAAAACAATTTCCCACCCATCCCACCCTAAATGGCCGAACCTTACCCCCCTCCCTTCCCTATATATAGCCCTCCATTCTTCCTCATTTTCACACAACACAACCCTCTCTTCCCCTTTTTGGCCGAATACACTCTCCCTCTTCTCCTCCATATTTTCTTCTTCTTCTTCATCTATTCTTTCTTCTCTTGCTCGAGGGCGAGCAATATTCTAAGTTTGGTGTGGTAAGAGCATAAGCTTTTTGTTTTTCCATTACCATTGATGGCACCCAAGACTGGAGAATCCTCTAGAAAAGGGAAAGGGAAGACAAAAGCTTCCACCTCCGAGTCATGGGAGATGGAAAGGTTCATCTCCAAAGCCCATCAAGACCACTTCTATGATGTTGTGGCCAAGAAGAAGGTGATCCCCGAGGTCCCTTTCAAGCTCAAGAGAAATGAGTATCCGGAGATCCGACATGAAATCCAAAGAAGAGGATGGGAAGTTCTAACAAAACCCATCCAACAAGTCGGCATCCTAATGGTTCAAGAGTTCTATGCCAATGCATGGATCACTAGGAACCATGATCAAAGTAAGAACCCGAATCCTAAGAATTATATTACAATGGTTCGGGGGAAATACTTAGATTTTAGTCCGGAAAATGTGAGGTTGGCGTTTAACTTGCCTATGATGCAAGGAGATGCACGCCCCTACACTAGAAGGGTCAACTTTAATCAAAGGTTAGACCAAGTCCTCATGGACATATGTGTGGAAGGATCTCAATGGAAGATTGACTCCAAAGGCAAGCCGGTTCAACTAAGAAGACTGGACCTCAAGCCTGTAGCTAGAGGATGGTTGGAGTTTATCCAACGCTCCATCATCCCCACTAGCAACCGATCTGATGTTACTGTGGATCGGGCCATCATGATCCATAGCATCATGATTGGAGAGGAAGTAGAAGTTCATGAAGTCATCTCCCTTGAACTCTACAAAATAGCCGAAAAGCCCTCTCCTTGGGCAAGGCTAGCTTTTTCTCATCTTATTTGCCATCTATGTTACTCAGCTGGAGCTTCCATAGAAGGAGACATTCCCATTGAGGAAGAGAAGCGCATCACTAAGAAAAGAATGGAGCAAGCAAGAGAGCCCATTCATGGATCTCAAGAGACACATGAAGCTCATCACCATGAGATCCCGGAGATGCCTCAAATGCATCTTCCTCCACAAAACTATTGGGAGCAAATCAACACCTCCCTAGGAGAATTAAGTTCCAACATGGGACAACTAAGGGTGGAACATCAAGAGCACTCCATCATCCTTCATGAAATTAGAGAAGATCAAAAAGCAATGAGGGAGGAGCAACAAAGACAAGGAAGAGACATAGAAGAGCTCAAGGACATCATTGGTTCCTCAAGAAGGAAACGCCACCATCACTAAAGTGGACTCATTCCTTGTTCTTACATTCTCTATTTTTCATTCACCCAGTTATGTGTCTGTGGCATTTATGTATCCGGTGGTAATACTAGAAAACAAAATGCTTAGGGCCACGGCCAAGACTCATAAAGTAGCTGTGTTCAAGAATCATCATACTGAACTAGGAGAATCAATAACACTATCTGAACTCTGAGTTCCTATAGATGCCAATCATTCTGAACCTCAATGGATAAAGTGAGATGCCAAAACTATTCAAGAGACAAAAAGCTACAAGTCCCGCTCATCTGATTGGAGCTATGTTTCATTGATAGTTTGGAATTTATAGTATATTCTCTTCTTTTTATCCTATTTGATTTTCAGTTGCTTGGGGACAAGCAACATTTTAAGTTTGGTGTTGTGATGACCGGATAATTTATACGCTTTTTGGCATTGTTTTTTAGTATGTTTTTAGTAGAATCTAGTTACTTTTAGGGATGTTTTCATTAGTTTTTATGTTAAATTCAAATTTCGGGACTTTACTATGAGTTTTTGTGTTTTTCTGTGATTTCAGGTATTTTCTGGCTGAAATTGAGGGACTTGAGCAAAAATCAGATTCAGAGGTTGAAGAAGGACTGCTGATGCTGTTGGATTCTGACCTCCCAGCACTCAAAGTGGATTTTCTGGAGCTACAGAACTCAAAATGGCGCGCTTCCAATTGCGTTGGAAAGTAGACATCCAGGGCTTTCCAGAAATATATAATAGTTCATACTTTGAATAAGGATTGACGACATAAAAGGGGGTTGAACGCCAGTTCTATGCTGCTGTCTGGAGTTAAACGCCAGAAACAAGTCACAAACCAAAGTTGAACGCCAGAAATACGTTACAACCTGGCGTTCAACTCCAGAAAGAGCCTCTTCACGTGCAACATTCAAGCTCAGCCCAAGCACACACCAAGTGGGCCCCGGAAGTGGATTTATGCATCAATTACTTACTCTTGTAAACCCTAGTAACTAGTTTAGTATAAATAGGACTTTTTACTATTGTATTTGACATCCTGGATTGTATTTTGATCCTGTGATCACGTTTTGGGGGCTGGCCATTCGGCCATGCCTGGACCTCTCACTTATGTATTTTCAAACGGTAGAGTTTCTACACTCCATAGATTAAGGTGTGGAGCTTTGTTGTTCCTCAAAGATTAATGCAAAGTACTACTGTTTTTCTATTCAATTCAACTTATTCCGCTTCTAAGATATTTATTTGCACTTCAACCTAAATGTGATGAACGTGACAATCATCATCATTCCCTATGAATGCGTGCCTAACAACCACTTCCGTTCTACCTTCGATTGAATGATTATCTCCTGGATCTCTTAATCAGAATCTTCGTGGTGTAAGCTAGATTGATGGCGGCATTCATGAGAGTCCGGAAAGTCTAAACCTGATAGTAAATTCTATTCCAGTATGATCGAGAACCTCCAAGATGATTAGCCATGCAGTGACAGCACATCGGACCATTTTCACAGAGAGGAATAGGATGCAACCAACGACAAGGGTGATGCCTCCAGACGATTAGCCGTGCTGTGACAGAGTATTTGGACCATTTTCCAGAGAGGATTAAAAGTAGCCATTGACAATGGTGATGTCCTTACATAAAGCCAGCCATAGAAAGGAGTAAGACTGACTGGATGAAGACAGCAGGAAAGCAGAGGTTCAGAGGAACGAGAGCATCTCTATGCGTTTATCTGAAATTCTCACCAATGATTTACATAAGTATTTCTATCCTTATTATTTATTTTCGAAAACTCCATAACTATTTTATATCCGCTTGACTGAGATTTACAAGGTGACCATAGCTTGCTTCATACCAACAATCTCCGTGGAATCGACCCTTACTCACGTAAGGTTTATTACTTGGACGACCCAGTGCACTTGCTGGTTAGTTGTATCAAAGTTGTGAATGAAAAACAATTTATTAAAGACGTGCGTACAGAGTTTTTGACACCGTTGCCTGAGATCACAATTTCGTGCACCAGTCACCTAGAAGTAGTAGTAGTACTATTATTTCTTTTTGTTGATCTTCTTTTCTCCTTTATTTATTGACCACAACTCTAAATGGTTTGTCTCAAGACGGCCTTTTAAGGTAAGCTTTCAATTAGCACTCCCAAATAGTTAATTTTAGGGGACTAGGTGTTGAGACACCCCTGCAAATTTACTTGCTCAGGCCTCTTTTCTTGACACAATTTCATCACAAGCATCTACTAGGGCATTGACTCTTTGAGCCTTTGTTTCCTTCTTTTCTCCCTAGTAGTTGATGCTCAGAGCTTTGGGTCACCCTTACTACTTCTTGGTTCTATTGATTTTTTAGGGTCATCATTGGCATTTCCTCTTATGTCCTCCTATGTCTCATTGCCTCATTCTTAATTACTCACTTTTCAAACTTCATTTTATGGTTCTATACTTAGTCCTTATCTCCTTTTCTTAATCATACTTACTTAGAGCCATACTCATTTCCTTCTTCTTTTGAACAATTTATTATTAACTTCTCTTAATAACAAGCTAAATTCATTAATATTGTGAAGATAACATGCAACATTTTCTTTCTCAAATTAAAGTATTAGCAACTTAGAAGATCAAACTAAAACTCTTAATTCAGACAACAATTAAACATATCAAAGAGACTACTAGATAGAATATAATTGTACTGAATGCTCCTTAATGGGACTTAACCACCTTTGTTTATGATGCCTTTGCTCTTACTCATTGCATTGGTGCTTTTCCTCTTACTGCAGCATCCTTGGAAGTGTTGTCATCAGTCCTCCTTGAAGTCCCTTCTTGTTCTTGAGTCTCTGGTGGTTTCGAAAAGCCAAGCCTCCTCATGAATCCTCTTTCATCTTCCTTGTATTTTTCCAAGATCTCTTCTTGTCGTACCTTCAATGTATCCATCCCTTGCTCAAATGTTAGAATGTTTGGTTTTAGGGTTGCTATTGTGGAGCGCAAGTAATTCAACTTTGCTTGTGTATTGATGTCATATTGAATTTAGTAAGGTTTCTTTGTTGTACCATTTGCTGTTCTATGGTCTGATTGAGGCTTCCTTGCAGTTGCTCCCAGTTGAAATGCTCTTGACTTGGTACTTGGACATTTGGTTCTTCTTGTTGTGGTGGTTCTGGTATGAGTTGTGGGGCTTGTGGGTGAGCTCTACGGGCTCTTGCTCCTTCTAATAGGTTGGTTGCCACTATCTTTCCCATTTTCTTGGAAGTAATTGAGCGCTCTTCTTCTAGCAATGCTTTGTCCTCATTGGTTTCTACCTCAGCCTCATTGCATAAGAGTTGAATAATGCTAGGAAAAGCCAATCTTGTGACATCCTTAGTGCTTGTGATTACTCTTTGAATGTTGCCAGCAATGAGTACTCCAACATTCACTTTGTCACTTTTCATGATGCTGTAAATGAGTACAGCCCTTTCCAATGTTACTTCTGAGGTGTTGAAGGTGGGATTGAGTGATTTTCTTATGAAATCTAGCCAGCCTCTTGCTTGTGGGCAAAGATATCTCCTCCTTAGGTGATTTGGCCTTCTACCCGAGTCCTTTATCCATTCAGTATTAATGACACAAATTTCATTGATGATGTCCTCAAAACCAGGGTCATCTCTCTTTACCCTTTCTTCGAAGCTGGTGGTGGCTCTTGTCCTCTTCACTTCTAAGGTCCTATCCAAGTTAGCAGGGCTATAGTCAATGACTTTTCCCCTTACATAACTTTGATAGGTGAGTGGTTAGCCCAATGGTTGAGAGGCATTTGCATAGAACTCCTTCACTATGCTTATGGTCACCCTCATTGTTGGATTACAAAGGATTGCCCAACCCCTTCTATTGATTTCCACATTTATCTTCCTGTGTTTATCCCTTCCCAGATGAAAGCCCACTGATGCGTGAACATCTTTCTGATCTTTTCCTAGTGAATTTGCATTCTAAATTGTTGAGTTTAATTAAGATTTAAAATACTTTTAGCCACTATGGATGCTACTTTGAGTTGTGTGTAATTCTGTTTATTTTAGGTAGCATTCGGATGGATTTGCTGGAGTTTCTATAGAAAAAGAGAAGAAAGTGAATGATATTGTCAACCCTGACCTCCCTACACTCCAAAAATAATAACTCGAGCTACAGAGATCCAATTGACATGATTCTAGTGGCATTGGAAAGCTAACTTCCAGAGCTTTCCAACAATGTATAATAGTGTACACTTCTTTTCCAGCAATTTGGCCTTGGTGGCGCCTAACTTAGGATTTCCAAGTTAGGTGCCAAGGGAGACTTCACACGCCAAAAGCAAGCTACATAAGTGGTGCCTAACTTGGCTTTTCGCAAGTTATTCGCCAAGACAAACTCAACACGTCCAAGCAAGGCTGTCATAGTGCCGCCTAACTTGGGAATTTCCAAGTTAGGCACCAGCCTTAATTCATCAAGTGGTCCCAACGCTCAATCAAGCAGCATGTGAAGATCTTCATCAATTTTGGATTAAACTTTATTTTATTTATAAATAGAAAAAGATATTATTTAGTTTTAGAAAATATATTTTATATTAATTAGGATTAGATATAAAAGAGAAAAGAGTCAGCCCTTCGTGCTCTTCTTCTCTTCTCTCTTACCTCATTCCGCACTTTACAGTTTTTCAGAATCCTTGTTTTTCTCTCTGAACCATGAGCAACTAAACCTCCACTGTTAAGGTTAGGAGCTCTGTTTATATTATGGATTAATACTATTACTTTTCTATTTTAATTCATGTATTGATTTCAATTTCAATAATTGTTTTCGTTCTTTACCTTATGAATCTGGGTGGAACGGAAGTATGACCCTTATTCTATTTGAGTTCTTGTAAAACTTGGAAAAGCTCTTTACCTGAACAACAGCTTGAAAACAAATTCTCCTAAATCATTAATTATATGGACTTAACGGGATACGTGACATATAATCCTCTTATATTTGGGTAATTAGGATTTCTGTGGCATATAAACTAGAATTAAACTTAACCCACTAATTGGAATCAAGTGACCAAGGAATTGGCAGTTGATGAAAGTTAAAGGAGACTAAAAAGGTCTAAGAAATTAGGTTTTAGTCAGATATAGTTTACCATGAATTGAATATTGCATGATTAAAATAGTTGGTAAGAAAAGTTAATCCGAAAAATAAATAACTCTGAAACCTTAACTGTTTCTCCATATATTTCACAACCCGTTTACTGCTTACTTATTTAATTCTTCAAATTACTGTTTGATGTAATTGAATTCTTAAAACACCATTTTTTGTTTGTCTAACTAAGGGAATCACTCAATCATTATTGCTTAGTCCATCAATCCTCGTGGGATCAATCCTCATTCACTTGAGGTACTACTTGGTACGACCTGGTTTACTTGCCGGTTAGTTTGTGGGTTATAAATTCCGTACCACCCACCTCTGGAATGATTTTCTTTTCTCTTACCCACCCATGGAATTGATTATGATGCAAGAGTGAACGGAATTTATGCTCATCATAATCTGGTGCACTAGAGGTTGTTGGCTCTTTTGTCTTTCTTTTCTTTGAGCTTGAAGCCTTTGAAGTTTTGGGTGGTGCCATTGGTGGTTTTTGGTTTCATGGTAGTGAAGAGAAGAATATTGGAGAGAAAAAATGATTTTTGCTCAACAACACCAAAATTAGAACTTGCTTGTCCCTAAGCAAGAAGGAATGGAAGAGGTAAGGTGGATGTAGTGTGAAACGGGAGAGGGAAGAAGAGGGTGAAGTGTTTTAAAAGGGGGTGGGGTGCTTTCTTTTTATTGATGGTTGGAAGGATGAGAGGAGTCCAAAAAAGGGGGTCTTATGATGGTGTACTTAAATGTTCCTGTTTCGAGGGTTACCTGAAACTGTAGGTCGATCTCGGATGAGATCTTTTGTACTGGTCGGAGATGACGTGTCCGGCTGGCTGGTTGCGGCCGGAGCTGTTGTGTCCGACTTGTTGGACTGGCTGCACCTCTGATCCTTGGTCACCGAAGGGTGGGGGTTACCTGCAAGAGACTCCGATGCTTAAGTTAGCATGGGTATTAAATAGGTTTTTAGTAGAATCAGAGTATGAGTTATACCTGGGTGCTCCAGTGTATTTATAGTAGTGTGGGCTGACCTTTCTGATAAGATAAGTTAGTTATCTTATCTTATCTTATCTTATTTTGAGTGAAGTCAGCTTATCTTTAAGGGAACCGCCTTTATCTCTATAGGTTTGGATTGCCTTTGGATTTGGGTCGTGTTCCTCTATTTGGGCCCTTTATTGGGCTTTCCTGTCGATTTGGCCGATCTCCTTAAGAAGAGATCGGATAGTCGGACCTGAAGAGGTCGGTCGCCATGTCGCTAAACATCCCGGGTCGGACAGCTCGACCCAGGGTATGAACAGTGCCCCTGCTTGAGCTCGGTCTTCTGCTTTGAGGTCGAGTTTTTTGACTTCGAACTTTTTATAGCGAAGCCGAACTCGAGCACTTTCGTCGATTCCTTTCTTTGTAGAGCTTTTTTGAATGTAGAACGTTTTTCCTCTAAAAACGCGCGCTTTTGTATTAGCGCTTTGTTCTGGGGAACGTGCGAGGGTTTAATACCTTCATTAATTGGTATTAATTGCCCCGTTTCTCCTGGCCTTATTTTGAATTTTGCTTCCTCAGAAAAACAGTTTCTCTTCTTCCTTTTTCTTTGTAACTCCTTTGTTTTCTCTGTCTCTGTCTTTTCTTGCGTTGCAGTGCCTTCCAATGGTCTAGTGATTCCTTCCTTTCTACTTCTTCCGAAACTTCTCATTTCTCCAGGTTAGTTCCATTTTGCAATTACTTTCTCTTTTTTTGCTTTGGCTCTGGTTTTGTGGTGAAGTTTGATTTTACTTGGAGAAAGTTTGGATCTTTTTGTTTTTGTTGCGCCTAATTGCTGTTGTATGGTACGTTCTGGGAGTTTCTTCATCTTTCGTATGAACTTTTTCGCCTTTCCTGTTGCTTGATGCTTTTAGGGCTTTTGCATGTTATCACCGTTTCTGCTTGTGCTTTCGATGATGGTTTTTGTTTGATTCTGGAGAAAAGGCTGTGTCTTTGACGATTCTCTGCTTGGCATGTTTGGTGTTGTCGAAGCTTTTTGTAAAAAGATAGTGGCTTTGATGACTTTTTGTACTTTTTTGTGTTTTGTCTTTCTCCTATGAAAATGCTTGCTGTTTGAAATCTTCTTTTTGTTTGGGGGATGCCGAGACGTAAGCTGTAGATTTTTCCTGAAACCTTGCTTTGCTACTGCCTCCAAAGGATGCCCCAGGACTTTGGTTTGAGTCTTAGGGTTTTCCTTTTCTGTTTGTTCATCTGTATCATATTAGTCGAGTTACTTTGCCCCTCCTCCGAGATGTTTTTTAGTAATCCAATCTTCTTTTCTTTTTGTAGGATTAGTTGGCCTCATGTCTTCTCGCAATAACGTTGTAGAGGTGTCTTCCAAAGTTCCCGAGGGGATGTCCGATTGGCTAGACTCCCTTGTCCTAATGTGTGTCTCAGTCGTGGATGCTGAATTTTGTGTAGAGTTGAGGAAACGTCATAGGATCTGTGGTAACAGTGCTTGGGAGAAGGATTATGAGCTTGTAGCTCCTGACTCTTATGAGAGGGCTTATTTTCCTACTTTCGTCGAGGGGGAGTGTCCCTTCTTCTACGCCTATGAATATTTCTTCAGCCAGTTGGACGTTACTTTTCCTTTTACTACTTTTGAGACCGACTTCTTGTGGTCATGTAACATTGCTCCATCCCAGCTTCATCCGAATTCCTGGGGTTTTATCAAAATATTTCAACTGCTTTGCCAAGAGTTAGGCGTAACACCTTCTGAAACTCTTTTCCTCTATCTTTTTGGCTCGGCCAAGCCCGGAGGTTCTTTCAAAAAGAAAGCTTCCTGGGTTTCTTTCAGATCGGCCCAGGGGCATAAAGTTTTTGCCATGTATGATGAGTCTTTTAAAGATTTTAAGAATTATTTCTTCCGAGTCCGTGCTGTTGAGGGGGTCCGCCCCTTTTTTCTTGATGAGAATGATGAGCCTGCTTTTCCTCTAGAGTGGCAAAAGAATGTGAGAGTGCCACGTTATACATGGGAGATGCTTAATGAGGTTGAGCGGGCTTTTGTAGTTGTTCTTGAAAATTTGTGGGGGGAACCACCCCATCTGGATACAAAAAGATTCCTGAGTGATCCATCCTTGGTTCGAACTGCTTTGGGTACTGTCTGACTTATTTTTATACTTGTTTCTGAGCTTTTCTTCTCCTATGTTGTAACTCGTCATTTGTGGTTGATTCTGTATTTTCAGAGATGTCGAAAAACAATGATTCCATGAAGGCCTACAAGAAGGAGAAGAAGGCTGCTGCTGCTCAAAACATCTCGGCCAAGGCGGCTAGAGAGGGATCTTCTCAAGTTCCTGTGAAGCCGCCCGTGCCAAGTTTTCCTGGGCCAAGGAAGGTGATCCTCACTCCTCGAGTTTGTCTGACTGATCCTCCACAGACTTCTGCCATTGCTTCTGGTGCTCCTCCCAACAAGAAATAGAAAACAATTGAGGCCTTTAACCTTGACGCCCCTGATTTTAATGCAATCGAATTCGTAGATCAGCAAATCGGTCCCTACAGTACCCTCCCCATAGATGATGTGTCAATCCTTCGCCATCTGGATTTTATGACCCGAAACAGTGTTAAAATGGCATATATGGGGGCTGCCCTGTACCGAACTGCTCAGAATCTTCCTCTCCATGCCACCAAGGAATTTATGGAGGAGGCTAAACAGGAGTTCGACCGGATGAAGGGCCTGAAGGAAGAGCTTGAGGTAAAGGTATCCAAGTTAGAGAAGGATCTGGAGAACGAAAAGGCGAGTTCCCTTGCTCTGGCGACTTCTGTGCAGTTGGCCAAGGACACGGCATTGAGGCATAAGGACAGTTATGTGACATTTTATCGGGAGGTGGTGCGCCTGAGGGAGGAGTTGGAGAATGCCCGAGCTGATTACTCCGAGCTCCAAGGTCATCTTGTTGGCAGCGTAACTGCTGCCTATGAGAGCTTGAGGGAGCAGGTTCGGATTATTGCTCCCAAGGCCGACCTTACTCTTTTCAGCCTGGATAATGTTGTGAGGGATGGTAAGATTGTACCTGATGACCAGGATGATGATGATGTTGAACCTCCCCCTGTCTCTTCTGCCAAAGTGTCAACCTCTTCAGTTCCTCCAATTGTGTCTGACCCGGATTGCCAGATTCTGAACCCGGATGATGGAACCGTGGATGCTATGCCTATTCATACTCGCCTTCCTTCTCCTCAGACTGATGCTGCCGAGAAGTCTTCTAATCTTAGCTAAATTTTCTTTGGATGTTTGCATAGTTGGC
Source organism: Arachis ipaensis (assembly GCF_000816755.2). NCBI lineage: Eukaryota > Viridiplantae > Streptophyta > Magnoliopsida > Fabales > Fabaceae > Arachis > Arachis ipaensis. Next base: position 107,513,514 of record NC_029789.2, read on the forward strand.
CCGGTTTGTGGGCTTTAAAACTCTTTATTTTGTATAGTTGAATATTTTGCTGACTGCTGGTACTCCTTTTGGTTGCTTGTTTAGCAACTTTTGTTTTAAGAAAAAAAACAAGTAGCTTTCAAGCTTTTGGGCTTGACCCTAATGCTTTATAATATTGTATAGCATGCTTGCTTGTCTTGGCATTTTTCTGGGTTTTTAGAATACTGGAGCCTTGCTGCTCGGCCTCTTTGAACTGCTTTGTACTTGGAGGTCGTAGATGTGTGGATCCAATTCGTATTTCGGTTTGCTTGCTTGTATTTGTCTATAACCGATTTTACGTCGTCCTTTTCCAAGTTATTTTTGTAGTGGACCGACTTTGTCATGTCGATTTCTTCTAAGTTATTTCGTAATCCTCTTTCTTGGACCTTTGTTAGGTCTCTTTTAGGGACTACTTTTATAACTTTTCGTAGGAGGTCGACTTCGTTAGGTTGATTTCTTCTAAGTTATTTTGTAATCCTCTTTCTTGGACTTTTGTTAGGTCTCTTTCAGGGATTACTTATATAACTTATTTTTGTAGGAGACCGACTTCGTTATGTTGATCTCTTCTAAGTTATTTTGTAATCCTCTTTCTTGGACCTTTGTCAGGTCTCTTTCAGGGATTACTTATATAACTTATTTTTGTAGGAGACCGACTTCGTTAGGTCGATCTCTTCTAAGTTATTTTGTAATCCTCTTTCTTGGATCTTTGTCAGGTCTCTTTCAGGGATTACTTTTATAACTTATTTTTGTAGGAGACCAACTTCGTTAGGTCGATCTCTTCTAAGTTATTTTGTAATCCTCTTTCTTGGACCTTTGTCAGGTCTCTTTCAGTGATTACTTTTATAACTTATTTTTGTAGGAAACTGACTTCGTTAGGTCGATCTCTTCTAAGTTATAGCAATTCCTCTTTTATAGGGTTGGCCAGACCTCTTTCCAGGGATTTGCTGATAACTTGGGTTGACTTGGTCCGACTTCTCTATGTCAGCCAGTCTTTAAGTTATTATTTAGCAATCCATAAGACCTCATCAGTTTCTTTTTCGGATCACTTTCGATAACTTCTTGCATTATTCTGTGTTCATCTTTGCCGATTTATAGAAGGTGGTTTCTGTCTTTCTTCGGTTGACCTTTAGATGAATTGCATTTTCATCTTTATTGGTCTTCCATCGTGATCGTGCAGTGAATCTGTTTTTCACTTTCTGCCGATCTGTCGCTTTATAATCAGACGATGAATGCTTCAGATTAATGCGTTTTGAGAATTTGTAGAATATCTAAAAATATATTTTATTCAAAAGCAAGTGCAAATATATACATGCGGGAGTTTTTCATCCCTTTAAGTCGGATAATTTCTGGATCTCAACTTGGTGCCTCATTAAAAAACCTTTTCAGGAAAAAGAGTGCATCTGAGATCTGTTACCTTCTCTAGCTATAATACCTTCTTACGTTGCAGGCGTGCCATGATCTGGGAATCTCTCATCCATCGAGTTCGGAGAGTTTGTAATAGCCTTTTCTAAGTACTTCTATGACTCGGTAGGGTCCTTTCCAGTTTGTTGCCAGCTTTCCTTCTCCGGGTCGAGTTGTCCCAATATCATTTCGGATTAGGATGAGATCATTCTCAGTGAAACCTCTTGGCACTACCCTTTGATTATATCTTGAAGCCATTCGTCGCTTTAGCACTTCTTCCCTGATTCGGGCACTTTCTTGGATTTTCGGAAGTAGGTCGAGCTCTTCTCTTTGAAGTTGAGAGTTGGCTTCTTCATTGTAGTGGACTACTCTAGGCGACCCTTCCTCGATCTCTACTGGGATCATTGCCTCCACTCCATATGCTAGTCGAAATGGTGATTCGTTTGTGGTAGAATGTGGTGTTGTTCGATATAACCATAGGAGTTGTGGAAGTTCTTCGGCCCAAGCTCTCTTTGCATCTTGCAGTCTCCGTTTCAACCCAGCCAATATGACTTTGTTGACAGCTTCGGCCTGTCCATTGGCTTGAGGATGTTCGACGAAGGTGAACTGGTGCTTTATGTTTAAGTCGGCTACTAATCTCCTGAAGCCTGCATCTGTGAATTGAGTGCCATTGTCTATGGTGATGGAGTATGGGACCCCGAACCTCGTGACAATGTTCCTATATAGGAATTTCCGACTTCTTTGAGCAGTGGCGTTGGCTAGGGGCTCTGCCTCAATCCACTTTGTAAAATAGTCTACTCCGACTATGAGGAATTTGACTTGTCCTGATCCCTGGGGAAAGGGTCCGAGAAGATCAAGTCCCCATTTTGCAAATGGCCAAGGTGAGGTTACGCTGATGAGCTCTTCTGGCGGGGCGATGTGAAAGTTGGCATGTTTCTGGCATGGTGGGCATGTCCTTACAAACTCTATAGCTTCTTTTTGTAGAGTTGTCCAGTAGAATCCTACCTGAAGTACCTTTTTGCTGAGAGCTTGTACCCCGAGATGATTGCCACAAATGCCACTGTGTACTTCCTCTAAAACTTCCCTTATGTTGGAGGTCGGTACACATTTTAGTAGTGGTATTGAGATCCCTCTTTTATATAGGGTGTTGTTTATGATGGTGTAGTACTGAGCCTCCCGTTTTAACCTCTTTGCCTCCTTCTCATTTGTGGGGAGTGTTTCTGTTTTGAGGTAATTAATTATGGGGGTCATCCATCCTTGATCCTGACTTGTTATGGCTAGGACTTTTTCCTCTTCCGAGATTGATGGATTCTGCAGCATTTCCTGGATTAGGCTTCTATTGTTGCCCCCTGGTTTGGTGCTGGCTAGTTTTGAGAGTGCGTCAGCTCGGGCATTTTGTTCGCGGGGTATATGGCAGATCTTATATTCCCTGAATTATCCGAGCTGTTCCTTGGTTTTATCCAAATACTTTTTCATGGTGGGATCTTTGGCTTGGTAGTTCCCTGTTATTTGTGAGGTGACTACTTGTGAATCGCTGAAGATTATGAGTTTTTGAGCTCCAACCTCCTTAGTCAGCTTCAAACCAGCTAGTAACGCTTCATATTCCACTTGGTTGTTTGAGGCTGGGAACCCAAATTTGAGGGAAAGCTCAACTTAGGTTCCTTGGTTGCTTTCTATTATCACACCTGCGCCGCTTCCAGTTTTATTTGAAGACCCGTCCACGTAGAGATTCCATTCTGTGGGGTTTCCAGGGTATCTGTGAATTCTGCGATGAAGTCAGCCAAGTATTGTGATTTAATGGCTGTCCGAGCTTCATATTGGAGGTCAAACTCGGATAACTCGACTGCCCATTGTAAAATTCTGCCTGCTAGATCTGTTTTCTGCAGTATCCCCTTTATGGGCTGGTCGGTCCGAACCCTAATGGTGTGGGCCTGGAAGTACGGGCGAAGTCGTTAAGATGTCAGTATGAGAGTGTAGGCGAACTTTTCTATTTTTTGGTAATTCAGCTCGGATCCCTGCAACGCTTTACTGATGAAATATACAGGCTGTTGCCCTTTGTCGTCCTCTCAAACTAGTGCTGAGGCTATTGCCTGACTTCCTATTGCAAGGTATAATACGAGTGGTTCTTCCTCTCGTGGTTGAGTTAGGATAGGTGGCCGTCCTAGGAAATTTTTGAAATCCTGGAAGGCTCGCTCACATTCCATTGTCCATTCGAACTTCTTTCCTTTCCTTAAGGTGGCATAGAAGGGGAACGATCTTATAGCTGATCCTGCTAAGAATCTGGATAAGGCTGCCAATCTCCCGTTGAGTTGTTGTACCCCTCTGACACAAGTTAGGCTTTTCATGTTGAGTATAGCCTGGCATTTGTCTGGATTTACTTCAATTCCTCTTTGTGTGAGCATGAAACCTAAGAATTTGCTCGCTTCTACTGCAAAGGTGCATTTTGTGGGATTGAGTCGCATGTTATGCTTCCTTATAGTGTCGAACACTTGGGCCAGGTCAGATAATAATGTCTCTTAGCTTTGTGTCTTTATTAACATGTCGTCCACGTAGACTTCCATGATTTTTCTGATATGATCTGAAAAGACTTTATTCATTAGCCTTTGATAAGTAGCTCCCGCATTCTTGAGACCGAAAGGCATCACAATGTAGCAGTAATTTGCTTTTGGCGTCAAAAACGAGGTCTTTTCTTGATCTGGTGGATACATGGGGATTTGGTTGTATCCGGAATATGCATCCATAAACGAAAGGTATCTATATCCGGAGGAAGTATCTACCAGAGCGTTGATACTTGGGAGTGGGTAAGGATCTTTTGGGCAGGCTTTGTTGAGGTCGGTGTAGTCGGTGCACATTCGCCACTTCCCATTTGATTTTTTCACCAAGACGACGTTAGCTAGCCATAGTGGGTACTTGACTTCTCTTATGAATCCTGCCTCCAGTAGTGCTTGTACCTGTTCTTCCACAGCTTGGGATCGTTTTGGCCCAAGTTTTCTTCGTCTCTGCTGTACCGGCCAAGATCCTGGATAAACCGCCAACTTGTGACATATTAGCTTGGGATCTATGCCTGGCATGTCTGCGGCTTTCCATGCGAAGAGATCGTCATTATCTCGTACGAACTGTACTAGTAATTCTTTTGTGTTTCCTTTCAGGATCATGCCAATATTAGTTGTTTTGTCCGAGGTATCTCTGATCTGAACTTTCTCTACTTCACCTTCGGGCTGTGGACGGAGTTCTTCTCGCCTTTGAACTCCACCAAGCTCAATTATATGGAACTCTTCTCCTCTGCCTCTGAGGTTTAGACTTTCGTTATAACAGCGGCGTGCCAACCTTTGATCTGCTTTTATCGTAGCTATCCCTTCTGTAGTTGGGAATTTCATGCATAGATGTGGAGTTGAGACTATTGCACCGAGTTAATTTAGTGTTGTCCGACCTATTAAGGCATTGTAGGCTGAACTCACGTCGACCACGATGTAGTCTATCTTGAGTGTTCTGGATTGGTTCCCTTTTCCGAAGGTTGTATGTAGTGACACGTATCCCAGTGGTTGTACTGGGGTATCGCGCAGTCCGAACAGGCTGTTCGGGTATGCTCTAAGCTCCTTTTCTTCTAAGCTGAGCTTGTCGAAGGCAGTTTTGAATAAGATGTCGGCGGAGCTCCCTTGGTCTATTAATGTGTGGTGGAGATTGGCGTTCGCCAGTTAATGCGGGGAAAACTTGTCTCTCAACAAATCTCCCTTCGGCAAGTGTACCGAATTTGTCGTCAAGTAAAAACTCACAATAGAGTGAGGTCGAATCCCACAGGGATTGATTGATCAAGCAACTTTAATTAGAAGAATGTTCTAGTTGAGCGAATCCAGAATTTGGGTTGAGAGTTGCAGAAAATAAAATGGCGGAATGTAAATAACAGAAAAGTAAATGCTAGAATTAAAGGGCTAGAAGTAAATGACTGATGCACAATCAATCCCCGGCAACGGCGCCATAAACTTGATGCGGGTGGAAACTGTCTCTCAACAAATTTCCTTCGGCAAGTCTACCGAATTTGTCGTCAAGTAAAAACTCATAATAGAGTGAGGTCGAATCCCACAGGGATTGATTGATCAAGCAACTTTAATTAGAAGAATGTTCTTGTTGAGCGAATCCAGAATTTGGGTTGAGAGTTGCAGAAAATAAAATGGCGGAATGTAAATAACAGAAAAGTAAATGCTAGAATTAAAGGACTGGAAGTAAATGACTGAAAGTAAATTGCAGAATTGTAAATGGGAATGGGGGATTTGCTCATAAAAGTAAATGGCAGAAATTAAAGAGAATGGGTAAGATCAGAGATGGGGAGTTCATTGGGCTTAGGAGATATTGCAACCCCCCGGATCAAGTTCATTTTCATCTCTTCCTCAATCAATGCACTCATTGATCTCCTTGGCAATCTTAATTGATTGAATTACAAATTCAATCTCTATGGAAGTCATGTCATGGTGGTTTTGGTGGTTTCATGCATAGCAATTTAGGTTCATTCCATTACTGGCTTTCAGACCTTTATCATGTCCTAAAACACCCACTTTGTTTATATCCCATGAGACTTTTATTCATTGATCCTTTTATTGTTATTTCAAGGGTTGTTTGTGTTATTTAGGTTAAGTGCTCTGTAAGGGGGCAACTCTTTAAGATAAGCTTTCAGCCAACACTCTCGAACCAGTTGGTTCAAGGTGCTAGGTGTTGAGACACCCCTAAGGACTTACTCCCTCAAGCCTATCCCCCATACATACACACTACAT
>NC_029789.2:107519723-107551407 GCF_000816755.2 Arachis ipaensis
CCTTTTCTCTTCTTAGGATCTTGTTATTAACTTAGTCTCATGAGTGTATCCAAAGCAAAGTATTCAGGCCATATAATTGTCATCCCAGCCTTGTGGTTGAACCAACTTAGCTAACTTATGACTACCCCAAAGATTCATGAATGCACTTCCACAATATGAACTCTACTATGGTCTTTTAAAAACATAATCATTCTCTTCTTCAATTTGATTTAAAATGGACAAGCTTACAAGTAAATAAGGGAATGATGCAGTGACATTTAAACCAGAAATCATGGACCTATTCAGAAGGAAAACTTAAAAGATAGACTTTTAAAAAGTTTAAACATAACATGGAAGCAGGTTCTATTTCATACAAGATCTTCCTTATTTAAAGCATAGAAAATGATGGACTAAAAAGAACTCCGCCACCTTTCATTCATGTGGATGTCCATGCTCCCATCCTTGTTTGTCCTCATTGTGTCTCTCTTGAGTGCTTGTACTTCCACTTCCCTTGCCTTTTACATAGCTTTTGAAGTGTGGGGCTTTGGTCTTATCCTCTCTAGCTGCATTTGCATAGAATTCTTTGATGAGGTTTCCATTGATCTTCCCCTCTGGACTGGTGAGCAATTGCCACCCCCTCTGTTCAATTTTTCTCCAAATCTGTGGTGATTCATTGGCATTGATTTGGAAGATTAACTCTGGCAATATCTTTCTGGCCCTTATCCGCTCAAATTCATGCTCATGAAAGGCAGTCTTGAATCTCTTGTCATCAAAAAGAGCACTCTCCATAGGTTCCTTCCTCTTTTGCCTCTTTGAGCTTGATGATGCCATGACTTGAGTTATTGTTTGAGGGGGTTTAAGGCTTCTGATAGATGAAGAGTGGGTTGGTTAAAGCAATGTGTGATGAAGGGTTTAGTGTGCCAATAGAAGTGTGGAGAGTGGGGATTTGAATGTGAGGAGTGAGCATGCACTAAGGTTCACTTATATAAGAAAATCCTGAGTGAATGAAGGGTGTGGATTGCATGAATGTTTACTAGATGGACGGATGGGGTTGTTTATGAAGGAAAGACAAGGATCATCACTTTAATGAGAGTGATTGGTTCGGTCTTCAAGGGTCTTCTTTCTCCAATGTTGCATGGCAGCGTTTCCCCATGCGTTCCCTCTTGAGACATGTGTGTAGTGCTCTTCATTAAGTGGCGAAATCTCCCCCATTTAATTGTCCAATTGATGACAAGTCATCTTAGCCTAGTTTCACTAGTCTTTTTTCTTTGTTTTCATTTAGTTTCATGCACTTTCTTAAGCCATAAGTAAGTCAATTGGGTTGAATTTCATGTTTTCTTTGATTCAATCAAGCATGGATAAATTGATGCATTTTCATGAGTTTTTGTACCATAATTGCTCATTTGACAAGAAGAAGAACAACTCTCATGATTATGGCATAGCTTTGATACAATTGTTGATTGATGATAGGTGGAATAAAGCTTGGAAGAAGGTTGCAAGAATTGGCTTGAAAAGGGTGATAGCAAGAGGCAAGAGGAAGGACTCACGTTTGAGCCAAAGTTTGCCTCAAACTTGGACTCAAACGTGAGAAAGAGTGCAACCACACCCTGGAGAAGAACCAACGTTTGTGCCAACGTTTGCCTCAAACATTGAGGCAAACGTTGGCTGAAGAAGGAGCAAGGGAGGGCAACGTTTGCGCCAACGTTTGCCTCAAACGTGAGGTCAAACGTTGGCGCCAAAAAGAAGAGAAAGAGCACTCCTGGGCATGACAACGTTTGAGCCAACGTTTGCCTCAAACGTGAGGTCAAACGTTGGCTACATTTTGGCAAGGAAGAGCAAGCAAAAGCACCCTAGAGCAAGCCAACGTTTGCGCCAACGTTTGCCTCAAACGTGAGGTCAAACGTTGGCGCCATTTTAGCATGAAGAAGAGTCCCTGATTGATGATTTAATTGAGCCACGTTTGCGCCAACGTTTGCCTCAAACGTTGGCCAAAAAGGGAGCATGGGGAGATCCACGTTTGAGCTCACGTTTGACCTCAAACGTTGAGCCAAACGTGGATGACAGCATCTTGGACTAGCTGCAAAATTTTACACAAGTGACGTTTGAGTCAACGTTTGCCTCAAACGTTGACTCAAACGTGAATAGTTCATGGCCCGGTTCACTAATGGATTTCTTCCCAACACCAAGAGCAATCAACGGAGGCTACTATCAACCCAATTCCATCAAGACTAAAGGCCCAATTCAAGGCTTAATGATCATTGGAAGAAAGTGTATAAATAGCTTAGGATTTGAAGTTTTAGGGAGCTTTTCTTTTCGGAGCTTTTCCTTTTTAGTTTGCTGAGTAATTTTGGGAGAGCTTTTGGGTTTCGAGCTATTTGGAGATTTAGAGTCTTGGGTGTTGAAGAATTGAGGAAATTCTGTCTCAATCTCACCTTGAGATCTCTTTTTGTTTCTTTCACTGCATCATTGGAGAATTGAGATTTAAATCCAAGTTTTCTTCTGTTTTGATTTTTAATCTCTTGCAATTGAATTCTAAATTTGGATCTAAGAAGGCAGTGAGATCTAGACTTGGTTATCTAGTCTCTTGAGTCCTGAGATCTACATCTTTCAATTTCAATTTCCTTGTTACATTGCTACACCAAGTTTATTTTCATTTGCATTTAAGATCCGGTTCAATTGGATCCATCTTCTACATTTCTGTTTGTTGAGATTTACTGTTCTCTTGTTTAATTTTTGCAATCCCACATCCCTGACCCATTTACAATTCAAGCCATTTACGTTTCTTGCATTCTAAGATTCTGCAATTTACATTTTTTGCGTTCTAAGTTTCTGCCATTTAATTTTTTGTTCTTTAAGATTCAGCACTTTTATTTTCTGTTCTCTTTAATTTCCTGCAATTTACCCCTCTCCCTTTACTTTTCATGCAATTTAATTTCTGTTAATCATAAATCACTCAACCAACTCTTGATTTGCTTGACTAAATCAACCACTAAACTAAAATTGCTCAATCCTTCAATCCCTGTGGGATCGACCTCACTCATGTGAGTTATTATTACTTGATGCGACCCGATACACTTGCCGGTGAGTTTTGTGTCGGATTGTTTTCCGCACATCACCAATCAATCCTTTTTCATGCTTCTTTTCCTTTCCTATAAAGATTTGAAATAAGGAAATTAATATCATAAAAAAAATTTAAACTCTACGGCTAGAATAAAATGAAAGAAAGGATTTGATTGTTTCTTTATGAATTCCAACTAACTAACTAACTATTGGTCGGTCCTTATATGCATTTTGGTGGCACCATGAGGTGACACCAAACTTAGTGTGGATCACTGTGATGGAGGTTTTATGTTTAAAGCTCCCAAGACTAGCATGCGTCTTGGTTTGCTTTGAACACCAAACTTGTTCCTCACTATATTCTGCATAAGAAGATTTTCACCAATTGTTTGCCAAGTTTGGATTGAAGCTCATAAAGATTGACTTATTCATTATCATCTGAAAGCATATAAAACATGGGTTGCCTCCCATGAAGCGCTTCTTTAGCATCACTAGCTTGACGTTTTTCCTTCATCATGGTGGTTGGTAGTGCTTAAAGTCCTCCCCTCTTGCTGTGGACTTGTATCCATTCGTTGGATCAATGATCTCCACATGTTCCAGGGAAAGAACTCTGTTGATAGTGAAGACCTTAGGTAATTGAGATGGCACAGTAGGGAGATTAGGAGGAATATCTGGGAAGTAAGCTGAGACAACTCTATCCCATGGAGAGAAGTCTTCCGTAGGGATCTTCTTGTTTCTCCATCTCCTTGGTACCTTCTTCTTTGTTTCTTTTGAGGTTGCCTTCCCCTTGGTGACCTCTTTTCTCCAAGGAGTTGTGATGCTGTCTTCACCTACCTCTAGAGGTTTGGGTTCCTCCAACTTTTCCTTGAGTTGTGGCAATTGCTATTTTCCTTGTTTGTCAGTTAAGGGGGTCTCAGAATGAGTTGGCTGTGCTTCAGTGCTTTTTTTTTATTTCAGTGTCTCATTATCATCTGTACTCAGTTCCTTGTCCTCTTGATCTGTTTCTTGTGAGAGTTTGAAGACATTAAAGCTGAGTCGTTCATCATGGATTCTCAATATTAGCTCCCCTTTCTCTACATCGATAAGTGCTCTGGCTGTAGCTAGAAATGGTCTTCCCAATATGATTGGATGAGTGTGACTTTCTTCCATGTCCAGAATGACAAAGTCTGTTGGGAGAAAGTACTTCCCAACCTTTAGCAACACATTTTCCACCACTCCTATTGCTTGCTTTTGAGTTTTGTCAGCCAGTCTGATAATGACATCTGTGGGCATTATCTCATTGATCTGCAGCCTCTTCACCAGGGATAAGGGCAGTAAGTTGATGCTGGCCCCTAAATCACATAGTGCTCTGTCGAACATATTTTCACCTATGGCACAAGGGATATGAAAACTTCCTGGGTCTCTTCTTTTTGTAGGCAACTCAGGTTGAATAAGGGCACTACATTCCTTGTTCATCACTATAGTCTGCCCTCCCTTGAGTGAGCTTTTCTTGGGAAGAAGTTCCTTCATATACTTGATGAATGCAGGCATTTGTTGAATTGCCTTGATGAATGGTATGTTCACATGCAGAGATGCAAACAAGTCTAGAAACCTTGAGTATATTTTTTTTCCCACAGCACCATTGAGCAGTTGAGGGAATGGTGCATAGAGCTTCAGCAGCTCTTGTTGTGAGATTTCTGGTTCTTTGTGATCTCTATCCTCCTCCTTTGTTGAGTTGTCTTCAGGTTGTTTGCACATTTTGCCTTGCTTGTCTTCAGTCTCTTGATCACTTGTAGTGACCATTTTACAATCTTCCCATCTTACTTTCTTTGCTTCTCCCTTGGGGTTTTTCTCCGTCTCACTTGGGAAGCTATCAGTAGGTTTGGGAATCTTCTCAGCTAAATATCCCACCTGGAATTCCAGCTTCCTAATGGTCTCTCCCTGGTTCTTAATATTGGCTCGCACCTCCTCTTTGAACACCTTATTTTCTTGAATCTCTTGGCATATTCCTTCAAGTAAGGCTTCAGTCTTAGAGAGCTTGTCATCAATTGATGAGTGATTCGGAGCAGACGTGCTGTTTTGGTTTTGATGAGTGTGTGGAGACGTGTTGTTGTGGGGGTGTTGAGATGTCCTCTAGGTGAATTGCTGGTGAGCTGTATTCTTGTTGGAGTTGTAACGTCTCTGGTCTTGGTTTTGATCTTGCTCACTTCCCCACCCAAAGTTTGGGTGGTTTCTCCATCCAGGGTTGTAAGTCTTGGAGTATGGATCATAGTTTTTCCTTGGTGAATTTCCAATGTAGTTGGCTTGCTCCTGACTCCCCTCTGCTTCTTCATTCACTCCTTCTTGGATTGTTGATGAAGATGAGATTGCTGCTACTTGGTTCCTCTCCATCTTCTTGGTGAGGTCAGCCAGCTGTTGGGTAATGAGCTTGTTTTGGGCCAACAGAGCATCTACATTTTTTAGCTCTATCACTCCTCTTGTGTTCCCTCTTTCGGAAGCATAGAAGTAGTCGTTTTCTGCTACTGTTTCAATAACATCTATGGCTTCCTCAATGGTCTTCTTTTTGTTCAAGGATCCTCCAGATGAATGGTCTACAGCCTTCTTTGACTCATAAGAGAGCCTTTCATAGAAAATGTGCAGCTGGACCCATTCATTGAACATGTCAGGTGGACACTTCCTTGTTAAGTCCTTGAACCTCTCCCATGCTTCATACAGAGTCTCACCATCTTGTTGCCTGAAAGTTTGAACCTCAGCTCTCAGCCTATTAATTTGTTGAGGAGGGTAGAATCTTACTAAGAATTTGTTCACCACATCCTCCCAAGTTGTCAAGCTCTCCCTTGGGAAGGATTCCAGCCACCTGGCTGCCTTGTCCTTGAGTGAGAAAGGAAATAAGAGCAGTCTATAGGCGTCAGGATGAACACCATTAGATTTCACTGTGTCACATATTCTCAGGAAGGTGGTCAAATGTTGATTGGGGTCTTCTTGAACACCTCCTCCAAACGAACAGTTGTTCTGAACAAGGGTGATGAGCTGTGGTTTAAGTTCAAAGTTGTTGGCATGGATTGTTGGCTTTTGGATGCTACTTCCACAATTGCCTGGGTTTGGATTGCTGTAAGAGCCCAAAACTCTTCTATCCTCCCCAGCATGATTTGCTCCACCTCCTCTGCCATGGTTGTGAGTCTCTTCTTCATGATGATTTTCCATGTTTTCTTCCATGTTTGGTTCATAGTATGCCTCAAAGTGTTCCTCCTCTTCTTCAGCACCAACTACACGTTTTTCTTTTGCCTCCCTCCTTAGTCTAAGGAAGGTTCTCTCAGGTTCAGAATCAAAGGAAGTTGAAGCCCCGCTTCTTCTCCCTGTCATACAACCAACAAGTACAAGCAAAGAAAATAGGTGTAGACAGTATTTGTGTCAGAATTGCTGTTAGTTGTGGGTGATGCAATATATCAAGCAGTTAGTGGGTTAGCAAACAGAATTGAAAATAACAAAGACAAACAAAAGAGTAGAGGGGGAAGGGAAGAAGTTTAACTAAAACAAAAAGTAAATCACTCAAACAGAAAAATGAAATTCACAAAATAAAAATGCTCAATCTAGTGATCTTCCAATTTAATCATTGTTGATGCACAATCAATCCCCAGCAACAGCGCCATAAACTTGATGCGGGAAAAACTTGTCTCTCAACAAATCTCCCTTCGGCAAGTGTTCCGAATTTGTCGTCAAGTAAAAACTCACAATAGAGTGAGGTCGAATCCCACAGGGATTGATTGATCAAGCAACTTTAATTAGAAGAATGTTCTAATTGAGCGAATCCAGAATTTGGGTTGAGAGTTGTAGAAAATAAAATGGCGGAATGTAAATAACAGAAAAGTAAATGCTAGAATTAAAGGATGCTTTTTTTGAGAGTGTTATTGGCAATCACTTTTCTCATTAACCTTGCAAGTTACCTCCCCTTTTCTTGCTTCCTTTTGGTCCTGAAATCAAGCAATAAAGTGCATCAAAACTCTAGTCCAAGTCATGAGTAATGCAACATAATATTTGTCACTAAACTTATGCAGAATCCTCATGAAATTATGTAAAATGCACAATGTATGCTTGAATCAAGGCATAAGTGATTATCTACCCAAAACTAGCTTATTTCCTAAAGAAATGCATGAAACTAACCTAAAAACAGTAAAGAAAAGGTCAGTGAAACTGGCCAAGATGCCCTGGCATCACAAGTATGATGGTGATGACCATGGGATCGTCGTGTCCTGTGATGACACCTGATGCGTCTTCTTTGGTGAATGTGATTGCAGGGATGTCGGGTGCTTCCTCCTTCCCTTTGACATGATAACCTTCTTTGAGATACCTTTTGCGGGATGACTTGGAGATTCCTCCTCCTGTAAATCCTCCGTGTATCATGTGGACATGTCTTTCTGGCGTACGAGGTGATCGCTCAGCTCGTTTGACATCTTCATCTCTTCGTCTTTTTCTTTGCTCATCATGTCGGGTGGCCAGGTACCGATTTAGTTTTCCTTCTCTTACTAATTTTTCTATGATGTTTTTTAAATCGAAACATTCGTTGGTGGAATGTCCTCAGATCTGATGATATTCACAGTATTCGTTCCAATTTCCTCTTCCTCTTTTGCCTTTGAGTGGTTGAGTTGGGGGTATCTTCTCTGTGTTACAGACTTCTTTGTAAATATCCACTAGGGATACCTGAAGAGGAGTGTAATTATGATAATTTTTTATTTTTTCCCCATTCGATCTTCCTTCTTCTTGGATTGTTTATCTTTATCTCGGTAAGTGAAACCGGATTTCGAGGCCTCCCCAAGTCGGGAATTTTCTTCCATGTTGATGTACTTCTCTGCCCGCTCTTGCACCTCATCCAGAGATGTGGGGTATTTCTTTGATATAGATTGGCTGAAAGGTCCCTCTCGTAAGCCGTTGATGAGGCCCATGACGGCGGCCTCTGTTGGCAAGCTTTGTATATCCAGGCATATTTTGTTGAATCTTTCCATGTAGTTGCGAAGACTTTCCCGATCTCCTTGCCTGATTCCTAGTAGACTGGGGGCATGCTTGGATTTGTCTTTTTGGATGGAGAATCTGGCCAAGAACTTTTTGGCTAGGTCGTCAAAGCTTGAGATGGACTTAGGAGGCAAGTTGTCGAACCATCTAATTGCTGTCTTCGTCAGAGTCGTTGGAAAAGCTTTGCAGCGAACGGCATCTGAGGCGTCGGTAAGGTACATTCTGCTTTTGAAGTTGCTGAGGTGATGGTTGGGATCTGTAGTGCCATCGTACAAGGTCATATCCGGGAGTTTGAAGTCTTTAGGGATTTTAGTCTTCATGATTTCCCTAGTGAATAGATCTTGATCCTTGCGAGAGTTGTCCTCAGGGGTGGTCCGGGTAGCCTTTGCTTTGAGATCGGCTTCAAGTTAGAGGAGTTTATCTTCCAATTCTCGACGTCGTCTTACCTCTCTTTGTAGATCCTTGCCGACTTCTTGCTGGTATTGGCTTTCTTTTTCGAGTTGCTTTAGGCGATCTTGAAGTGCTTCTATTACTCCGGATGTGATGAGTTTTTGTCTCTGTTAGATTCCGGAGTGTCTTTTGGTGTGGCACTCATGTTTTTGTGCGGCGTTCTGTCCTCTAAATCTGAGTTGTGGTCGTTATCCTGTTCGTCCGCCATGGTGATGGGATGACTTCCAGGTTCCCCGGCAACGGCGCCAATGTTCCGAGGGTTACCTGAAACTGTAGGTCGATCTCGGATGAGATCTTCTGTACTGGTCGGAGATGACGTGTCCGGCTGGCTGGTTGCGGCCAGAGCTGTTGTGTCTGACTTGTTGGACTGACTGCACCTCTGATCCTTGGTCACCGGAGGGTGGGGGGTACCTGCAAGAGACTCTGATGCTTAAGTTAGCATGGGTATTAAACAGGTTCTTAGTAGAATCAGAGTATGAGTTATACCTGGGTGCTCCAGTATATTTATAGTAGTGTGGGCTGACCTTTCTGATAAGATAAGTTAGTTATCTTATCTTATCTTATCTTATTTTGAGTGAAGTGAGCTTATCTTTAAGGGAACCGCCTTTATCTCTATAGGTTTGGATTGCCTTTGGATTTGGGTTGTGTTCCTCTATTTGGGCCCTTTATTGGGCTTTCCTGTCGATTTGGCCGATCTTTTTAAGAAAAAATCGGATAGTCGGACCTGAAGAGGTCGGTCGCCATATCGCTAAACATCCCGGGTCAGACAGCTCGACCCAGGGTATGAATAGTTCCCAAGGGTGAGTTTAAATTGGAGTTTGGCACCCAACATAAAAAGAAGCGCTGCTTTAAAGTGTGAGTTCCAATGTGTACATGCACTTGCTCCTCGTGCCTTGATGAGAGAGAAGATTCTTCAATGCCTTGTGGGGGCCACTTGCTCTTGAAATTCCAAAAGTTCTCATATTAATAACAAGGAAATTGTTTCAACTTCTTTCTTTCCTAATTAATTGGTATTTAGTTTGGGTGTCTCTTGGACACCAAACTTAGTCTCATTGCATCTCGTAACTGGTGCTAATAATTAAAATTTATTACATACATCATGAGTGAAAAAAAAAATTGATTCTTCATTTCATTTCACTTCTACTCTATGTGTATGTAATTAATTTCTTGCTTACTCATTTCACCATGGTATTGGATGCAATGAAACACTAATCTAACCAGATTCCCCTTTTGTCAAATGCAACAATCTTAGGGGTTTGCTTCTCATGGTGGTGGCCACACGAAACTTAATTTTTGACCTTCCCTTAAGATAATCTAAGTTGCAAGGTAAGTTGAAAGTTAATTGGAGTGGTGGCCACACCAAACTTAATTTCTCAACAAGCTTTTTAAACTATTGAAGAACCACACACAATTGGTTAGTGAGTGTATGAAAAGAGAGTTTGAATGCACCCATCTTGATGGATTGAGATTCGCACCGGTTTGGATTTTCACATTCAAGATAACTCCCGTTGTAAGTATAGACCAAACCGATAATTTAAATCCCAAACATCAAAGTTTAAAATTTCTAATAAACCGAGAGTAACGAAACTTCGGGTCGTCTTTCCTAGAAACTAATGCCCATGAATGCACAATTTTGGTTGTGAGAAAGCAAGGGTGTTTCAATGATTGAAGTAAACAAATAAAGGAAATAAACGAACGAGACAAAATTGCAATTAATGAAGTAATAAAAGAACAAAAGAACTATGTATGTAATATAACAAGTAAAGCTTTAAAGTGAGTGAAAAGTGGTTCAAAACATAAATGAAACCTTGACTTGGGATGAGTTATAGAATGCCTTTCGTGCCATAACCACAACTATGATAATTATGATGGATTAATTTCGAAGGATAAGTTAAGTGAGCATAGTTGTCATTAATCCACAAATCCTAGCTAACTTACCAAACTAGTTGATAAAGAGCTAGAGTTAGTGGAAACAATAACAACTAACAACCCAAGAATTATCACTAAATGTTGGATATTATAGCTCTAGTAATCCATAAACTCATTTTCCCCAAGCCAATGGGTGGAAATTACCCCATAACTAAGATTGGCATTTCATCAAATACATAGAGGGCAAAAATATAAAACATGGCAAAATTGGTAAATTAAGGAAAGCTATAAACCACAAATGCTCAAAATCAATAAAGGCAACTCAAACAAACATATAAAAGCCATCAAACATCAAATTCATCAACTAGAAATCCAAAATTGCAAGACTATGTAAATGTTGACAAGAGACATGAAAATATAAGAAAGTGTAGAACAAGCAATGTAATAAAAGAAACAATTAAAGGAATACTTACAATGAAATTTCTATAATCCCAAATCAAACTTGAAGTATAAATTGTTACAAAACCTAATTAAAACCCTAAGAGAGAATTACCTAATCTACACTACTCCTACTCCTACTATGTATTTCTACCCTACAAGTGAGCTCCTCCTCATATGACATGAAATTCCCTTCATATAGCACTTGATTTTAGCCTCCAAGCCTTCAGAAATGGGCCAAGAAAGCCCCAAAATCGCCCCCAGCGTGCTGCATTAATGAAGTCATGTGATTGCATCGACGCGTACGCGTGGGTTACGCGTACGCGTTGTTTGGCGAATATGCTCCCACGCGTACGCGTGGGTCACGCGTACGTGTCACCAAACTTGCACGCGTGTGCGTACGCACGGAAGCTGAATCTTCCAAAACCTCATTTCTTCATGCTTTCTCCCTTTTTGCATACTTTCCCTTCACTTCTTCCATCCATATTAGCCTTGTAAACCTGAAATTACTCATCAAACACATCAAGGCACCTAATGGAATGAAAATGGAATATAATTGATTAAAGTAAGCACAAAATAGCATGTTTTCACAATTAAGCTCAATTTAGGAAGAAAACACAAAATCATGCTATTTAGGTGAATAAGTGTGGGTTTATGTGATAAAATCCACTCAAATCAAACCAAAATATATCAGAAAATATGGACTCATCACATCTCTACACTATGAAGCAATCACAGTTTATTCTTACAGAAACTAAAGACTATTCAAAGTTAAAACTTAAGCAATGAACACTAAAATCTAGAAAGCAATAAAAAAAGATATGGATGTTGGAGAGTCTCTAGTTGTTTATTACAGAAATGACTCCCTCCATCACTTATGAGAGCTCTTGGCACCCCAAACCTGCTAAATATATTCTTCCTCAAGATGTTTATTACCACTTTATTGTCATTGGTTGAAGTTGCAATAGCCTCTACCCACTTAGATACATAGTCTACCGCCACTAGTATGTAGCTATTTGAGTATGAGGATGGGAATAGTCGCATAAAGTCAATTCTCCATACATCAAATAGCTCTATTTCCATGATAAACATCTGTGGAATTTCATTCTTCTTGGGTAGATTCCCAGCTCTCTGGCACTCATTGTATCTCTTCACCAACTCTCTTGCATCTTTGAAAATGGTAGGCCAGAAAAATTCACATTGTAACACCTTTGCTGCAGTCCTTTCTCCTCCAAAGTGTCCTCCATAGGTGGATCTATGACAATGCCAAATGACTTCTTGTCCTTCATATGAGATGCACCTTCTTAATATTCCATCAGAACATCTTTTAAAGAGGTACGGTTCATCCCATATGAAGTATTTGGTATCATTGATGAGGTTTCTTCTTAAGTGCTTGTTGATATTAGGGGGAAGCTCTCCAATGGCTTTGAAGTTGGCAATGTCCGCAAACCATGGTGCCTCTTGAAGCGTCATTAATTGTTCATCCAGAAAGCTTTCATTCACACAAGGTGTGTAGGCTTCATTGTCCACACATGGAATCCTTGAAAGGTGGTCTGCTACTTTATTTTCTACTCCACTTTTATCCTTGATTTCAATGTTGAATTCTTGGAGTAGTAGGATCCATCTTATCAATCTTGGCTTGGATTCTTGCTTAGTTAGCAAGTATTTAAGTGCTGCATGGTCAGTGAAGACAACTACTTTAGAACCAATGAGGTATGATCTGAATTTATCAAAAACAAAGACAATGGCTAAAAGTTCTTTTTCTGTGGTGGTGTAATTCTTTTGTGCTTCGTTGAGGATTTTGCTAGCATAGTATATTACATGCACTAGCTTGTCTCTCCTCTGTCCCAATACTGTACCAATAGCAAAATCTGATGCATCACACTGATGAGCGGATATTTTATACGCTTTTTGGGGATAATTTCATATAGTTTAGAGTATGTTTTAGTTAGTTTTTAGTCTATTCCTAGTAGTTTTTAGGAAAAATTCATATTTCTGGACTTTACTATGAGTTGTGTGTTTTTCTGTAATTTCAGGTATTTTTCTGGCTGAAATTGAAGGAGCTGAGCAAAATTCTGATTCAGGCTGAAAAAGCACTGCTGATGCTGTTGGATTCTGACCTCCCTGCACTCAAAGTGGATTTTCTGGAGCTACAGAACTCGAACCTAGTTTTAAACTGGGAAAAGTGTCACTTCATGGTGATTGAAGGAATTGTTCTTGGGCATAAAATCTCAAACAAGGGAATAGAGGTGGATCAAGCAAAAATAGAGGTAATTGAAAAATTACCACCACCTGCCAATGTTAAGGCAATCAGAAGATTCCTGGGGCATGCAGGATTCTATAGGAGGTTTATAAAGGATTTTTCAAAAATCGCAAAACCTCTAAGCAATCTGCTAGCTGCTGACACGCCATTTGTGTTTGACACAGCATGCCTGCAAGCGTTTGAAACGCTGAAAGCTAAGCTGGTCACATCACCAGTGATTTCTGCACCAGACTGGACATTACCATTTGAGTTAATGTGTGATGCCAGTGATCATGCCATTGGTGCAGTATTGGGACAGAGGCATGACAAGCTTCTGCATGTCATTTATTATGCCAGTCGCGTTCTAAATGATGCCCAGAAAAATTACACAACCACAGAAAAAGAACTACTTGCAGTGGTTTACGCCATTGACAAGTTCAGATCATACTTAGTAGGATCAAAAGTGATTGTGTATACTGATCATGCTGCTCTTAAGTATCTACTCACAAAGCAGGATTCAAAACCCAGGCTCATCAGATGGGTATTGCTTCTGCAAGAGTTTGATATAGAAATAAGAGACAAATCCTTAATTTCTAAAAATCCATCTTTCCAAATTCAATCCAACTCTTTTCAAAATCTTTTCTGAAAACAAATCTATCTTTTTCACTCAAAAATCTTTTCAACTAATCCATATCTTTTTCAAATTTCCACATTATCTTTTTCAAAAATCCAGATTTATCTTTTTCAAAAATCTATCCTATCTTTTCAAAATCAAACTATATCTTCTATCTTATCTTTTTCAACTAAATCTTTTTATCTTATCTCTTCCAATTTTTCGAAAATCCACCACCCCACCCCTTTAAATTTGGGTTCGGCCCCCCCCTCCTCCATCAACAAGTGCACCTCAATCTCCTTCTATCCCTCTCCTTTCTTTTCTTTTGCTTGAGGACAAGCAAACCTCTAAGTTTGGTGTGTTTATCCGAGATCACTACTAAGATCATGGCTCCCAAAGGAAAACAATCCACTTCAAGAGGCAAGAAAGAGAGTGTTCCAAAATCACTTTGGAATCAAGGGAAGTTCTTATCTAAAGAACATTCAGACCATTATCTTAAAGTAATGGGTCTGAGATCAGTGATCCCGGAAGTGAGATTCGATCTGAAAGAAGATGAATATCCGGAGATCCAGGAGCAAATTCGAATCAGGAACTGGGAAGTCCTAGCTAATCCTGAAACGAAAGTAGGAAGGAACATGGTCCATGAGTTCTATGCTAACATGTGGCAGACTGACAAGCAAAGACTATCTGGAACTGCCTGCTACGAATTTCGGACCATGGTCAGGGGAAAGATTGTTTATACCACCCCTGACAAGATCAGAGAGATATTAAAGCTACCTCAGTTAAAGGATGATCCAGACTCCTTCAACAGAAGGATGATGAGAGCAGACATTGGCCTGGATAAGATTCTAGAGGACATATGTATCCCTGGAGCCAGGTGGACCACCAACACCAAGGGCGTCCCAAATCAGCTCAAGAGAGAGGATCTCAAACCAGTTTCCAGAGGACCATTGTTGGGGGTGAGGAGCTCTGCTGTGTCTCGATGAATTAATGCAAGTATTTTTGTTTTCCATTCAAACACGCTTGTTTCTATCTAAGATGTTCATTCGCGATTAACTGTGATGAAGGTGATGATCTGTGACATTCATCACCTTTCTCAAACCATGAACGTGTGCCTGACAACCACCTCTGTTCTATATCCGATTGAATGAGTATCTCTTAGATTCTTCTCCAACATATTCTCCATTACTGCACAACAAGTAACTTTTAATTTATGCTCTACTGGTTACTCACAATTCAATTGATAAACATAATTGACTTCCTGACTAAGATTTACAAGATAACCATAGATTGCTTCAAACCAACAATCTCCGTGGGATTCGACCCTTACTCACGTAAGGTATTACTTGGACGACCCAGTGCACTTGCTGGTCATGTGTGCAAAATTGTAAGAGAGTAACAATTTTGTGCATCACACACATCAACTCAAAGGGTACTTCCCAAATTGATGGTGCTATAATGGCTGCAGAGGAGAGCTTACTCTTAAGCTCCTCAAAAGCTAGCATGCATTCTTTATCAAATATAAAGGGTACATCAAAGACAAGCAAGTTACTCAATGGTTTAGCAATTTTTGAAAAGTCTCTAATGAACCTCCTATAGAAGCCAGCATGTCACAAAAAGCTCCTAACTGCTTTCACATTGCAAGGTGGGGGTAATTTTTTAAATCACCTCCACCTTAGCTCTATCCACTTCTATGCCTTTGTTAGAGATTTTGTCACCAATGATTATCCCTTCAGTTACCATAAAATGGCACTTTTTTCCTGTTTAAAACCAGGTTAGTCTCTTGGCATCTCTATAACACCAAGGCAATATGGTGTAAGCAATAAGGGAAAGAGTTACCAAATTCTTAAAAATTGTCAATGAAGACCTCAATGAACTTTTCAATCATGTTAGAAAAATGGACAGCATGTATCTTTGGAATGTAGCTGGTGCATTGCACAATCCAAAGGGCATGTGCTTATAAGCAAAAACACTATATGGGCAAGTAAAAGATGTCTTCTCTTGGTCTTTAGGATCAACTACAATCTGATTGTAGCCTCAATAGCTATCCAAGAAGCAATAGTATTCATGCCCAGCAAGCCTCTCCAACATTTGGTCCATAAAGGGTAGAGGGAAGTGATCTTTTCTGGTGGCCTCATTAAGCTTTCTATAATCTATACACCTGTGCCATCCAGTGACCGTCTTGGTAGGAATCAGCTCATTCCTTTCATTTGGCACCACTGTGATGCCTCCCTTCTTAGGTACCACTTGAATAGGGCTCACCCAAGGACTATCTAAAATGAGGTAAATCACCCTTGCTTGCCATAGTTTCAACACTTCTTTCTGCACTACTTCCTTCACTGATGGATTCAACCTTCTTTGTGGCTGGATTGTGGGCTTGACATCCTCCTCAAGGAGGATCTTGTGCATGTACATTAAAGGGTTTATCCCTTTTAAGTCAGAGAGAGTCCACCCAATGGAATCTTTATGTTGTTTTAGCACCTCAATTATCTCCTTCTCTTGCTCCTTTCTTAAGGCGGAGTTGATGATTACTGGATAAGTGTCATTGCTCCCCAAGTAAGCATACTTCAGGACAGGAGGTAGTGTCTTCAATTCCAGCTTGGGTGCTTCCTCTTTCTCATTTTTTTTGTCTAACATGATTGGGTTGTCTATGTTCTCTTTTGGAGTTCCACTGCATGCTTGTTGATCTTCCTCCATCACTTCCTCAAGCTTGTTTTCTTATAAGACTCCTTGTACCAATGGCTCAATTGCATCCACCATCATGCATTCTCCAAGAGGTTCCTTTGGGTAACTCATGGCTGTGAATACATTAAACACCATCTTCTCCTCATGTAGTCTGAGAACTAATTCTCCTTTTTGTACATCAATAATTGCTCCAGCTATTACTAGGAATGGTCTCCCTAGTATGATTGATGTATTGGCTTCTTCTTTCATGTCAAGCACCAAAAAATCTGCTGGGAAGATGAAGTCACCTATCTTGACTAACAAGTCTTCTACTACTCCATAGGAAAACTTGAATGTTCTGTCTGCCAGCTGGAGTGCCATTCTTGTTGGTTTGACTTCTTCAATCATCATTCTCCTCATCATGGATAAGGACATTAAGTTGATGCTAGCTCCTAAGTCAAACAGTGCCTTTTCAATGTTGATGTCTCCTATGATGCATGGAATTTGGAAGCTCCCAGGGTCCTTCATCTTTTGAGGGAGTTTCTTTTGTATGATGGCGCTACATTCTTCAGTCAGCACCACAGTTTCTTTTTCTTTCCAGTTTCTCTTCTTGGTCATGAGTTATTTTAGGAACTTAGCATAAAGTGGCATCTGCTCCAATGCTTCAGCAAATGGTATATTGATTTTGAGCCTTTTGAATATCTCCAAAAATTTAGAGAATTGACTGTCCTTCCCATCCTTTCTTAGCCTTTATGGGTACGGAGCCTTTGGCACGTAAGGCTTCAAAATCTCCTTTGGTGGGGTGGGCACAGGTGCCTTTTCCTCCTCTATATTACTTGGGCCCTTGGCAGCTTCTCTTTCTTTTGATTCATTGCTTAAAGGTGCTTCCTTTACTTTTCTCTCACTTCTCAATGTAATGGCCTTGCATTCTCCTTTTGGATTGGTCATGGTGTCACTAGGGAAAGTGTTGGTAGGCATGGGTGCTTGCTTGAACAGATATCCAACTTGTTCTTCAAGCTTCTTAATTGAGGCTCCTTGATTTCCCAGGTTGGATCTAATTTCTTCTTGAAAGTCCTTCATCTCTCTTGCGTGTTGGATCTTTGAATTTGCTAATTCTTCTGCCATTTTTACAAGTATGGTCTCCATCCAAGCAAGTCTATCACTATCAAGGGATGATTGTAGAGCTAAGGATAGTTGGTTGTGACTAGTTATTACGTTATCAGCTTGTTCTGTGCTAGTATGGCATCTACACCTTCAAGTTCCATTACTTCCCATTTTGGATTGGAGCTCCTCTCTGAAGCATAGTAATATTGATTGTTTGCCATAATTTCAATGAGCTCTATGGCTTCTTCAGGGGTCTTCATTGTGTTAAGAGAATCCCCTGATGAGTGATCTAGTGTTTTCTTTGCTTCTTGATAGAGGCCTTCAATGAAGATGTTAAGCTGGATCCATTCATTGAACATGTCAGGGGGCATCTTCTTGTCAGCTCTTTGTACCTCTCCCAAGTTTCATAAAGTGTTTCTCCATCCATTTGCCTAAAGGACTGCACCTCTGTTCTCAGCTTAATGTTCCGTTGAGGAGGGCAAAATTTGGTCAAAAACTTATTGACCACATCCTCCCAAGTAGTCAGGCTTTCCTTGGGGAAGGATTCTAACCATTTAGATACTTTATCTCTTAGGGAGAAAGGGAATAAAATCAATCTATATGTGTCTGGAGGGACCCATTTATTTTAACTGTGTCACATATCCTCAAGAAAGTTATCAAATACTAGTTAGGATCTTCTTGAAATCCTACTCCAAATTGACAATTGTTTTGAACAAGAGTGATCAGTTGGGGTTTCAGCTCAAAATTGTTAGCATGCACATTAGGTGTAAGAATACTGCTCTCGCAATTCCCAGGATTAGGATTGATGAAAGAGCCTAACACCCATCTAGCAGGTGGAGCATGATTACCAGCACCCTCTCCATGGTGATTATGCATTACATCTTCCATGGTTTGATCTGAATCCTCTTCTTCTCCAACTACCCTTTTTTCTCTTGCTGCTGCCTCTCTTCTTAATCTTAGAAATGTCCTTTCTGGCTCAGAATCAAAATAGGTTGATTCTCCCCTTCTACCTCCTGGCATATACAATGCAACACAAGATTCAAAGTAAAGTGATCACCCTCTTAATGGAAAGATGGTGAGGTTAAACTTGCGTGATGCAAAGCATCAAACAGTTAGTATGCTCAAACCAGAATGACAGTATATACAATGAACACTTGAATAATCAATTGCTTGTAAAGATAGAACAAATAACTGAGATTAAATTGGTTAACAAAATAAAGAAAATTGTTTAATCTAGATACCCATTGACTTAATCATTGTCAATTCAAAATCAATCCCCAGTAATGGTGCCATAAACTTGATCATAGAATTTTTGCATCTCTACAAAATTTCCTTCGAATAGGGAAGATTCATTGGGGTTAGGAGGTATTGCATTCTCCGGATCAACACCTCATCATCTCTTCCTCAATCATGCAACTCATTAACCTCTTGGCAATCATGAGTGATCAAATCCCAATTCCTTGATGATTCAATCTCTCTCACTTGATCAATAGCCAATTCTTTGGTCTAATTTCTCATGCAAAGATATGAAGCTTGGTCCCTAATTATACCACACAATCTCATAGATCCAAACATTGGGTAGATTTAATGTTACCATATCCAATCCCAAAACTCAGATATACTCAATTGTGAGAAAGGATTTCAAGCATGATTCTATGATTCCTTTTTCAAGGATCTCATAAAACCCAATTACATTCAATATCTTTCTCAAGATAATTAAATGTTAAAATGAAGAACAAAATGCTTTCTAGTAAATCAAAGAGAGATAAAGAGAAGAAGAAAATTAAATCACTATTGATCCATCAAGTACAATAGAGCTCCCTCCTCCAATGAGAGGGAGTTTAGCTACTCATAGCTCAGAGAGAGTACAAGAGATAGAGAAGTTAAGTACATAAAAGTGTACGTGTATCCAAAAGTAAAAGTCCTCTACTCAGTATGTCCTAAGGGGTTTAAATACTACTCCTATCTGAAAGATGAAAATTACAAAAAATGCCAAATTATAAATTCTTAACTAACTCCTAATTGGACTCCTTTCTCTGAGTGAAGGCGTGTTGAGTGGCGTGCCACTTGAGAGTGCATGCCCATGATGATGCATTGGCGTGCCACACCCTGAGCACGTGGTTGGAACCCCCTCTTTGGTGATTCATTGTCCATTTTCTGTTAGATAAGCCTGGCGTGACACACCCATGGATGTCCATGGACATGCCAATAATGATAGCTGGGCGTGCCACGCCTTCGAGCACGCCAGTGGCACGCCCATAGTGCTGGGTCAAGGTTGCCTACTGTGTAATAAGCCTAGCATGCCGTGCCTAGACACATCAGCGTACACACCCATGTTGAGGTCTTGGCGTGCCATGCCCTTGCAAGCGCCAGTGGCACGCCCATTGTGTTGTAGCCTTGATTCTTCTTTGGATACTTGGCCTGGCATGCCGTGCCCAGGCACGCCAGCAGGCACTCCTTCAATGATATCTTCATTTCCCTTTCCTAGAAGGTTGGCTTGGCGTGCCACGTCCAGACAGGCCAGTAGGCACGCCAGCTTTAAGATCTTGGCGTGCAATGCCTTCGCAAGCGTCAGTGGTACGCCCATTGTGCTGCACAAATTCTTCCCTCTGGACAAGTATCCTGGCGTGCCATGCCAGTGCACGCCAGTAGACACGCCAATATTGAGGTCTTTGGCATGTCAAGCCTTCGAGCACACCAGTGGCACGCCCATTATCTTATTCCTTGGATCATCTTTCTAGATCACAAGCCTGGCGTGCCATGCCCAGGCATGCCAGCATACACGCGCACTTAAGGTCCTTGGGATGCCATGCTTATGAAAATGCCAGTGGCACGCCCCTCATGCTGTGTCAATATCTCTTTCTGGATTGTAGGCCTGACGTGCCACGCCCAGACACGCCTGTAGACAGGCCAGTTTCAAGTTCATGGCGTGCCATGCTCTTTCAAGCACCCATGGCATGCTCACAGTGCTGCACCATCCTAACTTCTCTAGAAAACAAGCCTGGCATGCCACGCCCAGGCACGCCAGCATACATGCCCATATTAAAATTCTTGGCGTGCCACGTCCATGCAAATACCAGTGGCACGCCCTTTAATGGTGCACAAATTCATTTTCTGGAAGATTGGCCTGGCGTGCGACGCCCGGGCACACCCATGGACGCACCCATCTTCCTAGTTTGGTGTGCCATGCCCAGCACGCTCAGTGGCACGCCAGCTTTGCTTGCATTCTTCCACCCTCTTTGTTGCTCTTTTGTCCTGAAATACATGCAAGATCTAATTTCAAAGTAGTGTTCTACTAATTCATGATATATCTCTCAATAATGCATTAAATTAGTGAGAATTTATTCATTCTATGGTCATTCTTTCATGAGAAAATAGATAGATGATGCAAGTCATCATCACTTGAGAATCACTATACACGATCAACCTTACTGTCCCGACCTCTTTGGTTATCTTCAAGCCAGTAAGTAATGCTTAGTACTTTGCTTGATTATTGTTGGCCGAAAAACTGAATTTTAATGAAAGCTCTATTCGAGTTCCTTTTTCACTCTCTAGGATGACTCTTGCTCCACTTCCAGATTTATTGGATGATCCATCCACATATAAAGTCCAGGCTGTAGGATTTCCCTGGGTTTTGGTGTACTTAGCCACAAAGTTGGCAAGGTATTGGGATTTTATTGTTGTCCGAGTTTCATACCTTAAGTTGAATTCGGATAGTTCTATGGCCCATTGTAGCATCCGACCTGTAGTGTCTATCTTTTGGATGATATGCTTCATGTATTGATTAGTTAGGACTTTTATGGTATGAGTTTGGAAATAAGGTCAGAGCCTTTTGGAAGTGAGCACAAGGGCATATGTGAACTTTTCTATTTTCTGATAGTTTAATTATGCCCCCTGTAGAGCCTTGCTAATAAAATAATTTGGTTGCTACCCATTCTCATCTTCTTGGACTTAAGCTGAGGCTATGACCCTACTTTCAACTACTAAATACAACACGAGTTCTTTCCCTGAAACAGGTTGGGTGAGTATTGGTGGCTGACTCAGGAATTTTTTTATGTCTTGAAAAGCTTGCTCGCATTCTCGAGTCCATTCAAATTGGCATCCTTTCTTAAGTATTGAGAACAGGGATACAGACCTCGGGGCTGATCGCGCCAAGAATCTAGATCGGGCTACTAACCTTCCATTTAATTTTTGCACTTCCTTGAGACATGTCAGGCTTTTCATATCGAGAATTGCTTTGTATTTATCCAGGTTGGCTTCAATGCCTTTTTAGATGAGCATGAAGCCTAAGAACTTTCTAGCTTCTAATGTAAAGATACATTTTGAGAGATTTAATCTCATCCCTTGTTCTCTAACTGTGTTGAATACATCAGACAAGTCAGACAAGAGGGTAGCATCTTCTTTTATTTTGACAAGCATGTCATCAACGTAGACTTCTATCAACATATCGAGATGGGATGAAAACACCTTATTCATTAGCTATTGATAGGTGGCTCCAGCATTTTTAATCCAAAAGGCATTACTACATAACAGTAGTTGGCCTTTGGGATGATGAAGGAGGTCTTTTATTGGTCCTACTTATACATTGAAATTTGATTGTACCCCAAGTATGCATCCATAAAAGACAAGTATCGATACCCTGAAGCTGAATCCACCAAGGTATCAATGCTGGAAAGTTGGTATTGGTCTTTAGAATAAGCTTTATTGAGGTCAGTATAATTGACACACATTCTCCACTTTCTGTTATGTTTTTTCATGAGTACCACATTAGCCAGCCACAAAAGGTATTTCACCTCTCTTATGAATCCGGCTTCCAATAAAGCTTGCACTTGCTCTTGTGTAATTTGTGCTCTTTCAGGACCGAGCTTTCGTCATCTTTGTTGAATAGGTCATGAGTCGGGAGAGACAACGATCTTGTGACTCATGAGGTCGGGATGTATCCCAGGCATGTCAGAGGCTTTCCAAGCAAAGAGGTCAGAGTTTTCTGGTAAGATCTTAACGAGAACTGTTTTTAATTCTTTGTCCAGGTTAGCTCTTATGGTTGTTATTTTCTCTGCTTGATCTTCGATTTGAACCTTTTCAGTCTTTCCACCAGGTTGAGGTCATAGTTCTTCTCGAGTTTAGACACCACCCAGTTCAATGGTGTTGACTTTTTTCCCTTAATACTTTCCCGTAGATTCAAGCTCTCATTATAGCATTTTTGTGCCAACCTCTGATCTCCTCTTATGGTAGCAATTTTCTCTAAAGTTGGAAATTTCATATAGAGATACGGAGTGAAAACGATCACATCTAGTCAGTTCAAAGTTGTCTGACCTATCAATGCATTTTAGGCTGATTCCACGTTAACTACAACATAGTCTATATTCAAAGTTCTGGACTTCAATCCCTTACCAAAAGTGGTATGCAAGGAGATGAAGTCGAGAGGTCAGATGGGTATGTTTCCTTACCCAAAAATATTTTCAGGATAGGATCTTAATTCTTTTTCTTCTAGCCCTAGCTTGTCAAAAGCGGGTTTGAATAAGATGCCAACCGAGCTCCCCTAATCTACCAGAGTTCTGTGGAGATTTTCATTGCCATGTATGATTGTAATCACAATAGGATCATCATGCCCTAGGGTTACTCCTTGAGTGTCTTCTTTGGTGAATGAGATTGTGGTTAAATCGGGAACTTCACATTCTTCACTTACTTGATAGACTTCTTTTAGATGCCTTTTACGAGAAGACTTGGTTACCCCTCCTCCTGCAAATCCTCCAACTATCATGTAGATGTGCCTATCAAGAGTTTGTAGTGGCCGATCTCATCGACCCTTATCTTCACCCCTCTTCCATTATCCTGGATTGTCTGATCTCTCTGTGAGATATCTTTCTAACCAACCTTCCCTGACTAGTTTTTCTATCACATTTTTCAAGTCGTAGAAAGTATTGGTAGAATGCCCATGTAGTTTGTGAAAAGCATAGTATTCCATTCGACTTCCAGCTTTCTTGTTCTTGATGGGGCAAGGGGGTGGGAGTTTTTCAATGTGGCAAATCTCCCTATAGATGTCAACAAGAGAAACTCAGAGCGGGGTGTAATTATGGTATCTTCAGGGCTTGTCCAAGTTGTATTCATCCTTTTTCTTTAATTTTTTATCTTTATACCAAGCTTGATAAGGAAGGTTTTGCTTTGAAATTCGCTCTCTAAATCGAAAATTATCCTTCATGTTGATGTATTTTTCCTTTCATTCTTGTACTTTATACAGAGAGGTCGGATGTCACTTGGATATAGATTGAGAAAATGGTCCTTCTCTTAAGTTGTTAACCAAACCCATTATCACTGCTTCTGTGGGTAAATTTTGAATCTCCAAGCAAGCTTTGATGAAGCTTTCCGTATAAGCTCGAAGAGTTACACCGAATTTTTGTTTAACCCCTAAGAGACTTGGAGCATGCTTGACTTTGTCCTTATGAATTGAGAATCTAGTGAGAAATTCCCTTGCCAGATTATCAAAACAAGTTACTGACCTAGGTGGTGATGCACGAAAATCTGTCTCTCAACAAATTTCCTTCGACAAGTATATCGAATGTCGTCAAGTAAAATCTCACAGTAGAGTGAGGTCAAATCCCATAGGAATTGATTAGTTGAGCAACTTTAATTAGAGGAGTGTTCTAGTTGAACTGAGCAGATTTGAATTGGGATTTATAGAAATTAAAATGGCGAGAAATGTAAATTGCAAGAAATGTAAATGACTGAAGGTAAAAGAGCTAAATGTAAATTGCAGAAAGTAATTGCAGGAAATTAAACTTGCAGAGATTTAAATGGGACTGGGAATGATGAGCATAAATGTAAATAGCAGAATATAAAGAATGGGAACATCAGAAATGGGGAGTTCATTGGGCTTAGGAGATATTGTATTCTCCAGATCAAGTTCATTCTCATCTCTTCCTCAATCCATGTAACTCATTGATCTCTTGGCAATCTTAGGTGATTGAATCCCAATTTCTTGGCAATTCAATCTCTCTAAGCTTGAACAATTGCCCAATTCCTTGATCTAATTACTCATGGAAATAGCTGAAGTATGGTCACTGATTATACCATATATTTTCCTAGATCAAAGTATTAGTAGGATTATATGTCACTATATCCATCTAACCCCCAATCTAGTCCAACATGAGAAAGCATTTCTAGCATGATTTCCTCATTCCTCTTCCAAGGTTCAAAGGAAATCCAAGTATGAACAACTTCTCTTCCGAGACAGTTACCCAATTGGATGAAGATTGAAAGCTTTCAAGTAAATCAAAGAGAATGGAAAGAAGAAGAAGAATAAGAACTATAATTGATCCATTGAATTACAACAGAGCTCCCTAACCCAATGAAATGGGGTTTAACTGTTCATAGCTATGGGAATGGAGAATTGAATTGTAAATTTCATTCTGAAATAAAGCTGAATTACAGTAAATACAAAGTGTTTGTAGTCCTGGATCCCCAGGTGCCAATTCCTTTCTAACCTAAATTCTATGCTATTTATACACTTTCTTCATTCAATCTTGAAGTCTTGGATGTGGGCTTTGGCCCTTGTTGAAGCTAGTTGAAAGTGGCTCTTAGTGATGCTGACGTGGGCTTGAGCTAACCAATGTTCATAACCTTGCATGGGTGCCACTAGAATTGAGCTTAGCATGGACATTAGTAACTACCGTTGGCCAATGTTCCCCTTAAGTCATTAAGGAACGTTTGAGGCAATGTTGGCCTAGTCATGCATATGTGTCAAACTGGTTTTTTTGCCATTTTGCGCATGCGCGTCACCCATGTGTACACGAGACTTGCTGCTTTTCCATTTTCATGCTTACGCATTATCGACGCGTACTGACAAAGAGAATTCTTGCATGGTTTGGAATCAATCAAAATAGGCATTAATTCGTTGGTAGCATAGTCCAAACCGACAATGAATTCTCAAGATCAAATATTGAATCCAATACCAAATAACCGAGATCGAGAGTAATTCAACCTCGAGTCGTTCTCCCTAGGATACAATCAAAGTGTTATGCTTTTGGTTGTGGAGGCAAAAAGGGGTTTTGAATCAAAGAACGAAATATTAAAAGAACTAAGTAATAAAAGAACTAAGAGATGATCAAAATTGTAATTAATGCAATTAAAGAGAAGATGAGATCAAAACTAGTGAAAATGCTATAAATGCAAAAAGAGCCTTGACATGGGAATGAGAATCTAAGGAATCCTATCATTGTCATAACCACAACTATGGTAATTATCATGAGTCAATCTCGCTTGGTTAACCCCAACCATCGAGGAGTAAGTCAAGCAAGTATAATTGACCTTAATCCATAAGTCCTAACTAACTTACCAAACTAGTTGATAAAAGGCTAGCATCAATGGAAACAAGAGTCAACTAACTTCCCAAGAATTACCACTAAATGTCAGACATTACGACTCTAGTATCCTAGGAACTCAAATCCCAAGCCAAGGTGTGAAAATCTACTCAAAACTCAAAGTTGGCATTTTCACAAACATCTTGTGTGCATAAAAGTAAAACATGGAAAATTGCAAAGTAAAATGAAAAACTATAACCAACTATCAACAATATCAACAAGAGACAAGCAATCAAGCATAGAGAAAGCATAAGATATGAAATTATTAATCAAAACTTCAAGAAACTAAAAATTGAAAATATGAACAAAGTAACTTAAACCAAAGGAAATGAAAATAAAGGCAATATAATTAAAGAGGAAATTGAGAGTACTTACAATTAAAGAAGCAAAATCCAAAATCAAAGCATGCTATAAAATGCTACAATGGAAATAGAAATGAAACCCTAAGAGAGCAATCTACTCTACACTACTCCTACTCCTAATACTATGAAAAACTTGTAAAAACTAAAAACTAAAATGTGCTAAAGCCTAATGCCTTCATATGTGTTGAATTCCCCTTCATATAGCATCCAAAATCAGCATTCAAGCCTTCCAAAATAGGCCAAGAAGCCTCAGAAATCGTAAAGCACGTGTTTCATTAATGCAACCACGTGCAGGGACCTGTGCGTATGCGCACGCACGAGTGGTTATGCGCACGCACACTTCGCTGTGTGTGCTTTTCCTTGTTTTCTTCATGTTTTCTCCCTTGTACATGCTTTCTTCCACTTTTATCTATCCATTCTTACCTCTAAGGCCTGAAATCACTCAGCAAATATGTCACGGCATCAAATGGAATAAAAGTGGAATTAAATTGCTCATTTCAAGCACAAAAACACATGTTTTCATATTTAGGATAAAATTGGGGATAAAACACAAAAGTATGCTATTTTGGTGCTTAAATGTGAGTTCATGTGCTATAATCCATCCAAATTGAGTCAAAATATATCGTCAAATATGCACTCATCAATTCTCTCACACTTAAACAATAGCATGTCCTCATGCTAAACCAACAAGGAGGATGATCAAAAAAGGGGTAATCAACTTATTAGATGCAAATATCTATATGCATGCAAGTATACTATATACTATCTATATCTATATATATGCTATAGTTTCCTATAAAATTGCTGAAAACAAACAATCAAATTTCCAAGCAAGAGTATAGACAAATAGGGTAAGGCAAAGAGATAATTCAATGCAAGCAAAATCTAAAGAATTGATTCAACTCATCAAAATGAAGCAACTTTCAAGAATACATGATAAGAGGTTTGGAAACATAGAGTTGAGTAATTAAACCTTCACTAGGAGTGTATGCACTCTAATCGCTCGGTGTCTAAGGGTTTAATCACTCAATTATCTTCTAATCATGTTTTCAAGGCATTTCTTTTCATCTAACAATCAACAACAAGTGATTCATGAATACAATTATCATGAGGACTTCATATGGTTATAACGGGGTTAGGGTTAAGGTGGGATAGATATGGCTAAGTGGACTAAAATGATTGAATCCTTGATTAGTTTAAGTATCCAACTTAACCCATGTCAACCAAATTAACACAGAATGCAATCCTAACCTTCCATAATTTCTTTCTCACAAACACTCATGTATGATTTATCATTCATATCACATATGAATTTCTTATTCATTTCTTATCTAACTTAACCTATTTCAACCAAATTAACACAGAATGCAATCCTAGTTCATACATGATTGTTCCTATTTTCTAAAATTTTCAATGAAATACCCAAATTAAACATTTTCATTCACTGCCAATGTTTCCCAAAATTCTCCCACACTTAAATGAAACACACTCCTTCAACCTAAGCTAATCAAGGATACAATCTAAGGTAAATCCTGGTTTTTCGCCTAAGGTTGTGATATGCTAATATCAAGAACAATGGGGTAGATAAAGCTCAAAGGGTGTTAATAAGGATAGATGCAAAGGGTAGGCAATATGGGTAAAGTAAGCTTTTAATCAAGGATGGCCTCAATCATGCTCAATGCAATTCAAAACATCAACCATTGGAAATAAAGAATCAAGCAAAACCGAGATTACAATTATAGAAGAGATATAACACTCAATGAACAAAATTAGTGGTTAAGATGTGTAACCACTCATTATAGCTCAAAAAACTCACAAGGTATTTGTTCTTTACTCTTCTATGTTCCAAAATAAAATTATTCAAGCAAGTTTAAAAACAATTTTCTCAATCAATTCAATAGAATGCCCTATAACAAAATTCTTGGAAATCCTTATCGTTTTCACCAAAATTATTTCCTATATGCATGTATGTTGTGATTTTCAAAATTTCCTAGTTCTTTTCTGAATTTTAAACAAGAAAAATGTAACATGAACAATTAGGATCAAAAGTAAACTAGGCATATGCTATTCACATCATCCAATCACAATCCATATCTATACTATATACCAAGCGAAACAAGCTCAAAACATATATATATATATATATACCGTAATTAAAATGCAATACTAAAGATAACTAGAAGCAGCTAATATATATACCAAAAGTACTAAACAGTAGTGCATAAGTCAAAGTACTACAAATATCCACAAAAAGCATAATAAAACTTAAAATAAACTAAATGACAAGTGTTGAGGAGAGAATGTTTACACCCAAAATATTGTAGATCCTCCCCCACACTTAAATCATGCACGGTCCTCCATGCTTAAAAGAATCAAACGGAGGGGGTCAACTTTGAGTAGCTCCACCGTCAGATGGTGGTAGGTGGTGATGACGCCGATAAACAATGATGGCTCAGGATGTCTCTATGGTGGTCTCAGCTGCCAACTCCTCAACTGCCTGGTCAGCTGTCTCTGCCGCTATCTCTACTATCTGCTCGGATCCAGCTGCCGGCTCCTCAACTCTCTGAATTGTAGACTCCTCAACTGTGGTCTCCGCCACTCTCTGCCCAGAGGGATGAACTGCTTGGCCAGCTTCAGCTACTGGCTCCTCTGGTGCTGGCTTCTCGGTCTCTGTCTCAGGCTCTGGTGTGTCTGAAGGAGGTGGCCCAGGGTCTTTACCCTCAAATTTTGCCACTATCCACTGGAAGCGGCGAGCGTTGCGGCGCTCGAAATGGTAGAGGAGCTGAATGATCTCCCGACCCAGCTCATAAGGTGTCTGAAGTCGGGGTGTGGGTGCGGGAGCCGTAGGAGGTGCTGTGGGCTCTGCTGCTAATGGTGGCTCAGAGGTCTTTCTCTTCTTCTGTGGTGGTCCCTCATAGTCGCCGTATGGCAGGAATGGTTGCTTGCTGATGAAGACATAGGTCCGGTCTGTTGGGCGTCTCTCTACTCCAGATAAAGCGGCTAATCTGGTGATCATCAATGGGAAGGGAATGTTGTATTTCTGCTGTTGGTTCAACTTCCACATCGAATCTCTGATAAGGGAAAGAACAAAGGTCCTCTTCTCCTCCAGAATAGCCCAAAGCAAGACCGCCACATGGACCCTAATTGCGTGACATGCGTGCTCGGTAGAATGTAGTCGGCAATGATCTGCTGCCAGATCCTTGCCTCAGGATTTAGATCAGTGCACGCAATGCTCAATGGGACTGAATTGTCTCCTGATGAGCGGATAATTTATACCCTTTTTGACATTATTTTTACATAGTTTTTAGTATGTTTTAGTCACTTTTTATTATATTTTTATTAATTTTTATTCAAAAATCACATTTCTGGACTATAAGTTTGTGTTTTTCTGTAATTTCAGGTAAATTCTGGCTGAAATTGAGGGACCTGAGCAAAAATCCGATTCAGAGGCTGAGAAAGGACTGCAGATGTTGTTGGATTCTGACCTCCCTGCACTCGAAATGGATTTTCTGGAGCTACAGAAGTTCAATTGATGCACTTTTAATTGCGTTGGAAAGTAGACATCTTGGGCTTTCCAGCAATATATAATAGTCCATACTTGGCTCGAGATTTGGTAGCGCAAATTGGCATTTAAACGCCAGCTCCTTACCCTTTTCTGGCGTTAAACGCCAGAACTGGCATAAAAGTTAGAGTTACACGCCCAAACTGGCACAAAAGCTAGAGTTCAATGCCAGGAATAGCCTATGCACGTGAAAGCTTCAGTGCTTAGCCCAATACACACCAAGTGGGCCCCGGAAGTGGATTTTTGTAATATCTATCTTAGCTTACTCATTTTCTGTAAACCTAGGTTACTAGTTGAGTATAAAAATGACTTTTAGAGATTTATTTTGTACCTCATGACATTTCACATCAGAATTTGTATTTTCTACGGCATGAGTCTCTAAACTCCATGGTTAGGGGTGAGGAGCTCTGTTGTGTCTCGATGGATTAATGCAATTACTACTGTTTTCCATTCAATCACGCTTGTTTCTATTCTAAGATATTCACTTGCACTTCAACATGATGAATGTGATGATCCATGACACTCATCACCATTCCTGAACGCTGAACGCGTGCCTGACAATCACTTCCGTTCTACCTTAGATTGAGTGTGTATCTCTTTGGTTCCTGGTTCACGAGTTTGATTGCCTCTCCTGACAACAGAGCATTCAAATCTGTGAGATTGAGTCTTCGTGGTATAAGCTAAAATCAATTGGCAGCATTCTTGAGATCCGAAAAGTCTAAACCTTGTCTGTGTTATTCCGAGTAGGATCTGGGAAAGGATGACTGTGACGAGCTTCAAACTCATGAATGTTGGGCATAGTGACAGTGTTCAAAAGGATCAATGGATCATATTCCAACACTAGTGAGAACTGACAGATGATTAGCCCTACGAAACCCGTAGCTGGACCATTTTCACTGAGAGGACGGATGGTAGCCATTGACAACGGTGATCCACCAACATACAGCTTGCCATGGAAGGAGCCTTGCGTGCATGAAGAAGAAGACAGTAGGAAAGCAGGGAATCAGAAGACAGAGCATCTCCAAAACCTCACCCTGTTCTCCATTACTGCATAACAAGTATCATTTAATTTATGTTCTGTTACTCATTCCAATTAAAACTAAGAATTATTGTTGATATCCTGACTAAGAGTTACAAGATAACTGATGAGCGGATAATTTATACGCTTTTTGCCATTGTTTTTACATAGTTTTCAGTATGATTTAGTTAGTTTTTAATATATTTTTATTAGTTTTTAAATAAAAATCATATTTCTGGACTTTACTATGAGTTTGTGTGTTTTTTTGTGATTTCAGGTACTTTCTGGCTGAAATTGAGGGACTTGAGCAAAAAATCAGATTCAGAGGCTGAAGAAGAACTGCAGATGCTGTTGGATTCTGACCTCCCTGCACTCAAAGTGAATTTTCTAGAGCTACAGAAGTCCAAATGGCGCACTCTCAATTGCGTTAGAAAGTAGACATCCAGGGCTTTCCAGAAATATATAAAGTCCATACGTTTCCCGAGTTTAGATGATGCAAACTGGCATTTAACGCCAGCTTTCTACCCTAT
The DNA here is from genome assembly GCF_000816755.2 of Arachis ipaensis. Classification (NCBI taxonomy): domain Eukaryota; kingdom Viridiplantae; phylum Streptophyta; class Magnoliopsida; order Fabales; family Fabaceae; genus Arachis; species Arachis ipaensis. The sequence continues at coordinate 107,550,955 of NC_029789.2, forward strand.
TCTGGAGTTAAACACCAGAAACAGGTTGCAAAGCAGAGTTAAACGCCAGAAACAGGTTACTGGTGCGCAAAAATTGTGATTACACTTTGATTATGTAAAATTCATCGCTCTTTCTTTCTCTGGTAATGGCGCCAAATGCCGCCATCATTCTAGCTTACACCACGAAGATTCTGGTTAGGAGATCTAAGAGATACTCATTCAGTCGAAGGTAGAACGGTAGTGGTTGTCAGGCACGCGTTCATAGGGAATGATGATGATTGTCACGTTCATCACATTCAGTTTGAAGTTCGAATGAATATCTTGGAAGCGAAACAAGATGAATTGAATAGAAAACAGTAGTACTTTGCATTAATCTTTGAGGAACAGCAGAGCTCCACACCTTAATCTATGGAGTGTAGAAACTCTACCGTTAAAAATACATAAGTGAAGGTCCAGGCATGGCCGAATGGCCAA
>NC_029789.2:107551489-107581334 GCF_000816755.2 Arachis ipaensis
ATTTGAGGCATCTCCGGGATCTCATGGTGATGAGCTTCATACGCCTCTTGAGCTCCATGAATGGGCTCTCTTGCTTGCTCCATTTTTTTCTTAGTGATGGGCTTGTCCTCTTTAATGAGGATATCTCCCTCTATGTCAATCCCAGCCGAATTGCGTGTTGCTTGTCCCCAAGCAACTGAAAATCAATTAGGATAAAAAGAAGAGAATATACTATAAATTCCAAACTATCAATGAAACGTAGCTTCAATCATATGAGCGGGACTTATAGCTTTTTGCCTCTTGAATAGTTTTGGCATCTCACTCTATCCATTGAGGTTCAGAATGATTGGCATCTATAGGAACTCAGGGTTCAGATAGTGTTATTGATTCTCCTAGTTCAATATGATGATTCTTGAACACAACTTCTTTATGAGTCTTGGCCGTGGCCCTAAGCACTTTGTTTTCCAGTATTACCACCGGATACATAAATGCCACAGACACATAATTGGGTGAACCCTTTCAGATTGTGACTTAGCTTTGCTAAAGTCCCCAATTAGAGGTGTCCAGGGTTCTTAAGCACACTTTTTTTTTTTGCTTTAGACCTTGACTTTAACCGCTCAGTCTCAAGTTTTCACTTGACACCTACCCACAACATCTTAGAAGTGGTCTTGATGGGCTTTGGAGATGAACCTTTCCATCTCCCATGACTCGGATGTGGAAGCTTTTGTCTTTCCTTTCCCCTTTCTAGAGGATTCTCCGGTCTTAGGTGCTATCAATGGTAATGGAAAAACAAAAAGCTTATGCTTTTACCACACCAAACTTAGAATTTTGCTCGCCCTCGAGCAATAAAAGAAAGAATAAATGAGGAAGAAGAAGAAATGGAGGAGAGGGAGAAGGGAAGGTGTTTCGGCCAAGAAGGGTGTAGAGGGGTGTGTTGTGTGAATTTGATGAAGAATGGAGGGCTTTATATAGGGAAGGGAGGGGGGGAAAGGTTTTGGCCATATGGGTGGGTTTGGGTGGGAAATTGGTTTTGAATTTTGAAGGTAGGTGGGGTTTATGAGGTAGGTTTATGGGGAAGAGTGGATGGATGTGAGTGGTGAAGAGGTGATGGGGAAGAGAGATTGAGGTGATTGGTGAAGGGTTTTTGGGGAAGAGTGTTTATGGGGTTGTGTGAAAGAGAGTGGTGAGAAGAAGTGAGTGGAGGTATGTGGGGATCCTGTGGGGTCCACAGATCCTGAGGTGATCCTGTGGGGTCCACAGATCCTGAGATGATCCTGTGGGGTCTACAGATCCTGGGGTGTCAAGGATTTGCATCCCTGCACCAATTAGGCATGTAAAATGCCTTTGCACACAACTCTGGGCATTCAGCGCCAGGTTGGTGCCCATTTTGGGCGTTCAACGCCCATTTGTTGCCATTTTTGGCGTTGAACGCCAGAACCATGCTTGTTCTGGGCGTTCAGCGTCAGAATGCTGCCCATTTTGGGCGCTCAGCGCCAGAACCATGCTCTGTTCTGGCGTTGAACACCAGGCAGATGCTCCTCCAGGGTGTGATTTTTCATGTAAATTGGAATTAGGTGCAGTAAAGTCACCAAGCATTCTCCTTGCATTATTATTATTTTCGGCTACCATCTCCTCTTCCTGTTCGAAAATTTCTGAAAGGTTATCTCTGGATTGTTGTATTTTAGCTTCTCTTAGTTTTCTCTTCAGAGTCCTTTCAGGTTCTGGATCTGCATCAACAAGAATATTCTTGTCCTTGCTCCTGCTCATATGACAAAGAAGAGGGCACAGAAATAATAATAATAATAATATGGATCCTTTATACCATAGTATAGAGGTCCTTGTGTTAGTAGAAGAAAAGAAGAAAAAATCTGAACTCAGAGAAAGAGAGGGTTCGGATTTTTGGTGGTGTGAGGAAGAGATGTTAGTAGATGAATAAATAAATAGAATGGGATGAGAGAGAAGGAATTTTCGAAAATAATTTTTGAAAAAGAGTTAGTGATTTTTGAAAATAGTTTTTTTTTTTTGAAAAATGTTAGTAATTTTTGAAAATTTTAAAAATTAAAATAATTAGTTAATTAAAAAGAGATTTTTGAAAAAGAGGAAAGATATTTTCGAAAATTAGAGAGAGAGAGTTAGTTAGGTGGTTTTGAAAAAGATAAGAAACAAACAAAAAGTTAGTTAGTTAGTTGAAACAAATTTTGAAAGGATGAGAGGTTAGGAAGTTAGAAAAGATATTTTGAAATCATATTTTTTTGAAAAAGATAAGATAAGAAGATATTTTTGAAAAGATATGATAGAAATTAGTTTTTGAAAAAGATTTGATTTTTAAAATCACAATTAACCTGTTTCTTCTACCATTATTAAAGCCTTGTTGAGGCTTTTGATCCTTCCATGAGAAATTTGGATGATTTCTCCATGATGGGTTATAGGTGTTTCCATAAGGTTCACCTAAGTAATTCACCTCTGCCATTGCAGGGTTTTCAGGATCATAAGCTTCTTCTGCATAAGAAGCCTCTTGAGTACTGTTGGATGCAGATTGCATTCCATTCAGACTCTGAAAAATCATATTGACTTGTTGAGTTTTTTGAAAAGATATGATAGAAATTAGTTTTTGAAAAAGATTTGATTTTTAAAATCACAATTAATGACTTGATTCACAAGAAATCACAAGATATGATTCTAGAACTTAAAGTTTGAATCTTTCTTAACAAGCAAGTAACAAACTTGAAATTTTTGAATCAAAACATTAATTGTTGATGTTATTTTCAAAAATATGATGTAAAATTAAGAAAAAGATTTTTGAAAAATATTTTTTTGGAATTTTCGAAAATAACTGAGAAATTTGAAAAAGATTTGATTTTTGAAAAAGATTTTGAAAAAGATAAGATTTTCAAATTGAAAATTTGATTTGACTCATAAGAAACAACTTGATTTTAAAAATTTTTTGAAAAAGTCAACTCAAATTTTCAAATTTGATGAGAGAAAAAGGGAAATATATTTTTTTTTATTTTTGAATTTTTATGATGCAAGAGAAAAATTAAAACATCATTTTCTTGTTTTTCTCTTTTATTTTTGAATCAAAACAAGGAATGCATGCAAGAATGCTATGAATGTCAAGATGAACACCAAGAACACTATGAATGTCAAGATGAACATCAAGAACATAATTTTGAAAAATTTTTAATGCAAGGAAAACATGCCTGACAAACACTTCCGTTCTACATGCAAACAAGCTTGAATGCATATCTCTTAGCCTCCTGATCTATGATCAGAGTCTTCGTGGTATAGGCTAGAATTATTGGCGGCCATTCTTGAGATCTGGAAAGTCTAAACCTTGTTTGTGATATTCCGAGTAGGATCTGGGAAGGGATGGCTGTGACGAGCTTCAAACTCGCGAGTGTTGGGCGTAGTGACAGACGCAAAAGGATTAATGAATCCTATTCCAGTATGATCGAGAACCGACAGATGATTAGCCATGCAGTGACAGCGCATTTTGGACCATTTTCACTGAGGGGACGGGATGTACCCATTGACAACGGTGATGCCCTACATAATGCTTGCAATGGAAAGGAGTAGGAATGATTGGATGAAGATAGTAGGAAAGCAGAGGTTCAGAAGGAACAAAAGCATCTCCATACGCTTATCTGAAATTCTCACCAATGAATTACATAAGTATTTCTATCCTATTTTATATTTTAATTATATTTTAATTATCAAATCTCCATAACCAACTGAATCTGCCTGACTGAGATTTACAAGGTGACCATAGCTTGCTTCAAGCCGACAATCTCCGTGGAATCGACCCTTACTCACGTAAGGTTTATTACTTGGACGACCCAGTGCACTTGCTCGTTAGTTGTGCGAAGTTGTGACAAAGAATTAAGATTATGAACGTGCATATAAAGTTTTTGATACCGTTACCAAGGAATGAACGATCACGATTTTGCATACCAAGTTTTTGGCGTCGTTGCCGGGGATTGTTCGAGTTTGGACAACTGACGGTTCATCTTGTTGCTCAGATTACGTAATTTTATTTTAATTTTAAGTTTTTTTTATTCTTTTTATTTTCGAAAAATTTTCAAAAAATTTTTAAAAATAAATTATTCTATGGCTTTAGAATTTTTAAGAATTAATTCTAGAGTTTCAAGATAACATGTTGATGCCTGGCTGGCTGTAAAGCCATGTCTAAATTCTTTTGGACTGAGGCTTCCTCTTCACATGCTTGAACTATGTATGCTGAAGCTTGGCTGGCCATTGGCCATATCTAGTGTTTTGGACCGGAGCTTTCGCTGAAAGCTTGGCTGGCTAGTAAGCCATGTCTAATTCCTGGACTGGAGCTTTAGACTAACATTGCATGATTCCTGGAATTCTCATTAGAAATTTTGAAATCCTTATTTTTCTTTTTCCAATTAATTTTCGAAAAATTACAAAAAAATTTTAATAAAATCATAAAAACCAAAAAAAATTTGATGTTTCTTGTTTGAGTCTTGTGTCAATTTTTAAGTTTGGTGTCCATTGTATGTTTGTAATTTTTTCTTAATTTTCAAAAATTTATCATATGTTCTTCATGATCTTCAAGTTGTTCTTGATGATCTTCTTTGTTTGATCTTTGCATTTTTTTATTGTACATCTTTTCTCATTTTTCGTATGCATTTTCAATTTGTTAGTGTCTAAACATTGAAAATTTCTAAGTTTGGTGTCTTGCATGTATTTCTTTTCTTAAAAATTTTCAAAAACATGTTCTTGATGTTCATCTTGAAATTCAAAGTGTTCTTGGTGTTCATCTTGATATTCATAGTGTTCTTGCATGCATCATTTGTTTTGATCCAAAATTTTCATGCATTGAGTATTTTTGATATTTTTCTCTCTCATCATTAAAATTCAAAAATAAAAAAAAATATCTTTTCCTTATTCATTCATAAATTTTCGAAAATTTGAGTTGACTTTTTCAAAACTTTTTAAAATTTAATTATTTCTTATGAGTCAAGTCAAATTTTCAATTTAAAAACCTTATCTTTTTCAAATCTTTTTCAAAAATCAAATCTTTTTCATTTTTCTTTCATAATTTTCGAAAATTTCAAATTGATTTTCAAAAATATTTTTCTTATTTTGTTTCATAATTTCAAAATCTTTACTAACAATTAATGTGATTGATTCAAAAATTTTAAGTTTGTTACTTGCCTAGTAAGAAAGGTTCAATCTTTAAAATTTAAAATCATATCCTTTTGTTTCTTGTTAGTCAAGTAATCAACTTTAATTTTTCAAAATCAAATCTTTTTAAATTTCTTTTTCAAGTCTTTTTCAAAATAAATTTCAATCACATCTTTTTCAAAATCAATTTCAAAACCTTTTCTAACTTCCTATCTCTTCAAATCTTTTTCAATTAACTAATTGACTTTTTGTTTGTTTTAAAATTCTTATCTTTTTCAAAACCACCTAACTAATTATCTCTCTCTAATTTTCGAAAATCACCTTCCTCTTTTTCAAAATTCCTTTTTAATTAACTAATTGTTTTAAATTTTAATTTAATTTAATTTTATTTTTCTTTTTAAAATTTTCGAATTATAAATGATTTTAAATTAAAAAAAACAAAAATAATTTTATTTTATTTTATTTAATTTTTGAATTCTTCCCTCTCTCATCTCCTTCTAATTATTTATTTATTTACTATCACTTCTCTTCATCTCAAAATTCGAACCCTCTTTTCCTCTTGGTGTTCGAATTTCTCTTCTTCTATTCTTTTCTTCTTCTACTCACATAAAAGAATCTCTATACTGTGACATAGAGGATTCCTCTTCTTTTCTGTTCTCTTCTTTTTCACATGAGCAGGAGCAAGGATAAGAACATTCTTGTTGAAGCTGATCTGGAACCTGAAAGGACTTGAAGAGGAAGCTAAGAGAAGCTAAAACACAACACTCTGAAAAGGACTTTACTGAAATTTTCGAAAAAGTTGAGATGGCCGAAACCAATAACAATGGTGGAGATGCAAGGAAGATGCTTGGTGACTTTACTGCACCAAATTCCAACTTACATGGAAGAAGCATCTCAATCCCTGCAATTGGAGCAAACAATTTTGAGCTAAAGCCTCAATTAGTTTCTCTGATGCAACAGAATTGCAAGTTTCATGGACTTCCAACAGAGTCTGAATGGATTGCAAGCTACATCCAACAGTACTAAAAAGGCATCTTCTGAAGAAGAAGCTTATGATCCTGAGAACCCTGCAATAGCAGAGGTGAATTATATGGGTGAACCCTATGGAAACACCTATAATCCCTCGTGGAGAAATCATCCAAATTTCTCATGGAAGGATCAACAAAAGCCTCAACAAGGCTTTAATAATGGTGGAAGAAACAGGTTTAGCAATAGCAAGCCTTTTCCATCATCCACTCAGCAACAGACAGAGAATTCTGAGCAGAATCCATCTAGCTTAGCAAATATAGTCTCTGATCTATCTAAGGCCACTCTAAGTTTTATGAATAAAACAAGGTCTTCCATTAGAAATTTGGAGGCACAAGTGGGCCAGCTGAGTAAAAGATTCATTGAAACTCCTTCTAGTACTTTCCCAAGCAATACAGAAGAGAATCCAAAAAGAGTGCAAGGCCATAACCTTACTTGATGTGGCCGAACCCAGAGAAGAGGAGGAGGACGTAAATCCCAATGAGGAAGACCTCATGGGAGGTCCTCTAAACACTAAGGATTCCTCAATGAGGACCTGAAGAAATCTGAGGCTCATACAGAGACCATAGAGATTCCATTCAACTTGCTTCTGCCCTTCATGAGCTCTGATGAGTATTCTTCCTCTAAAGAGGATGAAGACATTACTGAAGAGCAAGTTGCTAAGTACCTTGGTGCAATCATGAAGCTGAATGCCAAATTATTTGGTAATGAGACTTGGGAAGATGAACCTCCCTTGCTCACCAATGAACTAAATGCATTGGATAGGCAGAAATTATCTCAAAAGAAATAGGATCCTGGTAAATTCCTAATTCCCTGTAACATAGGCACCATGACCTTTGAGAAGGCTCTGTGTGACCTGGGGTCAGGCATTAATCTTATGCCACTCTCTGTAATGGAGAAACTTGGGATCTTTGAGGTGCAAGCTACCAGAATCTCATTAGAGATGGCAGACAACTCAAGAAAACAGGCTTATGGACTAGTAGAGGATGTGTTAGTAAAGGTTGAAGGCCTTTACATCCCTGCTGATTTCATAATCCTAGACATTGGGAAGGATGAGGATGAATCCATCATCCTTGGAAGACCATTCCTAGCCACAGCAAGAGCTGTGATTGATATGGACAGAAGAGAGTTGGTCCTTCAACTGAATGAGGACTACCTTGTATTTAAGACTCAAGGATCTCCTTCTGTAACCATGAAGAGGAAGCATGAAAAGCTTCTCTCATTGCAGAGTCAACTAAAGTCCCCACAGTCAAACTCTAACTTTGGTATTGGGAGGGCACAACCAAACTCTAAGTTTAGTGTTGAACCCCCATATTCAAACTCTAAGTTTGGTGTTGGGAGGTTCCAACAATGCTCTGAACATCTGTGAGGCTCCATGAGAGCTCACTGTCAAGCTATTGACATTAAAGAAGCGCTTGTTGGGAGGCAACCCAATGTTATTTAATTATATCTATTTTATTTTTATTGTTATTTTGTGTTTTATTAGGTTGATGATCATGTGAAGTCACAAGAACAACTGAAAAATTAAAAATAGAATAAAAAACAACAAAAGAAACAGCGCACCCTGGAGGAAGAGCACTCTGGCGTTTAAACGCCAGAAACAAGCATCTGTCTAGCGTTTAACGCCAAAAACAAGCACCAAGCTGGCGTTTAACGCTAGAAACAAGCATCAACTTGGCGTTAAACGCCAGGCAGCAGTCTGGCGTTAAATGCCAGTATTGCATACTAAGGGAGTTTTACACGCCTAATTGGAGCAGGGATGTTAAGTCTTTGACCCCACTGGATCTGTGGACCCCACTGGATCCCCACAGGATCCCCACCTACCCCACCTCTTCTTCTCTCCTCTTCACACCTTTTCATAACCCTCTTCCCCAAATACCCTTCACCAATCACCTCAATCACTATTCCCCATAGACCCCACCTACCTCCAAAATTCAAATTCTTTTCCCTCCCAAACCCAACCCTAATGGCCGAGCCCTAAACCTCTCCTCACTCCTATATAAACCCCTCATTCCTTCTTCATTTTCACACAACACAACCCTCTCTTCTTCCCCTTGGCCGAATACACACCTCTTGATGATAAGTCATCTTAGCCTAGTTTCACTAGCCTTTTTCTTTGTTTTTATTAGGTTTTATGCACTTTCTTGCATTCTAAGTAAGTAATTTGGAATGAAAATGCATGACTTCTTTGAATCAATCAACCACCATGTAATTGATGTTAAATCATGAGGTTTAAGCTAAATTTAATTGAATTTTAATGATTTATAAACCTTGTGAATTTGGTGATACTTTGATTGGTTGATTTGATTACTTGTAGGTGAAGAAAGAAGAAAATAAGAAAAGCATGGCATAAGGGACGTTCCAAAGGAAGCAAAAAGCATGCCCCAAAGGAAGAAAAAGCGTGGCAACGTTAAGGGAGAAGGAAAGCTAAGTTTGGGAAATGAACTGAGCTTCACAAGGAATGAAAGGAGAAGGCAAGGTACAAAGCTAAGTTCAAATAGTTAACTGAGCACTAAAGAAAGCAAGGAAATGGCATGAAGCTCAGTTCACTAAGTGAACTTTATCGGGGACCTCTCAAAATTAATTCAAGATGAAATTCCAAGGGATGAAGCCACCAAGATTCGAACCAAGGACCAAGGGGAGGCAAGGAACATTCCCCACAAAAGAAAATTATGAAGAATTAACCAAAATGTCTCCTCTAGGATTCGAACTTGGGAATCCTTTGAAACATAAGGGAGGAGCGCCACTCAGCTTGCAAGGAAAATGAACTAACATGCTTGGGCCAAGTTTCGAACTTGAGAACTCTTTGAGAAGCAAGGGAGGAGCGTCCAACCCTTCCAAGAAAAATAGCCTCCACTTGCTCCCTCTAGGATTCGAACTTGGGAATTATTGGAGACATAAGGAAGGAGCACCCACTCTTTCAAAGGAAATTGCTCCAAACTTCCTCCACCAGGATTTGAACCTGGGACCTTGGAGTGCAAAGCTAAGCGCTACACCATGGAAAGCTCAGTTGGTTTTTCCAACTGAGCACTACCTCCCCAAGCTCCCCACACTTTGACACGGCCAAGATGCCATGGAGCGCACAACTTTGACACACCTAGAGCTCAGTTCAAAATTCCAACTGAGCTCTAGTGTCAAGCATTCAACCAAGGCTGGGACACGCACCATACTTGACACGGGCAGCACACTTGAGTGCTCAGTTGGTTTCTCCAACTGAGCTTGCCCCTGGGAGGTGAAATATTCGGCTAAAAATTGAATTAAAACTCCAACTTATTTCATTTCTTCACCAAATCAAAAGCCCATCCAAATTCCAAAATCCAAGAATAGAAAGTGTATAAATAGGATCTAGTTTGATGTAATTAGGACCTCTAGACTCTACTTTGAATTTTCCTTTTACTTTCATTCTCATTTTGAGCTTTTATTTTTGAATTTAGATCTTAGAGAATTGGGAAGGAGAATTGATCTCTCTTCTTCCTTGTTCTTGCTTGAGCACTCTTTACTTTTCTTGCTTTGGATCTTGGGTGAAGAATTGAAGAACTTTTGTTTCAATCTCACCTTGAGATCCTGTTTTAATCTTCTGCATAAATGAATTTCAGTTTCTATTTACTGCTTCATTCTTCTACTCTTCTGCAATTTACTTCTGCAATTTAATTTCCTTTATTTCTTTTGCAATTGTTCTTGTTGGATCAAGGAAGGATTTGAGATCTAGACTTGTTGTCTAGTTTCTTCCGCTCCTGAGATCTTCAACCACTTTTAAATTGCTGCAAATTAAGCATTGCTCAATTTCTGTTTTTAAATTTTCTCAAGCATTTCTACTTTTCTGTTTAGATCTATTTCAATTCAATTACTCCTCTACTCTTCTGTTTATTGCAATTTATCTTTTCTTGTTTAAATTCTACAATCCTAATTCCCAATTCCTTTTATGATTCAAGCAATTTACATTTCTTGCACTTTAAGCTTCAGTTATTTACATTTCTTGCAATCTAAGTTTCTGCAATTTACTTTACTTGTTCTTTAAGATTCAGCACTTTTACTTTCCTGTTCTTTCATTTACTGCAATTTCCCCCTCTCCCTTTATATTTCAAGCAATTTAGTTTCTGTCAAATACAAACAACTCAACCAATACTTGATTCGCTTGACTAAATCAACCACTAAACTAAAATTGCTCAATCCCTCAATCCCTGTGGGATCGACCTCACTCATGTGAGTTATTATTACTTGATGCGACCCGGCACACTTGCCGGTGAGTTTTGTGTTGGATCGTTTTCCACACATCAAGTTTTTGGCGCCGTTGCCGGGGATTGAATTAGATTGACAATGATTAAGTGAAGTGGAGATCTAGATCAAGCACTTTTTATTTTCGGTTTTCTTTAATTTTTGACTAACACACTAACTGTTTGAATTTTTGCTTAATCCAACTAACATTTCATTTCAGCAATGAATTGAAGTGTTATTACCTTTCTGGTGTTGTGTGATTCTTATGCTTTGGTTGTATGTCAGGTACAAGGAAAATTATACCCACTTTTTGTGAACAAGACGAAAGAACCCTCAGAAGATTAAGAAGAGCTGAAAGAGGGAAAAACATTGTTGGAGAAGAGGAATTAGAAGAAGAGTTCCAAGATATGGAGGAACACTTAACAAATCCACCAAATGGAACAGAAGGGACAGCCAATAACAACAATAATCCACTACAGAGAAGAGTTTTAGCTTCCTACACATGTGCAGATCCTAGACATTGTGGGAGTAGCATTCTTACCCCAAATGTTAATGCAAATAACTTTGAACTAAAGCCACAACTCATCACCTTGGTTCAAAACAATTGTTCTTATGGAGGAGGACCACTTGAAGATCCTAACCAACACTTATCCACCTTCCTGAGGATTTGTGACACTGTCAAAACCAATGGTGTACACCCTGACAGTTACAAGCTACTGCTATTTCTATTTTCTCTCAGAGACAAAGCCACTCAATGGTTGGAATCCTTCCCAAGAGACAGCATCAACAATTGGGGTGATCTAGTAACCAAGTTCCTTGCCAAGTTTTACCCACCTTAAAGAGTTATTAGATTGAAGACTGAAGTGCAAACATTCACACAAATGGATGCTGAACCCTTGTACGAAGCACGGGAACGATACAAAGCTCTAATTAGGAAGCGTCCACCAGGAATGTTCAGTGAGTGGGACAGATTGCAGAATTTCTATGAAGGCTTGACACTGAAATCTCAAGAGGCTTTGGATTATTCAACAGGAGGCTCTTTACAACTAATGAAAACGGCAGAGGAAGCCCAAAATCTCATTGATATGGTGGCCAACAATCAATATTTCTTTGCTCACCAAAGGCAATACCAACCATCACAAAGGAAAGGAGTGATGGAGTTGGAAGGAGTGGACTCAATCCTAGCTCAAAACAAAATGTTGCAGCAGCAAATTCAACAACAATTTGAGCAAATGGCCAAGAGGATTGATAGCCTCCAAGTTGCAGCAGTCAACACAAGCCAACCATCATCTACATGGGGACAAAATGAAGAAACTCAAGAGGAGCAACAACAAGAACAAGTCCAGTACATGCACAACCAAAATTCTGGGCCAAATGAAGTCTATGGTGATACTTACAACCCTTCATGGAAGAACCATCCCAACCTCAGATGGGGAGACAACCACAATCAAACTCAACAGCCATGGCAGAGAAACTCAAACCAAAATAATTGAAAAAACACAAACCAAAACAACCAACAGAATAATAGCCAAGTCACATACAGAAAATCACAAAACACCTACTCGAATTCTAACCATCATCCATCCAATAACCAAGCCTCAAGTCAAAACACTTACCCTCAACCCTCAATACCCCACAATCAACCAATCTCACAAGACTCTCAAAGGATTAACAACTTGGAGCTCTTAATGGAAAAGATGATGAAGCACCAAGAGATGACATTAAGGAACCAGGAAGCCTCCATGAAAAATATGGAAAGGCAAATTGGACAACTCTCCAAGAAAATTACCATTGAAAGGCCATCAAGCTCACTACCAAGTGACACCATTCCTAATCCAAAAGAGGAGTGCAAGGCAATACAACTAAGGAGTGGAAAGATCCTTGTGAAAAATGAAGAGGCAACCAAGAAGCCAAAGGAAAGTGATAAGAAACAAGCTGAAGAAGAGGCAACCAATGACAAGGAGGAGACAGCAAACAAGCAAACTTCAGAGCAGGCTCAAGAAAAGGAGGAACAGCCAAGAACTTCAAGAAAGGGAAAGGAAGTAATTGAAGAGCCAACCAAGGACCAAAGGCAGGGAGTGAACTTCACACCACCTTTGCCATATCCTCAAAGGTTCAACAAAGAGACTAAGGACCAACACTTCCCAAAATTTCTTGAAGTCTTTAAGAAGTTGGAGATCAATATTCCCTTAGCTGAAGCACTTGAGCAAATGCCCCTGTATGCAAAGTTCTTGAAGGAACTTATCAACAAGAAGAGGAGTTGGCAAGTTAATGAAACTGTACTGCTTACTGAGGAATGCAGAGCACTAATCCAGAAGGGACTTCCGCCCAAACTCGAGGACCCTGGGAGTTTCTTTCTACCCTGCGCCATTGGCAGTATGACCATCAACAAGGCGATGTGTGACTTAGGAGCTAGTATCAATCTAATGCCTGCCTCTCTAGTGAAAAAGCTAAGCATAAAAGAGGTGAAACCAGTATAAATGTCTCTAGAATTGGTGGATAAGTCAGTGATATGCCCTAGGAGTATGATTGAGAACCTTCTAGTCAAGGTAGACAGATTCATCTTCCCTGCAGATTTTGTGATCTTAGATTCAGATCAGGATGAGGGTGACTCCATTATACTGGGAAGACCGTTCTTGGCCACTGCTAGGGCCATCATAGACATAGAGCAAGGAGAATTAACCCTCAGGATGCATGATGAAAGTGTCACTCTGAGTGTGCTGCCAGAAACACAGATTAGTAATGGAAAGAAGGATGGTACGGAAATAGACAAAGAGAACCTGCAGTGGAAGGAGGGAATCAACAAGACAAACAACAACTGCCCTCCCAAGCAAGAGATAGATGATACAGCAGGTCAAAAAAAGAAAGAGACTGTGCAAAATAATGAAGAAGCTCAAGAGGACATTGTAGTATTGGCAACTAAGAAAAGAAATCTCAGGAGGAAGCCTGTTGTCAAAGAAGAATGGTCAACAAAAGGAGGGAAGAAAAACAAAAATAGAATCAAAAAGGGTTGGAAGAACAAAAAAATTCCAACAGATGGGCTCTCCAAAGGTGACAAAGTGCAATTAGTCTATCAACAACTGGGAGCAAGCCAATAGACTATTGATTACTATACTGTGAGCAAAATACTCTCACTAGAACATGCTGAAATAGAGCACCAAGGAACAAAGAAGAAGCTCACTATCAGAGGGGACAAGTTGAGGCACTACAGTCATCAACCACCATAAAAGAGGGGGTCAATGTCAAGCTAATGACAATAAAAGAGCGCTTCATGGGAGGCAACCCATGATTTATGATTCCTGCTTGCTTTTGAATTCAATAAAGTGTGATCACTTTTGCATGATTTTGAATTTTTCTAGACATCCTTGATAGATGCATACACTGCTTTGAAATACATGCCAGACTTCTAAGTTTGGTGTGCTTGACAGCACACAAAAGTTAACATTTCAAGCATTCTTAGATCATATGCTTAGTCACTTTGGTGAAGTATATGACCAAACATTAAGTTTGGTGTCTGCATGTGTACGAATTCTGAAAAAAAAATCAACTTTTGTTCAGAAAATCAAAATCATGCAAAGATGGATCGTGCATTGTTTTGTTTTAGAAATTTATGCTAAGAGAAAAATTGGCACTTATGGTGAAAGTATCAATTGTGACAAGTGTTTATTATAATCACTGAGCAAGAAACAAGTTTGATGTTCACCAAAATCTTGGTTCAGGGACATAATTGATCTTTCACAACTAAGGACCATAATATAACATGAAAGCATTCACCATTTGACCACCATACTTTAAATAAGTTCTGAAGCATTTCATTTTGATTTAATTAGAAAAGAAGGTTTGAGGAAAAGACAAGAGGAAGGAACGGTTATGACAAGTCAAGAGAAGGATCACATGTGCCTAGAGAGGTGTGCCAATCTTGGAAAGTAAAATCTGCATGCATGCACCATTGGACACTGAAAAAGCATGCAGCCAATAGGAAGAGAATCCTCGTCAAGCTTCAACAATACATGCAGGCCATTCATTTCATGAGTTTCTATACTATTCAACTCAATCCTCACCCTTCATTATCATAACCGAATCCACTCCTCTCTTGTGATCTTGTTGGGAAACTTGGAAACCTTGTCCATAAATAGCCTCCAACACATCATAAAGAACACTTTCATACAAGCCACTCTCACTCAAAGCACACGATTTCTTCATTTTCTTCACAACAAGACCGAACATCACTCCAAACACAACCCTACTTATCTCTTATCTACATATTCAATGGCTCCTTCAAGTTCAAGAAGAAGATCAGGAAAAGAACCAATGGTGACAGAGCCTCCATCCTATGACACAAAGAGGTTCAAATCCCAATTTCATGAAGCAAGATACAATAGACTCATGAAAACAAAGATTTTCATTCCTGAAATGGGGTTCGAACTAAGGGAGGGAGAATACCCCATTATGCGACAAATCACCAAGGAAAGAAGATGGGATCTTCTGTGCCGTCCTCTCACTGATATTAGTGCTGTGATGATAAGGGAGTTTTACGCCAATGCGGTTAAGAAGAACGAAGACAGCCCATCATACAAAAGTTATGTCAGAGGTGTTGAAGTGGACTTTAGTCCACCATCAATCACAAGAGCTCTAAAGTTGAGAACCATAACTTATGATGAGCTTAGCTATGAAGACAGACTGCGTGGTGATAATGATCCTGATGAAATATTGGAGGGGTTATGTATTAAAGGAAGAGACTGGGAAAGAGACTCACAGGGAACCCCGAGTTGTCTGAAGAGACTTGATCTCAGACCTGAGGCAAAGGGGTGGTATGAGGTAGTAAGGGGATCAATACTCCCCACTGCGAATACCTCATCAGTCATAATCAAGAGAGCTCTCCTGACATACTGCATCCTACATGGTGGGGAAATCGACCTTGCCCAACTCATAGCAGATAGTATCCAGGAGATGGCTGAAGACACAAACAAATCGGGTAGGCTTGGGCACCCAAGCACGATCCTGAGATTGTGTAACAAAGCTGGAGTGCTCTTCGAGGATGAAGATACAAAGAATGTGAAAGGAACCAGAGGAATTATAAAGAGAAAAATGGAAGGCCTTAATGAAGAGGAAGAGGAAGATCAAGAAGAAGAAAGAACTCACAGAAGAAGAAGGTCACACAGGAGGGACGAACAAGCTCAGAGTATCATAGATATGAGTCAATTGCAGGAAGTTTTTGATGAAATATCACAACAGAATGTGAGAGTACAAGAGCAGTATTCAAGGCAACAGGAACTCTATCTGCAACAATAAGAGCAATATCTAGAGCACCGGGAATAATATTCGAAGGACGGGGAGCAAAATGAAGCTTGGCAACACAGAATGGAGGAAAGATTGGAGAGCTGGTAGCAACAATCAATGGCCCAACAACAAGAATTCCAAGCCAATATTCTTGAAGGGCAGAAGGAACAAACAGCAAATCTTAAGGAATCATATGACAAAATGTTCCTAACTCATGCCAAGTATGGGGAATATACTCACAACCTGTACCAGTGGAAGAATATTCATCACACCATTGGAGAGGTTAGACATGTGTAACAATCAGATTGTAATGAGGATGTACAAGCAAGGTTGGAGTATTTAACCCGCTGCATGCCAGTACTAAATCCACAAATCAAATCATTTGATCAATGCCAAGAACTTAGAGACCGCCAGGCAGCAAAGTCTCAGCTTAATACCCAGGTAGCATTCCAAAGATTAGAGGCAGTTGGGCTCTCAGGTCTCACAGATCCTGTTTGGGAAAGAAGATGTCCTCGTGAAGAAGCTCAAGATTATACACAGACGAGGAAGAAGAGGAAGGGAGAATCCAGCAAATCCAAAAGAATGGAAATGCCTGACAAATAGAAGTGGTGAAGCTCCTTTTCTTACTTTTACTTAAATAAGGAAGATGCATGTCTGAAACATGACATGCCTCCAATTGCTTCATGTTTTACTATTTCTTTTGTTTACATTAGTAGTTAGTTAAGAATAAAATATCTGCATAATAAATGTCATCACTCATAAGCTTGAACACTTTGTCTTGTCTCCCTTGCTGTTTGAATAAAAGAAAGATGTTTGATTTAGAAAAGTAATTGTTCAATGTTGCAAAAGTTAGAATGAAAGTTAGTGGTGGTGTGTGTTTGATTCAACTATTAGCTCATGGAATAAATGTTGCAGAATGACTTATTTCTTGAAGCTTAAGCTAGTTTGCTGCTATGATCCTTCAATTAATGAAAGCCCCTTGAAAATAAACCAAAACAGAAAGAAAAAGAAAGAAGAAAAACCAAAAGTTGGCAAAGGAACAAACAATAAGGCTAGACACCAATAGCTTGGACCCTAGGACATATGCCTGTGGTGTTTATGTACTAGGATATGCTTGGACAAGTAGGTTCTAAGGAGTATTTTAAAACTTGGCAACTTAGATCAACTGATTTGGGATTGCCAACTGAAAGTCCACAATAAAGAGCAACCTAGCTACAAAACATTTAGTGATCCAAAAAGATGCTGGGCATCAATGATCCTAGGAAGAAAAAGGTGAGCCATGTGTCTGTGGTGAAAAAAAAAATTTTGAGTGAAAATAAGCCAAAGGCCACTGCAACATTTGCCACCAAGCCTTTAATAAGTAATAAGCTCTGAAATGCAAAAGAAAGAAGAAAAAGCTTACAAGGGAAATAAGCAAAAAGACAAGGAATCATAGCAGCAACCTTGGTAAACCCTTAAGGAAACATTGTTTGTTTTGACAGCAAGTAATAAATGAGCTATTTTTGATCTGCATAAAACCCCATAAACCAAATTCAACTATTTGCCTAATAAGGACATGCGTACTTATCTATTTTATTCTATCTTCTCTTATGTTTAAGTGCTTGCTTGGGGACAAGCAAGTTTTAAGTTTGGTGTTGTGATGACAAGTCATCTTAGCCTAGTTTCACTAGCCTTTTTCTTTGTTTTTATTAGGTTTTATGCACTTTCTTGCATTCTAAGTAAGTAATTTGGAATAAAAATGTATGACTTCTTTGAATCAATCAACCACCATGTAATTGATGTTAAATCATGAGGTTTAAGCTAAATTTAATTGAATTTTAATGATTTATAAACCTTGTAAATTTGGTGATACTTTGATTGGTTGATTTGATTACTTGTAGGTGAAGAAAGAAGAAAATAAGAAAAGCGTGGCATAAGGAACGTTCCAAAGGAAGCAAAAAGCATGCCCCAAAGGAAGAAAAAGCGTGGCAACGTTAAGGGAGAAGGAAAGCTAAGTTTGGGAAATGAACTAAGCTTCACAAGGAATGAAAGGAGAAGGCAAGGTACATAGCTAAGTTCAAAGAGTTAACTGAGCACTAAAGAAAGCAAGGAAATGGCATGAAGCTCAGTTCACTAAGTGAACTTTATCGGGGACCTCTCAAAATTAATTCAAGATGAAATTCCAAGGGATGAAGCCACCAAGATTTGAACCAAGGACCAAGGGGAGGCAAGGAACGTTCCTCACAAAAGAAAATCATGAAGAATTAACCAAAATGCCTCCTCTAGCATTCGAACTTGGGAATCCTTTGAAACATAAGGGAGGAGCGCCACTCAGCTTGCAAGGAAAATGAACTAACATGCTTGGGCCAAGTTTCGAACTTGGGAACTCTTTGAGAAGCAAGGGAGGAGCGTCCAACCCTTCCAAGAAAAATAGCCTCCACTTGCTCCCTCTAGGATTCGAACTTGGGAATTCTTGGAGACATAAGGAAGGAGCACCCACTCTTCCAAAGGAAATTGCTCCAAACTTCCTCCACCAGGATTTGAACCTGGGACCTTGGAGTGCAAAGCTAAGCGCTACACCATGGAAAGCTCAGTTGGTTTTTCCAACTGAGCACTACCTCCCCAAGCTCCCCACACTTTGACACGACCAAGCAACAAATTGGCGCAACAAGGAGCAAGCATGAGCGCGCACTTGACACGGCCAAGATGCCATGGAGTGCACAACTTTGACACACCTAGAGCTCAGTTCAAAATTCCAACTGAGCTCTAGTGTCAAGCATTCAACCAAGGCTGGGACACGCACCATACTTGACACGGGCAGCACACTTGAGTGCTCAGTTAGTTTTTCCAACTGAGCTTGCCCCTGGGAGGTGAAATATTGGGCTAAAAATTGAATTAAAACTCCAACTTATTTCATTTCTTCACCAAATCAAAAGCTCATCCAAATTCCAAAATCCAAGAATAGAAAGTGTATAAATAGGATCTAGTTTGATGTAATTAGGACCTCTAGACTCTACTTTGAATTTTCCTTTTACTTTCATTCTCATTTTGAGCTTTTATTTTTGAGTTTAGATCTTAGAGAATTGGGAAGGAGAATTGATCTCTCTTCTTCCTTGTTCTTGCTTGAGCACTCTTTACTTTTCTTGCTTTGGATCTTGGGTGAAGAATTGAAGAACTTCTGTTTCAATCTCACCTTGAGATCCTGTTTTAATCTTCTGCATAATTGAATTTCAGTTTCTATTTACTGCTTCATTCTTCTACTCTTATGCAATTTACTTCTGCAATTTAATTTCCTTTATTTCTTTTGCAATTTTTCTTGTTGGATCAAGGAAGGATTTGAGATCTAGACTTGTTATCTAGTCTCTTCCACTCCTGAGATCTTCAACCACTTTTAAATTGTTGCAAATTAAGCATTGCTCACTTTCTGTTTTTAAATTTTGTCAAGCATTTCTACTTTTTTGTTTAGATCTATTTCAATTCAATTACTCCTCTACTCATCTGTTTATTGCAATTTATCTTTTCTTGTTTAAATTCTGTGATGAGCGGATAATTTATACGCTTTTTTGGCATTGTTTTTAGTATGTTTTTAGTAGGATCTAGTTACTTTTAGGGATGTTTTCATTAGTTTTTATGATAAATTCACATTTCTGGACTTTACTATGAGTTTGTGTGTTTTTCTATGATTTCAGATATTTTCTGGCTGAAATTAAAGGACTTGAGCAAAAATCAGATTCAGAGGTTGAAGAAGGACTGCTGATGCTGTTGGATTCTGACCTCCCTGCTCTCAAAGTGGATTTTCTGGAGCTACAGAACTCGAAATGGCTCGCTTTTAATTGCGTTGGAAAGTAGACATCCAGGGCTTTCCAGAAATGTATAATAGTCCATACTTTGCCCAAGTTTAGACGACGCAAACTGGCGTTCAACGCCAGCTCTCTGCCCAATTCTGGCGTCCAGCGCCAGAAACAAGTTGCAAAGTGGAGTTCAACGCCCAAAATGGCACAAAAGGTGGCGTTCAACTCCAAGAAGGACCTCTACACGTGCAACACTCAAGCTCAGCCCAAGAACACACCAAGTGGGCCCCGGAAGTGGATTTATGCATCAATTACTTACTTCTGTAAAACCTAGTAGCTAGTTTATTATAAATAGGACCTTTTACTATTGTATTAGATATCATTTGATCATCCTGGATTGTATTTTGATCCTGTGATCTTGTTTTGGGGGCTGGCCATTCGGCCATGCCTGGACCTTCACTTATGTATTTTCAACGGTAGAGCTTCTACATTCCATAGATTAAGGTGTGGAGCTCTGCTGTTCCTCAAAGATTAATGCAAAGTACTACTGTTTTCTATTCAATTCAACTTATTCCACTTCTAAGATATTCATTCGCACTTCAACCTGAATGTGATGAAAGTGACAATCATCATCATTCCCTATGAACGCGTGCCTGACAACCACTCCCGTTCTACCTTCGATTGAACGAGTTCTCTTAGATTACTAATACAGGGGACCGAGTCCGAGATATTGGGATCTTCGTGGTATAAGCTAGATTGATGGCGGCATTCATGAGAATCCAGAAAGTCTAAACCTTGTCCGTGGTATTCCGAGTAGGATTCTGGGATTGAATGACTGTGATGAGCTTCAAACTCGCGAGTGCTGGGCGTAGTGACAGACGCAAAAGGATAGTAAATCCTATTCCAGTATGATCGAGAACCTCCAGATGATTAGCCATGCAGTGACAGCGCATCGGACTATTTTCACAGGGAGGAATAGGATGCAACCAACGACAAAGGTGATGCCTCCAGACGATTAGCCGTGCTGTGACAGAGCATTTGGATCATTTTCCCGAGAGAGATCAAAAGTAGCCATTGGCACCGGTGACATCCTTACATAAAGCTAGCCATAGAAAGGAGTAAGATTGATTGGATGAAGATAGCAGGAAAGCAGAGGTTCAGAGGAACGAAAGCATCTCTACACGCTTATCTGAAATTCTAACCAATGAATTACATAAGTATTTCTATCCTTATTTTAGTATTATTTTCGAAAACCCCATTACTATTTTATATCTTCCTGACTGAGATTTACAAGGTGACTATAGCTTGCTTCATACCAACAATCTCCGTGGGATTCGACCCTTACTCACGTAAGGTATTACTTGGATGACCCAGTGCACTTGCTGGTTAGTTGTGCGAAGTTATGAACCATGGTATTGGCATCATGTTTTTGGGGCCACTGCCAGGAAAAGAAAGAGCAATGAATTTTAAATAATCAAAGTGTAATCACAATTTTGTCCACCAAGTTTTTGGCGCCGTTACCGGGGATTGTTCGAGTTTGGACAACTGACGGTTCATCTTGTTGCTCAGATTAGGTAATTTTCTTTTTGTTTTATTTTCAAAAAAATTTTCAAAAATCTTTCAAAAATTTTCCTTTTGTTTTCGAAAAAAAAAATTTTTAAATAAAAATGTTTTCAAAAATATATTTTTCTTCAGAATTTTTAAGAATGAATTCTAGTGTTTCATGAAGCATGTTGAAGCCTGGCTGGCTGTAAAGCCATGTCTCAATTCTTTTGGACTCAGATTTCACTTATACTCAAGAGAAGAGCTTCTTTATCTTTCTTAGCCAATTGGCTGTTGAATGTAGGAAATGTCAGGCGTGTCATGTCTGAGTTACATGCTAGAACTTGGCTGGCTATTAAGCCATGCCTGACCCTTTGATTGGAGCTTTAGTTTAAAGAGCATAAGATTCCTGGAATTCATATTAAAATTTTTGGAATCCTTATTTTTATTTTTCAAATAATTTTCGAAAAAATACAAAAAAAAATTAGAAAATCATAAAAAAATCAAAAATATTTTTGTTTCTTGTTTGAGTCTTGAGTCATGTTATAAGTTTGGTGTCAATTGCATGTTCATCTTGCATTTTTCGAAAAAATTCATGCATTCATAGTGTTCTTCATGATCTTCAAGTTGTTCTTGGTAAGTCTTCTTGTTTGATCTTTGCATTTGCATGTTTTGTGTCTTTTCTTGTTTTTCATATGCATTCTTGAATTCTTAGTGCCTAAGCATCAAAGATTTCTAAGTTTGGTGTCTTGCATGTTTTCTTTGCATTAAAAATTTTCTCAAAAATGTGTTCTTGATGTTCATCATGATCTTCATAGTGTTCTTGGTGTTCATCTTGACATTCATAGCATTCTTGCATGCATTCATTGTTTTGATCCATAACTTTCATACATTGCATCATTTTTCTTGTTTTTCTCTCTCATCATAAAAATTCAAAAATAAAAAAAATATCTTTACCTTTTTCTCTCTTAAAATTTCGAAAATAAGATTTGACTTTTTAAAAAATTTTTAAAATCCAGTTGTTTTTATGAGTCAAATCAAATTTTCAATTTAAAAACCTTATCTCTTTCAAAATCTTTTTCAAAAATCAAATCTTTTTCAAAAACTAATTTCAATCATATCTTTTCAAAAATATCTTCTTATCTTATCATTTTCAAAAATTTGATTTCAAAATATCTTTTCTAACTTCCTAACTTCTTATCTTTTCAAAAATTTGTTTCAACTAACCAACTAACTTTTTGTTTGTTTCTTATCTTTTTCAAAACTACCTAACTAACTCTCTCTCTCTAATTTTCGAAAATATCTTCCCCCTTTTTCAAAATTTCTTTTTAATTAACTAACTATTTTAATTTTTAATTTTAATTTTTAATTTTAATTTTCGAAAAATTACTAACCTTTTTCAAAAAAAAAACTATTTTCAAAAATCACTAACTCTTTTTCAAAAATTATTTTCGAAAATTCTCCCTCTCCCATCTTACTCTATTCATTTATTTATCTACTAACAATAAGGAACCTCTTTACTGTGACATAGAGGATTCCTCTTCTTTTCTTGTTCTCTTCTCTTTCTTATGAGCAGGAACAAGGAAAAAGGTATTCTTGTTGAAGCTGATCCAGAACCTGAAAGGACTCTGAAGAGGAAACTAAGAGAAGCTAAATTACAACAATCTAGAGACAACCTTATTGAAAATTTCGAACAAGTAAAGGAGATGGCAGCCGAACCCAACAACAACAATGCAAGGAGAATGCTTGGTGACTTTACTGCACCTAATTCCAATTTACATAGAAGAAGCATCTCCATTCCTACCATTGGAGCAAACAATTTTGAGCTGAAACCTCAGCTAGTTTCTCTGATGCAGCAGAACTGCAAATTTCATGGACTTCCATCTGAAGATCCTTTTCAGTTCTTAACTGAATTCTTGCAGATTTGTGATACTGTTAAGACTAATGGAGTAAATCCTGAAGTCTACAGGCTCATGCTTTTCCCTTTTGCTGTAAGAGACAGAGCTAGAGTTTGGTTGGACTCTCAACCCAAAGATAACCTGAACTCTTGGGATAAGCTGGTCACGGCTTTCTTGGCCAAGTTCTTTCCTCCTCAAAAGCTGAGCAAGCTTAGAGTGGATGTTCAAACCTTCAGACAGAAAGAAGGTGAATCCCTCTATGAAGCTTGGGAAAGATACAAGCAGCTGACCAAAAAGTGTCCTTTTGACATGCTTTCAGATTGGACCATCCTGGATATATTCTATGATGGTCTCTCTGAATTAGCTAAGATGTCATTGGATACTTCTGCAGGTGGATCCATTCACCTAAAGAAAACGCCTGCAGAAGCTCAAGAACTCATTGACATGGTTGCTAATACCCAGTTCATGTACACTTCTGAGAGGAATCCTGTGAGTAATGGGACGCCTATGAAGAAGGGAGTTCTTGAAATTGATACTCTGAATGCCATATTGGCTCAGAATAAAATATTGACTCAGCAAGTCAATATGATTTCCCAAAGTCTGAATGGAATGCAAGCTACATCCAACAGTACTCAAGAGGCATCTTCTGAAGAAGAAGCTTATGATCCTGAGAACCCTGCAATAGCAGAGGTGAATTACTTAGGTGAACCTTATGGAAACACCTATAACTCATCATGGAGAAATCATCCAAATTTCTCATGGAAGGATCAAAAGCCTCAACAAGTCAATAATGGTGGAAGAAACAGGTTTAGCAATAGCAAGCCTTTTCCATCATCCACTCAGCAACAGACAGAGAATTCTGAGCAGAATCCATCTAGCTTAGCAAACTTAGTCTCTGATCTATCTAAGGCCACTGTGAGTTTCATGAATGAAACAAGGTCTTCCATTAGAAATTTAGAAGCACAAGTGGGCCAGCTGAGTAAAAGGATCACAGAAATCCCTCCTAGTACTCTCCCAAGCAATACAGAAGAGAATCCAAAAGGAGAGTGCAAGGCCATTGACATAACCAAAATGGCCGACCCAAAGAGGGAGAGGAGGACATGAATCCCAAGGGGGAAGACCTCTTGGGACGTCCAGTGATCAATAAGGAGTTTTCCTCTGAGGAACCAAAGGACTCTGAGGCTCATCTAGAGACCATAGAGATTCCATTGAACCTCCTTATGCCATTCATGAGCTCTGATGAGTATTCCTCTTCTGAAGAGAATGAGGATGTCACTGAAGAGCAAGCTGCCAAGTTCCTTGGTGCAATAATAAAGCTAAATGCCAAATTATTTGGTATTGACACTTGAGAAGATGAACCTCCCTTGTTCACCAATGAACTAAGTGATCTGGATCAACTGACATTGCCTCAGAAGAGACAGGATCCTGGAAAGTTCATAATACCTTGTACCATAGGCACCATGATCTTTAAGGCTCTGTGTGACCTTGGTTCAGGAATAAACCTCATGCCCCTCTCTGTAATAGAGAAACTGGGAATCTATGGGGTGCAAGCTGCTAAAATCTCATTAGAGATGGCAGACAATTCAAGAAAACAAGCTTATGGACAAGTAGAGGACGTGTTAGTAAAGGTTGAAGGCCTTTACATCCCTGCTGATTTTATAGTCCTGGATACTGGAAAGGAAGAGGATGAATCCATCATCCTAGGAAGACCTTTCCTAGCCACAGCAAGAGCTGTGATTGATGTGGATAGAGGAGAATTGATCCTTCAATTAAATAAGGACAAACTTGTGTTTACAACTCAAGGATCTCTCTCTGCATCCATGGAGAGGAAGCAGAAAAAGCTTCTCTCAAAGCAGAGTCAACCAAAGCCGCCACAGTCAAACTCTAAGTTTGGTGTTGGGAGGCCACAACCAAACTCTAAGTTTGGTGTTGAACTCCCATATCCAAACTCTAAGTTTGGTATTGGAGAGTCTCAACAAAGCTCTGCACATCTGTGAGGCTCCATGAGAGCCCACTGTCAAGCTATTGACATTAAAGAAGCGCTTGTTGGGAGGCAACCCAATTTTTATTTAATTTCTATTTTTATTGTTTTTCATGTTTTATTAGGTTCATGATCATGTGGAGTCACAAAATAAATATAAAATTTAGAAACAGAATAAAAAACAGCGGAAGAAAAATCACACCCTGGAGGAAGCACCTGTCTGGCGTTCAACGCCAGAACAGAGCATGGTTCTGGCGCTGAACGCCCAAAATGGGCAGTATCTGGGCGCTGAACACCCAAAATGGGCAGCATCTGGGCGCTGAACGCCAGAATTGCACCCTGGAGAAGAGCTGGCGCTGAACGCCCAGAACAAGCATGGTTCTGGCGTTCAACGCCAGAAATGGGCAACAAATGGGCGTTAAACGCCCAAAATGGGCACCAACCTGGCGCTGAACGCCCAGAGTTATGTGCAAGGGCATTTTACATGCCTAATTTGGTGAAAGGTTGTAATTCCTTGAACACCTCAGGATCTATGGACCCCACAGGATCATCTCAGGATCTGTGGACCCCACAGGATTATCTCAGGATCTGTGAATCTCACAGGATCCCCACCCACCTCACCCTCTCTCTCTCCATTCATGGTCATCCCTTCTGTTTCCCATTCACCACTCACATCCATACACACATCCCTCTATCTCCTCCATATCTTCTTCTTCTTCATCTATTCTTTCTTCTCTTGCTCGAGGGCGAGCAATTTTCTAAGTTTGGTGTGGTAAAAGCATAAGCTTTTTGTTTTTCCATTACCATTAATGGCACCTAAGGCCAGAGAAACCTCAAGAAAGAGGAAAGGGAAGACAAATGCTTCCACCTCTGAGCCATGGGAGATGGAAAGATTCATCTCACACAAAACTATTTAAGAGGCAAAAAGCTATAAGTCCCGCTCATTTGATTGGAGCTATGTTTCATTGATAGTTTGGAATTTATAGTATATTCTCTTCTTTTTATACTACTTGATTTTCAGTTGCTTGGGGACAAGCAACAATTTAAGTTTAGTGTTGTGATGAGCGGATAATTTATACGCTTTTTGGCATTGTTTTTAGTATGTTTTTAGTAGGATCTAGTTACTTTTAGGGATGTTTTCATTAGTTTTTACGATAAATTCACATTTCTGGACTTTACTATGAGTTTGTGTGTTTTTCTGTGATTTCAGGTATTTTCTGGCTGAAATTGAGGGACTTGAGCAAAAATCAGATTCAGAGGTTGAAGAAGGACTGCTGATGCTGTTGGATTCTGACCTCCCTGCACTCAAAGTGGATTTTCTGGAGCTACAGAGCTCGAAAAGGCGCGCTTCCAATTTCGTTGGAAAGTAGACATCCAGGGCTTTCCAGCAATGTATAATAGTCCATACTTTGCCCACGTTTAGACGACACAAACTGGCGTTCAACGCCAGCTCTCTGTCCAATTCTGGCGTCCAGCGCCAGAAACAAGTTGCAAAGTGGAGTTCAACGCCCAAAATGGCACAAAAGGTGGCGTTCAACTCCAAGAAGGACCTCTACATGGGCAACACTCAAGCTCAGCCCAAGCACACACCAAGTGGGCCCCGGAAGTGGATTTATGCATCAATTACTTACTTCTGTAAACCCTAGTAGCTAGTTTATTATAAATAGGACCTTTTACTATTGTATTAGATATCTTTTGATCATCCTGGATTGTATTTTGATCCTGTGATCTCGTTTTGGGGGCTGGCCATTCGGCCATGCCTGGACCTTCACTTATGTATTTTCAACGGTAGAGCTTCTACACTCCATAGATTAAGGTGTGGAGCTCTGCTGTTCCTCAAAGATTAATGCAAAGTACTACTGTTTTCTATTCAATTCAACTTATTCCACTTCTAAGATATTCATTCGCACTTCAACCTGAATGTGATGAATGTGACAATCATCATCATTCCCTATGAACGCGTACCTGACAACCACTCCCGTTCTACCTTCGATTGAACGAGTATCTCTTAGATTACTAATACAGGGGACCGAGTCCGAGATATTGGGATCTTCGTGGTATAAGCTAGATTGATGGCGGCATTCATGAGAATTCGGAAAGTCTAAACCTTGTTCATGGTATTTCGAGTAGGATTCTGGGATTGAATGACTGTGACGAGAAGTATTTCTATCCTTATTTTAGTATTATTTTCGAAAACCCCATTACTATTTTATATCTTCCTGACTGAGATTTACAAGGTGACTATAGCTTGCTTCATACCAACAATCTCCGTGGGATTCGACCCTTACTCACGTAAGGTATTACTTGGACGACCTAGTGCACTTGCTGTTTAGTTGTGCGAAGTTGTGAACCATGGTATTGGCATCATGTTTTTGGCGCCACTGCCAGGAAAAGAAAGAGCAATGAATTTTACATAATCAAAGTGTAATCACAATTTCGTCCACCATTCTGCAATCCCAATTCCCAATTCCTTTTATGATTCAAGCAATTTACATTTCTTGCACTTTAAGCTTCAGTTATTTACATTTCTTACAATCTAAGTTTCTGCAATTTACTCTACTTGTTCTTTAAGATTCAGCACTTTTACTTTCCTGTTCTTTCATTTACTGCAATTTCCCCCTCTCCCTTTACATTTCAAGCAATTTAGTTTCTATCAAATACAAACAACTCAACCAATACTTGATTCGCTTGACTAAATCAACCACTAAACTAAAATTGCTCAATCCCTCAATCCCTGTGGGATCGAACTCACTCATGTGAGTTATTATTACTTGATGCGACCCGGTACACTTGCCGGTGAGTTTTGTGTTGGATCGTTTTCCACACATCACCTCTCTCCCTCTCTTCCATTTTTCTTCTTCTTCTCCTTTTTTCTTTCTTTTTTTGCTCGGGGACGAGCAAACATTTTAAGTTTGGTCCGGTAAAAGCATTGCTTTTTGTTTTTCCATAACTATTAATGGCACCTAAGGCCAGAGAAACCTCAAGAAAGAGGAAAGGGAAGGCAATTGCTTCCACCTCTGAGTCATGGGAGATGGAGAGATTCATCTCAAAAGTCCATCAAGACCACTTCTATGAAGTTATGGCCAAGAAGAAAGTGATCCCTGAGGTTCCTTTTAAGCTCAAAAAGAATGAGTATCCGGAGATCCGACATGAGATCCGAAGAAGAGGTTGGGAAGTTCTCACCAACCCTATTCAACAAATCGGGATCTTAATGGTTCAAGGGTTCTATGAAAACGCATGGATCACTAGGAACCATGATCAAAGTGTGAACCTGAATCCAAAGAATTGGCTTACCATGGTTTGGCGGAAATACTTAGATTTCAGTCCGGAAAATGTAAGGTTGGCGTTCAACTTACCAATGATGCAAGAAAACGCACGCCCCTATACTAGAAGGGTCAACTTTGATCAAAGGTTGGACCAAGTCCTCATGGACATATGTGTAGAAGGAGCTCAATAGAAAGTTGACTCAAGAGGCAAGCCAGTTCAATTAAGAAGACCGGACCTTAACCCTGTAGCTAGATGATGGTTGGAGTTTTGTTCAACGCTCAATTATTCTTACTTGCAACCGGTCTGAAGTTACTATAGACCGGCCCATCATGATCCATAGTATCATGAATGGGGAGGAAGTGGAAGTTCATGAAATTATACCTCAAAAACTCTACAAGGTGATGTACTTTCCTCAGGGGATGTACTTTCCTCCACAAAATTATTGGAAGCAAATCAACACCTCCCTAGGAGAATTAAGCTCCAACATGGGACAACTAAGGATGGAGCACCAAGAGCACTCCATCATTCTCCATGAGATTAGAGAAGATCAAAGAGCTATGAGGGAGGAGCAACAAAGGCAAGGAAGAGACATAAAGGAGCTCAAGAGCACCATTGGTTCTTCAAGAAAAGGAAGACGCCACCCTCACTAAGGTGGACTTGTTCCTTAATCTCCTTGTTCTTATTTTTCTGTGTTTCGTTTACTATGCTTTATGTTTTATTTATGTTTGTGTCTTCACTATATGATCATTGGTGTTTAAGTGTCTATGTCTTAAAGCTATGAATGTCCTATGAATCCATCACCTATCTTAAATGAAAAGTGTTTTTAATCACAAAAGAACAAGAAGTACATGAATTTCGAATTCATCCTTGAAATTAGTTTAATTATTTTGATGTGGTGACAATACTTTTTGTTTTCTAAATGAATGCTTGAACAGTGCATATGTCTTTTGATATTGTTGTTTATGAATGTTAAATATATTGGCTCTTGAAAGAATGATAAAAAGGAGAAATGTTATTTGATAATCTGAAAAGTCATAAAAATGATTCTTGAAGCAAGAAAAAGCAGTGAAGAACAAAGCTTGCAGAAAAAAATAAATGCGAAAAAAAAAATAATAAAAGAAAGAAAAAGAAAAAGCAAGCAGAAAAAGCCAAGAGCTCTTTAAACCAAAAGGCAAGAGCAAAAAGCCAATAGCCCTTAAAACCAAAAGACAAGGGTAAAAAGGATCCAAGGCTTTGAGCATCAGTGGATAGGAGGGCCTAAAAGAATAACATCCTGGCCTAAGCAGCTAAACCAAGTTGTCCCTAACCATGTGCTTGTGGCGTGAAGGTGTCAAGTGAAAACTTGAGACTGAGCGGTTGATAAACCCATATTTCATGAGTTCTTTTGTGCTTAATTAGAGTGATTTATTCAACTCTTCACCTACTTATTCACATTAATTACATGGTTTTACCTTCCCTTCCTTATTATGTCATATTGTGAAAAACATGTTTCCTAAGCTTTAAAAATTAATTATTTTAATTACCTTTATTTCCATTCGATTCCGTGATTAGTGTGTTGAGTAGTTTCAGATTTTCTAAGGCATAATGACTTAAAGGATGGAAAAGGAAACATACAAAAATGGAAGGAGAAAGCAAACGGAGCTTTGAAGGAAACTGGTATTCACGCGATCGCATGGATGACGCAATCGCGTGCCAAGCACGAATTAGCAGCGACGCGGCCGCATGACTGACGCGAC